>NC_137826.1:36668151-37043151 GCF_963921795.1 Nannobrachium achirus
GCTTCCAGGACCTCACCTTCCAGGACCTCACGTGCTCACGTTCATGCACGTCATGGAAATGTCCCGGATGATAATGCTAACAGAATGGCTATTCCCATTTTGTCATCTAAAAGATCATTTTTGGGCGATTTCGCCGTAAATAAACCTCGCGCCGCTTCCCTAAAGACACAATCCAGAGATATAAGCCTTCAAAGATGTGGTCTTTCATTGGATTTCAGATTCAGATTCAGATTCAGATTCCTTTATTTACCATTGTGTATCACACATAGGAATTTGCTTTGGTAACATACCAGTGTGCATTCAATATTTTTTTCACAGATAACATGAAAAACAACAAACACAAAACAACACCGTGCAGAAATAAATAATAAATAATATAAATAAAGTGCAGTAGTGTACAATAGTGCAACATATTGCTGATGTCCCTAAGGGGCAAGGGAAAAAGGGAAACCAGCGTCATCCAGCAGCCTGGCAGCTGAGGGGAAAAAACTGTTTTTGTGGCGCTCTGTCTTGGCCCCTAGGTGCCGCATCCTTCTCCCAGAGGGGAGCAGGGTGAGGAGGCCGTGACCAGGGTGGGAGGGGTCGGCCATGATCTTTCTTGCCCTCCTCAGCGCCCTGGAGTCGTGCAGGGACTTGAGGGAGGGCAGGGGACGGCCAATCACCCTCTCTGCAGAGCGTATCACCCGCTGCAGCTTGACCAGGTCTTTTTCGCATGCAGCGGGGAACCAAGTGATGATAGAGTGAGTGAGGATGGACTCTATGATGGCCGTGTAGAACTGCGTCATCATGGCCCTCGACAGTCTGTATTTACGCAGCTGCCGAAGAAAGTACATCCTTTGCTGGGCCTTTCTCAGGAGGGCAGTGATATTGAGTTCCCACTTCAGGTCCCTGGAGATGATCATCCCCAGGAACTTGCAGGACTCAACATAGTCCACCTGAGTGCCACCCAGCATGATGGGAAGGGGCGGGGCTGGGTCCTTCCGGAAGTCCACCACCATCTCCACTGTCTTAAGGGCATTTAGCTCCAGGTTGTTAATTTCACACCAGCTTCGCAGCCGCTCGATCTCCCCCCTGTAGGCCGACTCGTCCCCCTTGGAGATGAGGCCCACCAAGGTGGTGTCGTCAGCAAACTTGAGGAGCTTGACCGACGGGTGGAGGGAAACACAGCTGTTGGTGTACAGGGAAAACAGTAGTGGGGACAGGACACAGCCCTGCGGGGAACCGGTGCTGGTGGACCTGGAGCTGGAAATGTTCTTCCCCAGCTTCACCCGCTGCGACCTGTTGGTTAAAAAGTCCGTAATCCACTTGCGAGTGGAGGCAGGCACTTGCAGCAGGGACAGCTGGTGCTCCAGGATGGATGGTAGGATGGTGTTGAAGGCCGAACTGAAGTCGACGAACAGGATCCTGGCATAGCTGCCGGTAGTGTCCAGATGTTTTAGAGTGTGGTACAGAGCCATGTTCACGGCGTCCTCCGTGGATCTATTCGCTCTGTACGCGAACTGCAGCGGGTCCAGCACAGGATCAGTAATGCCCTTCAGATGGGCCAGGACAAGGCGCTCCAGGACCTTCATGACCACAGAGGTCAGGGCGACGGGTCTATAGTCATTTAGGCCTGTGACCTTGGCCTTCTTGGGGACGGGAATGATGGTCGAGGCCTTGAAGCATGCTGGTACCTTAACCTCTCTCTCTGTGACAGTGAGAGGTGGTGGGGTTGGGGGGGAGAAGAGTGGTTGTGTCCGGGGGGGGTGGAGGGGGAGGGCAGGGGGGAAACTCTCCCTCTCAAAGCGGCAGTAAAACTCATTGAGCTCGTTGGCGAGAGGGAGGTTGTCAGACGCCTGTGGGGACCTGGACTTATAGTTGGTGATGGTTTTAAGTCCTTTCCAGACAGAGGAGGAGTTCCCCTCAGAGAGCTGCTGCCGCAGTTTCTCCGAGAAGCGGTGTTTCGCCTCCCTCACCGCTTTAGCAAACTCGTACTTGGCTCGCCTGAACAAGGCCACGTCGCCGCTACGCCTGGCCACCTCCTTCTCCGACCGCAGCCTCCTGAGATGGGCTGAAAACCAGGGCTTGTCGTTGTTGTAGATCTTCCTGTAGCGGAGGGGGACACACACCTCCTCGCCGAGGCTGATGAATGATGTCACAGTGTCCGTGTATTCATCCAGGTTGTTTCCAGCCTCAGGCCCCGCCCACTCAACAAAGTCCTGGTCACAGCCCGCACTCTCCAGCCAGGCACAGCCGTCAGTTTTGTCTCCACGAACGCGAAAACAGCCGTGGATTTGAAGTCATTCTCCCGTGAAACAAGCATCCGGAGTTCATCCATTTTATTGGGTAAAGAGTTCACGTTGCAGAGGAATATACCTGGCAGCGGTGGACGCGAACTTCTCCGCCGTAGGCGAACCAGACAACCTCCTCGCTTCCCCCGTTGTCTTCTGGTCCAACGTACAGCGCTGGCAAAGAACGCTGTCCCCCTCAGCAGAATATCCAGTACATCCGTGGAACGGGTGAGTAATGATGGTAAAATGTCCAGTGGGGTAGAACACCCAATGTTCAGCAGCTCTTCTCTTGTGTAAGAAGGCTCACACGACACGTACAACACGAATAACAGACAGAATGCAACACACGTAGTCACCATAGCAGCCCTGGCCGGCGCCATCATTAGGACTAGACTCTCTAGTCTAGGATTAGGCGGAGATTGGCGATTTCGTTCGCAAATAACGTCCGGCCGGGACGTTGCTAGCTTTCGGCTAGTAGCTAGAAAAATCAGGCCAGGCTTCAGAAGGCCTCTTATCATTTTATTCCATTTCATTAAATATCCCGGACTAGTTCGGGATAGGCACCCTGGAATACGTCGCGCCGCCTACAATGAACATTGGGTGAACATTGGGGGGGTCTAAACTTTATTTTAAACCATTTTCAATGGAATAAATCGTCGGAGCATCTAGCGTCTCTCGTTGGTGAGCGCTGGGCGAGCCGGGACCACCCACGTTGCTCCAAGCAGCTCGGGGTAAGTAAAATAGCAAATAAAAAATTGTTTTTTACTAAAGGTTTGGCGTTGGACCTACAATTTAGACTTGGACCTGGACTGAAGTGTAGGAACATTGTTTGACTGTAAAAGTTGTACTCCTTTGAGCCGGGGTACCGAAGGGGTCTATACTCGGTCCCCTTCTTTTCCCCCTTGAGGCTAATTACCTTCCAACGTCAGAAGTGTGAAATTCATGTACAAAAAGAAAAGAAAATGTGCAAAAGCAACAGTCATACAAAAGACTAAGTGTCAATTGCAAATACTAAACAGTTGAGGTTGTCACCGTCATTGTGCAACAACAACCTGCTATTTCCTGGCTAATGTTCGCATGGTGGTTAAAGGGCCTTACTTGTAGTAGAGTTTGCCTTGTTCAATGGTATTCCATGATTCTATGTACTGATAGATCTTGGTTAATTACGGTAAGCAAGGTGCAAGAGTACGGTCTAGACAATACCTACTCGGGATTCTTGAATCGCTGCCCTGCACAATTCTGAATAATCAAATCTTGAGTGAAGAATGCTTCCAATATTGCCATGAGAAGTAAATAAGTACATCACTAGGAATATGTTGATGTAGTAAAGACTGATTTACCTATGAAGTTGAGTCCATGATTTATTAACCACTGAACTACAGTATATTTGAAAAACTGTTGACAAAAATTGTAAACAATTCTAAGAATGTTGCCATTAAAGGGGGACTAGGCAAGTCTGTTTGTATACAAACACATTCCCTGTCCCCCTCCCCTCTATAGGTCTTTACAAATCGGGGGTGAATTAGCGAATTATTCGCTTTTTATTTAAAACCTTATAAAGTCAATGCAAGCTTCCACACTGACCTCGAAGTTCTTACTGGTAAAAGTATGGTTTATGTATGTTTTATTATAATTTGTATCTGCAAAGTGACTAACTAAACGTTTTAAAATAAATACAATAGGATCCGAAATGTAAGAAAAGTAGGCTACTGGAAATCGGCCTACTCAAGTACAAATACCTACAAGTAGGTCTGCTGTACTTATAGGTAACATTAAGTAAATGTTACTTTACACCACTGGCTGCTTCTGCTGCGTGCGGAGTCTGTGACTGCCTGTCTGCTGCGGGGGAAGCTGTGGTGTCCTCTCTCCTGTGATGTGTTGGGTTGTGTGATGCCAGGCTATCCCCAATCGCACAACAGATAACTTTATTCAATTTGGTGATTTTATACGCATATTCATGTTGCACTTTGGTGTGTATGGGAAAGTGCGTAAGGCGAATACTTAGCATTTTCATTCACCGGTGTGTAAAGACCTTATGACAGGCATCAAACAGGTCTTTGATGCTTTCATTGATTAGAGAGACCACTAAAGAGCACTTGTAACTTTTATGGCCCAATCAATTACCTCAGTGCACAACCCCCTTTGAAGCTCAAAGGGAGCAATTAAGAGTTCTGGCCAGAAACGCCCCTCCAAGGGATGAATGTCAACATGAACAGTGGAATAGAACCAAAATACAGCCATGGTGATGTCTCTTTCTGCAAAGAAACACCCCGGTACAATAATATAGTGACTGATAAAGGGAAATGACTGCTAAAAACGTATACGTATATGTAGTGGTGATCCACTACATAATGTACATTACTGTATCTACTGTGAGAGTGCTTGAACAGATGAATGATAAAAAATAGCCTATACAGTACCAAAGTGTGTTTTTTTAATTACATCATATACTGTACTCTATGGTACTAATCAACACCTGTGTGTTAAAAGAGTCTTCAGTATGACTACTTTACAGCTCCGTGTGTCTTGTTAGTAAGGCAGGAATTGTGTAGGAAAGGAAGGAATAGAAGGAAGAAGTCCCATACTGCACAACCAGTAAGACACCCTAAGGGCTCCCTTTAGGGCGAGGTCGCACTGAAAAGACAGAAACTGAATATGTCCATATGGGCATTCCCAGATATGGGCTTAATATTGATGACATCAGGGATCTCCATATATGGACATAAAAGAGACAAGGACAGAATTAATTTGTGTGCACCCGCCTAGGCTTTCTTGGGAAGATCCTTTCAGCAGACCTACTGGAACACTATTATATGATATAGGTAGCCCAGTGTTGCCCACACCTTTTTGACTTGAGAGCTACTTTTAAAATGACCAGCTCAACATGATCTACCCGGCCACCCAGAAATATTTTACCTGAGGTGGCTTGGTCATATGGTGTTACATACTGTATAAGACGAACACACTTGGAATGGGAAATAGTGGGGGGGGGGGGGGGGGGGGAGTCTTCATCCCATTCTGTATTTCGGGTTCTTTTCAATGCTACTGACTCTTGAAAACAATGCATTGCATTGTGGGGGTTTGCCTACTTTAGAAGCCATGAAGGGTGCTGATCAAGTCACCTTAATTCAAGTGACGGATGCCCAACAGGTGAGGTGACTTATTTTTTTTTTTATAAATATGGAATATCTTTTGTGGCATATCATGTGGTCTACTGTACAGCCTTTGCGATCTACTGGCAACCCTGAGGTAGCCCAAGTATTCAAGAGCTATTGTGAGTGCATTTTCTTCTTTTTAGACTTCCAGACATCCAACCCCACCCTGCATCAACTGTGAGGTTAACAGAGCTGATCGTTATCATCATGTTGATTTTACAAGTGCTCTGGCTGGTGTCTGGCTCATTCACCACAGCATTCATTCATTAGCGCCACCCGGTTTCTACAAGCTCAGAATCCAGGAGTTTTGAGGTCATTGTTGTGTTGAAGTGATGATCTGAGCTTATCTAAAAGGAATATTGTATTCATCTTATTAATTAGTGTACTATAGTGCACTATAGTGTACTATACTTAATATTGATGACATCAACAATCTCCATATGTGAGGGAGAGAGTCGCAGCCCCAGCCTGAAGCCTCAAAAGTCTAGTATCTGCCCTCATTCCATAGGGATATCCCTTTGGAGTAATGGTTAAGATATTGGACTTTCACGTGGGAGACCCGGGTTCGAAGCCGGGTGGGGAGGTTCGGATCACCTCCGTTACGTATATATGGGCATGAAAGGGACAAGGACTGACACAGAGATCTTCATATATGGCCATTAATGTATTAGTGAATAAAATCTCCCCATTGACTTGAATGGGGAAAATCCAAATGGTAAGGCGAAATTAATTAAGTGTGACTCACGGCAACCACACTTACAATTTCCAATTGCATCTTTCTATATAAACGTGTTAACACACACAAACCCATGTCTGAAGTAGGCACCTCTAAAATGCCTAAACACAACTGTTACACTGTCTATTTACCATTTTACCGTCATACCTGAATTTCGGTCGTCTTTGATCAGCTTTGGCTGGTCACACAATGCATTCGGTACAGCCGGTTCCACTTTTCAAAAGCACACGGCAGTCAATCACAAAATGTATCTGACCTTTTTTTAATCTGACAGGAGCGGGATTTAGATAATTGCTTTTTTTATATGCCTATTGTTGGCTCTTTGCCTAAGAAAAAATAATAATAATATGAAGAACCACGGTATTCACCATCTGGACTTCATTCGGCTGTATTATTGGCCTACAAATGTGTTGCATCTTTGGAATGCAACCTTGTATAACAGCTGAATCAATTTAGCTATTCATGCATTTATACCTCTTCCATCAAATAAATCACAACACAAAGCCAGCGTTGAGGAGTATGGGACACTTTGTATATATACTGTAGGCCTAATCTTGAAACGAGTTCCGCCACATCTCAATAGGGGGATAAAAAGAAGTTTATGCAATCACAAAGCGGTTTGTCTGTCCGTCGCTGATAGCACAGATTTAAAAAGAGGCAACAGATACAGCCGTTTAATTTCCTTTGGTTGGATATCAGATTCTTCCAATCCTCTACAAGATAACAGCACCCCTCCCTCCTTCCCCCCTCCATAATCGTCAAGCGTGCGTCTTGTTTTGTCCCCTGGAATATGCTCTGTCATAAGCAGCCATGTAATGATGAATGATGGCAAACAGAGGATGCCTGCAGATGGTGTTATCCCTTCCTCTGAAACCTCCATCCACACTAAATCAAATAACCTCACCTCTAAACATCCCATTTATTCACATGAATTATGGCAAAGAGCCCTATGGCTCTGGTGGAGTGCTGAGAGAGATGTGGGCTGTTGGGTGGAACACGGCTCTCAGCATGTGTTCTTGTGGGTTTGAGGGGAGGAGGGGAATACCTGTGTGTGTGTGTGTGTGTGTGTGTGTGTGTGTGGAAGAGGGAGAACATATCGTCACTGTCGGGCAGAAACATTGTATCTCCAAGTTTCAAGTTTGTATATATTTTCTTCGCCCTGCTTTACTTTAATCGCGTTGCGAGGCGTTGTGTACTTGTAGATCGTCTATTTTCATCATTTTTAAAATGAGAAATACAAAACGAACGGTTTCGGACATACCGGTACAAGCAAGGTTTCCACCCGACAACAACAACTACGCGATAGAGATGGAGAGATAGACATGAACACAGAGGACTTACTATGAGCATCTACCTGAGAAGAACAGCCATCTCAGACATTGCACGTTACAATGGAAACCTTGCAGTACATTTCCAACCATATTAACAGTTTTACTGCCAGATGTTGTTATTTATTTATTGGGTTTTGTGCCAGCAAAAGCACCTTACCTTTGCGATGTTATAGACAAAGATGTATTCATTTTCTTTTCATCATTATTATTTTCTTTTCTCCTTAAATAGGTGTACTTTCGCTATACTAGCAGTAGAGGGCAGCCTCATGCAAGAATTAATGTGAAATGGCCGCGGTAGGCTACCGTCCGTCAAGACAGCTCAATCGCTACAGAGCAATAGATCCAGAGAAAATAACAAGCAATGTTTTGTTACTCCATTGATGCTAACGTCCAGTGGGTTTTTTAGAGCACTTTTACGGGAGCTGTCTCTACGGTACACACCCGCGCGACCCCTCATCAGTTTACAGACATCAAAACAAGGTACAAAAGAACGAGCCAAAGAACGTACAATTGGCATCGCGCCGCCGGGAGAAATGGGGCGAACGGGAACGTCCAAAGCAGTTATAGAGTTAAAGGCAGAGGAATTAAAGTTGTTTAAGTCAGCGATTTCTAACCTGTGGATCAGGGCCCACTGGTAGGGCGTGACCATAAGTGCATGGGTATGAAAAGAAGGAAAGATGGAAAGAAGGAACTTCCAACCCGGAAGTATGTGCTGAGCAAAAAAAAAGATATAATAATAATGTAAAGACGGGGGGTTTCGTGCTGTATTTCGATGTGACTCCGCCCTGTGACAGCACATGCGGTAACACTGAATCACCCATAGAATGACAGCCTACCAGAGCCTCCTTGTAGGCCAGTAGGGACCTACTGGGACCATAACTATGGGATGATAAGGGATGATAACAGCCCCATCCAATGTGATGATTTCTACAGTTGTTCTAGGTATTTGCCTATTAGGTGCTACTTTTCAGGATTCAAATAAAAAAAAACATCCAAAAGTAACAGATAATATCATGCAAGCTCAAAATATGTCGCTTCGCACAACGTTTTGAGCTTTGTGGATATTGACTCTGTTTTGAGGCACTAGTAGGACATTCATGCTATGTCCTACTACAAAAAACACAAAAAGTTAGAATATGGAGATAAGAGTTTTCTGCCCGACAGCGACGATGTAAGTTATAGTGTTAAACTACATTATGCACCTATATCACAGTTTGCTTCCATCATTAGCAGGAGCCTTGCACAGTTGTGACATTGGACACGGGCATTTTGCGTCCTCTTAAAAAGTTAATTATTTTCTTTATACAGGGGGGGCGTGATAATGAAACGATTAATGAGCTGCAGTAATATAAACAAAGGTTTTGCACACATGCAAATATTTTGTGTTGAAAGTCGTTTAACAAGAATGCTGTGTGTGTGTGTGTGTGTGTGTGTGTGTGTGTGTGTGTGTGTGTGTGTGTGTGTGTGTGTGTGTGTGTGTGTGTGTGTGTGTGTGTGTGTGTGTGTGTGTGTGTGTGTGTGTGTGTGCGCGTGTGTTTGGTGGAATGAATCCTTACTTAACTGTGTTTGAAGAAGCTCTCTAAGAGACACAAGAGGAGAATGACAAAGGGAAATAATCTACATTAAGACGGTGTGAGAGACAGAAAGTTCCTCATGCCTTTAATGAGAGGGAGTATGGGGGGGGGGGGGGGCATTGAGTGATGCGCAGCAGGAACCCCCGGCGCGGGGGGAGCGTGCGAGTGTCGCCCAGCGGGGGGGCAGCAATAATTGGCTGACATCGGTGGCTGCATAAAACGGCCTCCTCGTTTGCTCCCTGCGAAGTGAGCGGCGGGGAGCGCATCGTAACACATGTTTACCACTGCGGCTGCAGGCGGGCTCTGTGAAGCCTGCGCTGATGCCATCAGGACGTGGCTAATTGTCATTAATGCTAACATTTACTGACACCACGAGATGAAATCCCAGGCCGGTATAATTCTGTGGCAGTCATAACAACGACGGCATAACAATGGCAGCCGTTTGCGCAGTCAGACCCTGAAGGGGGGCCCAGGCGGGGGGGGGGGGGGGGGGCTGGAGGGGGTATGGATTATGTTGGCAGTGATCAGAAAGGAATATAATTGCGGGAGATGATGGTAGGATGGAGTCCCCGTTTGAGTACTGCATGCCTCATAGGACAAAAAAAAGTTATAATACCTTATGAGCGCATTATAGTGCATTATAAACAAGCTTATAATGCATTATAGATGCGACCTTAATATACCAAAAGGTTTTCACATAGCTTTCATGTAACTTTAAAGCCTCAATCCGGAATATAAAGGACATTTTAATTTTAACCAATCTGTATGGTACTATATCCTGTATAATTATGTTAATACAATATACTGTAACTAACACATCCACAGTGATTGGAGGTGGTCTCTCCCTACTCTTCCTTTGAGACGTTAAAGGTGGTTGCACACTGCTGCGTTTTTCGGGCCGAATATCGGGGTGAATTTCGGAGCGCGTGAATAAAAAAATCAACCTCACGTTATGTCAGTCACGTTTGCACACTGCCGCCCGTTTCGCGCACCACTCGGTCCCTTGCTCTCTCTATCTCTCTCTCTCTCCTTGCCCTGAAAAACGCATTTCGCAACGAAAAACGCAGCTGTGTGCAACCAGCTTTAGAAGACCCCAAGGCGTCAGGTAGGACACCTATACTGCTTAAAAAACAAGTACTGCTCATGTCTCCACTGTGCAAGATGGCGATCACATAGAGCTCTTCACCTGAACAGACTGGCGGAGAAAACCAGCAGTAACAAACCTACACCTACTGCTTTGAAAACCAATCCTGATACCGTCATAGTTTTTGCTTTGGTTCTGCAATGCAGTTACTTTTTTAAAGGTATATTCAGTGATTGTATTTCATTAAAATAAAAATATAATTGGTACATTTTCCATTCATTCTCCTCACTAGAATGTGTGCTGACCATATAAGTACTTCCACCATGGCCCGTGTTACGAGCATAGCTAGATTCGGGTTTCAGAGGTGGCCAGCCAGTCCTCGACCAATCAAGGTAGAGTATGGCCGTAGTTATGTTATGATGTTTAGTTATGATGGTCAAAATAAAAGTTTTGAGAACTGCAGTCGCTCTGAATTAAGAAAGGGTTAGGGTTAGGCTAATTGCCTAGATTGTAAACTACTGAACTCATAAAATGCCACAGTCTTGTAGTAAATCTGTATTATACATATCCTGAAGCTGGAGACGTAGGCCTACCGATTCAGTGATTGGGTCTAATGATCAAAACGAGAACATTATAATGGTGTAAAATATCTATAAAAAACTAAACATTTCCACGCTGTAAGGCCAGTAAGGGACAAGATGACCCCCGGCCACTTTCATTATCACTGAATACACCTTTAAAGAGGTGGTGCCATAGGTTTGTACTTTTTCTGTTTTGTACTGTATGTGTCTATGGAGTTAGAATTACTCTAATAGACCCCCGGTGTGGTACTGTGGTTATAATATGCAAATATGTCTTCTCTGTGTATTTTTGGTTTCTTCCTGAAAGCTGAAAGTCAAAATGCATTCCTAAGCCAATCATTTGACTAGATGACGTAATCGTTGCCGTCCAGTGATAATCCAAAAAAACAAAAACAACCCCCTTCCGGCCCTTCAAAAAAATAGCGGCGGCCTACGGAGGAAACGGCGCAGCACCAAGGCACCAAGCATCCCTTCAGATTAAAAGGCAGTAGATGTGTTAAGAAACGGAATCGTTAAAATCCTAATGGATCCCAACCCTTATTGTGATCTGTGCACACATCTGACATGATGGAACAGAGTACTGTAGAGGACTGTATGGTGGAACAGAGAACTGTAGAGTACTGTAGAAGAATCCCACTTTCAACTTTAAGCCCAACTTTCTTACCTGCATGTACAGAACACACATTTGATACTGGAGGGGAGAGCAATCTCATAAGATCCAATCCAAAGTTCAGATAAGACAACACCGGAACAAATGTGCAATGAAAACAAAATAACGTGCGATAAGACAGAAATGCCCTGAGAATATAAATGGCAAAAAACTAATAGTAAGTTGCTTACACAACATGATCCCACGGAATGATAAATGAAACTTGTACTGTACATTCAAAGATGGTAACCAACCAGACTAATAGAGCTAGAAACCACTAGAATCTTGTGTTCTAGTCGGCCATAGCTGCAGAGAAACAGAAGGTCCAGGTGTCCATGAGCAAGACGCTTGACCCATAACTGCTTCCAGAGTTCTGCTTGTTTTACGTGCATGTATGTAATTATGTGTGTTTGACTAAGTTCATGAAGACTGTGTGTGGAGCCAGCTTGATTGGTTCTCGCCTTCTGTACTGTGATCGACCTGTCGTGTAGTTGTTGAACCGCTAACTGCATGAGTTGGAGAATCAGGGCTGTACCATGTAGGGCTGTCTTCGACTCAGGATTTATCAAGTCGACTCGAGTCGCGGGGGTTAATCCGACGCGTCGACGAATCGTTTATGTGTAAAAAAAAAAAAAGAAAAAAAAGTTGTGCTTTAATGACTGGAGAGGAGGCGCGACCGCGACGCATTGATAGAGTACCGCCCGGTACAACAGCTGTTGTAAAACACATATGATTGGTGGATTCTCTGCTTTGAAAACTGCCTGGATGTAATGATTTTATGCCTCTCCAAGGCTAAAGGAACAGGGCTAAAGTGCTAGCATGCTAACGATTTAGCCCTGTTCCTTCAGGAGGAAAAACAACACCAAAGTAGGCTATAGGTAACAATAATGTAACATCACTGCGTCGATGCAGAACGGCACACGGCTGCATCACAATGCAAGCAAATTGTCATAATCTAAAACTTTTTAAGAAGTCCTCTACTCCACCGCAGTCCTCTGCCTTAGACCACCACCACAGAGCCACACTCAGCGACAGTGAGTGAAAGTGAAAGCGCATTGTGCTGCTGCTTCTTGGTCAGCTTTAACAAGTAGAATAACAACACGTCGACGCATTTCCTCTCAAAGCGGTTAACTTCAAAATAAGAGCACCTTGTTATATGATCAAGGCAACTTTCAAGTCACGTGAACTGGTTTTATTTTTAAGTCTAGTTGCAAGCAGTAGGAAGTATGGACTAAATAGGAAGAACATGACAGTCCAGCGCTCTCATACCGCACCGGTGTGACGGCTCGACTCAAACAATTGGCGTCGATTCCCGGGGGCTTAAAACGACGCGTCTATTCGTCGAATTTTTGAAGACAGCCCTAGTATCATGCACATGTATGTGTATATAGCAGTGGTTCTCAAAGTGTGGTCTGGGGTATTCTAGCAATCGTTAGTGTTTGTTCAGTCACTGGGGTCTCCGTGTCTCTCCAGCTCTTTAATAACACAGAATTCATTTTTCAGGTACTGTAGGTGACACAATTTCAGCCAATCAGGAGAGGGTACCTATTTATCAGCTTCATTGTTTAGTGTTGCAGTTCCAATTTGTCTGCTCATTTCTTTGTCGTCACTTACAATTGCCCTTGTTTAATTCTATCCTGAGGTTTAATAAAGAGCTGGATAGACGTATAGACACCTGTTAGGTACTCAAACACTATATAGCAATGAGTAGGCCTACTATAGATCTATTTGACACGTATTTTAACCAAAGAAAATCACTTACCCTACCTTTAATTGTGTACTGTGGCCACTGGCCAATCTGAACCAGACATTTTAATGGTCCCTATTCAGCCCCTCAGCAGCCCCCAGCTTAGTCTCCTCCTGACTGGGAGGAGGTTTTGTGATCTGCTGGTTAAAAATAAGCTTTTCAGGAACTCCATGGTGCCATAAATTGCAAACGGTGGCACTTTAGTCTGACATACGGAAGGCCATTTCCGCCACAGAATGTAATTACAAAGGCCTGGACTGTGAGTTCTTTCTCCGCAATTATGCAATTAAAATGCTCAACTGTAGCACTTTAGTCTGAGATGCAGTATATGGAAGCCCATGTCCGCCACTAGATTAGATTATAAAAGGTCTGGACTGCGAGTTTTCTTCTCGCAATTATGACTAGAATTATTTTAGAGTTTTCTTCCTTGATTTTGTGTCTTTACATCTGATTTTGTGTCTTTACATCTGAGTTTCAACTACGACCACAACCTTGAATGCACACACACGCACACGCATGTGCACACAAGCACGCACACGCATGCACACAGACACACAATCTCACACACACCATCCTGTGGAGTAGTCACTGCAGGGAACTTCATCCATTTGAACTCAACTAAAGTGAACTAAAGTCTGAAATCCACATCCCTTCTTCCACATATCTTGCAGTGCTGAGTGGGTAGAGAGGCCTTATGGTAATGCAGGTCACCAGTGGCGAAGTGTGCCTGAGCAAGACACTTAACCCTCCCCCATTCTGTGAACCATTGATGGTCACCGTTTTCTACATTGCAGCCATTCTTTTTACCCATCATCTGCAGCATGATTGCCAGACGATTTGACAAAATTCGATCGGTGAAGGTACAGCACGCGCTGAGTCTTTTCGCTCTGCAATGTACGGTCAGCTGAACAATCAGCTCAAGCTCGACACTCACTGTGCCCTTTTACCCCTCCCCCAACCCCAGGGCAAATAACGTCTGAGTATGTGATGAATAAAGTTTATTATTTTTATGTTAAATGAATTACTGCTATTCTTTTTTTATTGTTTTACATTACGGATTACACACAATAAACTACCTTAATTGTTTTACATAACCCATAATAAAGTAGAATCACACACTTTGGTATCATAATCCATTTTTACTCACTGGACTTTTTACACCTAATACTTAATTTATGCTCTGTAACGGTGTAACGGAGTCGCTCACAGAAAATAGCCGACCTGCAAGCTCACGATGCGTCGCAAATGTGACGCATCGTGGCCTTGCAGATCGGCTATTTCCACCGCGCGACTGACTCTGTGGTGCTTTGGACTATAAGATTTCCCCCAGCCATGCATATTTGAAGCATATAATCATATACTCACCCTGGCTTTACTGTCTCCGTGCTCCTTAACAGCGGGGAGATAAAATGGAGTGAGAGAGGTGATATCCATCAGGGGGCCAGGACCTAAAGTGACTTTACTAGGCACCGTGGGATCATTAGGGGCCTTTAGGCCTGATGGGATATTGTGTTTTTATGAGCTCTGCACAGCAATCCATTAATAGGCCTGACACGCCATTAGGCTTTATTGATGTCCGATGCGTGGGCTCACATGAAAAACACCGTTATTTGTCATGATCAAAGTTTAACACTGACTCCCGAGTGATTTAACGGCGCCACAGGCTTGCTGGGAACACTGGTGGTCAACCTTTTCAAGGACGTCCAGGTTGGTGCTGGGGGTGCATGTACGCGCAACCCCAGGGCCATGCACAGACTTTTGGGAGAGCAGGCGCCCTGCCCTAATGTACTGTACCCCCTACTTACCGCCACCACGCACGCACGCACGCGCGCGCGCGCGCGCGCACACACACACACACACACACACACACACACACACACACACACACACACACACGTGTAAAACAAATGATGAAATGAAATAAAATAAAATAACTTGCAAAATTAATACAAACTGAATTTAGAAGAAGAATAAAATTGCGTATTCACTGCCGGAGGGCAGTAGCAAATTTAGAATCCAGAGAAGCTAAACAGTCGAGACTCAGTCAAGCAAAAGTATGCATACTTTATGTATTAGTTAAAATATGGAATATGATGATTAATAGATTTGCCCTAAGACCTTTGACCTATTAACCTGTTAAAATGCATATCAATGGGGCGCGGAGGTTGTGGGTTCGAATCCACCGTGGTGCATCCGGCTTTGTCTGGCATCTGTGTGAACACAATCGGCCCGGGGAAGGGAAGCCGGGCGGGGAGGCTGATATTTGTCACTGCTTGTATTCCTACGGGCTGCGGTGGCACCTGTCAGCAGGGAGTGTTGGGCGGGAGGCGTAGGACGAAGGCTCTGCGCTGGTGGGGGCTCCT
The DNA here is from genome assembly GCF_963921795.1 of Nannobrachium achirus. Taxonomy (NCBI): domain Eukaryota; kingdom Metazoa; phylum Chordata; class Actinopteri; order Myctophiformes; family Myctophidae; genus Nannobrachium; species Nannobrachium achirus. Next base: position 36,683,642 of record NC_137826.1, read on the forward strand.
CAGTAGGATACAACCGCAGTGACAACACAGAAATGTGTAAGTAAAAGTAAGCCTTGCTAAGCCCTGAGGCCCATAGGGCAGGAGCCTATATTCTGTTTCCTATGAGGCAGCTTGATCAAGCCTTGATGCTGAGTGCCAAGCAGGGAGGCATTGGTTCCCATTTGGTCGTTTGGTTTTCTTTAGGTCCCCGGCCGGGTATCGAACACCGACCTCCCAGTCTCAGGGCGGACACTCTAACTTGAAATATGTGTGGGGAGGAATTCATTAATTAAAAATACTTGGCTACAATAAAATGCATAACAATGGCGCTGGCAAGTTCACATTTTGGGTGTGATGGTGCTTGCACGTGCAAGCCAGATGTGCTTGTGATAGATGATAGGCGGCTCCTAAAACCAGACTTCACACTCGGATGCCTCAGAAACCCTGAGGAAGGTCTAGGGGTTGTTTGAGTCTGCACCAGTGATGAAAAAAGTTCTCTTTGGAAGTAAATGTAACAATTCCATTTAAAAATACTTTACAGTTACACGTAAAACGCCTGTATTCAAAATCTTACATAAAGGACATTAAGTATATTTAGATACAGATACTTTGTACGCTGAATTAAAGTCTTCACCCATTTGCAACCTATCTTCATAGAATTGGTCCTAAGTGCTCATGATAAAATGGTACAGTAGGCCTATAATTGTTTTCTACTCTGTCTGTGTCTCATAAATGGTAAATGTGCATTTGTGGGGCGCCCGCTGGCCTGGTGGTCAAGGCGCATACCACATACTAGGCTATGATGCATGCTGGCGTCGCCGGTTCGATTCCCGATCCGGATGACCTTTGCCACATGTCATTCCCCATCTCTCTCCCCATTTCCTGTCAGTCTACTGTCCTATCAATAAAGGCATAAAAAGCCCAAAAACAAAATCTTAAAAAAAAGAAAAATGGTGCATTTGTATAGCGCCTTTATCCAAGGCGCTTTACATAGGAGGGATGTGGACACTTCAGAAACCCACCTATACCAATGCTTACTAGTAAGACACCTGAGGGTGGAATGCGACCTCAGGGTGACATGCGACCTCGCCAATTCTTGACTATCTGGCCAACCACAGCGTTTCTCTGACGATTCTAGTTGTTATCATTCTGGGGGGAGTTTGTTCATGTTTTTGTGAGGGTATCAACCCTAGGAGACACGGGGAGAACATGCAAACTCCACACAGAAAGGCCCTATCGCCAACCCCACCTAGGGTGTGAGCGATAGGGCCTAAACATGGAGATGTGGAGAATACTATATATGAAGATAGTCCAGTCCATCATGTCATATGGGAATACCGTCATAGACAGTAGCCATTGTTAGGCCGGAGTCAATGGCTGTCTGTCTGTCTGTCTGTCTGACTGTCTGTACAGGAAGTGATGTCACATGACATACTTTTTATGCCCATATATGAGTCATTCTGTACCACATCTCCATGTTTAGGCCAAACAGGTTTGCTCCATTTCTCCATGTATAGGTCCAAATGACCTCGCCCTAAAGGGCGAGGTCGCGCCAATTCTTGACCATCTGGCCAACCACAGCGTTTCTCTGACGATTCTAGTTGTTGTCATTCTGGGGGGAGTTTGTTCATGTTTTTGTGAGGGTATCAACCCTAGGAGACACGGGGAGAACATGCAAACTCCACACAGAAAGGCCCTATCGCTCACACCCTAGGTTGGGTTGGCGATAGGGCCTTTCTGTGTGGAGTTTGCCTAAACATGGAGATGTGGTACAGAAGGACTCATATATGGGCATAAAAAGTATGTCATGTGACATCACTTCCTGTACAGACAGTCAGACAGACAGCCATTGACTCCGACCTAACAATAGCTACTGTCTATGACGGTAGTTCCATATGACATATTGGACTAGACTATCTCCATATATAGTGTTATCCACACCTCCATGTTAGGACTCATATATGGGCATAAAAAGTATGTCATGTGACATCACTTCCTGTACAGACAGTCAGCCATTGACTCCGGATTAACAATGGCTACTGTCTATGACGGTAGTCCCATATGACATATTGGACTAGACTATCTCCATATATAGTGTTATCCACATCTCCATGTTTAGACAGCCAATGACTCCGGCCTAACAATGGCTACTTTCTATGACGGTAGTCCCATATGACATGATGGACTGGACTATCTCCATATATAGTGTTATCCACATTTCGTGTAGCCACCCTGTACAGGAAGTGATGTCACAACTCGCTGACATCACACTGACATCACAGAGGATACGGACGGTCACGAGGATACGGAAGGAAGGAAGGACACTCAAGTGACACGGTTCTTCAGAGTATATGCGACCTTCGGTCGCAATCATGAGCATTAGTGAGGACCAATTATATGAAGAATGTGTGAAGACGTCCTTTAATTCAGAGTGTGAAAGTATTGGCATCAAAATATGTTAAAGCAGCAAAGTTTTTTTTTTGCAGAATGTCCATTTTTTTGGACTAGCCTGATCTCAGACTCAGCTCAAAGAGTCCACTCTGAGAGTGGGAGGGGTCTATGGTCTGGAAGCAGGCTACATTTGGACTATAATTATAACCACTTGAGCCCTATTTTATACTTAATCAGTTTGTTAAAGAAACAGTTTCGCACACGTACTGTAGATAAAAACGTTTAAAAGCGCATTGTCAACATGCACGGTACAAGAAAGAGTTTAAGGTGCCGGCTACATGAAGCTGGATATTTCTGAATCTAGACATTTTTTGGTGCCGTTGGGCTTGCAGCCACACGAAGCTGGATATTTCGGCTGCGAAGCTGGATATTTTTTAAACCGGATAAATAAGTGGAGAGATTGAAAAATATCCGATTCACTGGATCCGTGTAGACAGGATCGTCATGCGTCATGACGTCACTTGGTCACATGAGCGCAGACAGGATGTTATTGTGTAACTTACTGTATGGGCCAGTGTTGATCATAGCTGTTCATTGCCGATCAAAATTTGGACATTTTGCAGCACCACGCCACAGTTTTAGCCATAAAACAAACATCAGAGATAAAGGGCATTAAAGATGGGGAAATGCATTGGAGTATACAGAGAAAAACGGCCGCGCGATGCTCTCAGCGTTGACTCGAAGCGACTAGCGGCTAATGGGCTACATCCAGGCGCAGCCCCAACCTAACGGTGAGATTTAAAGTTAATACTGTAAATACAGTAAACACGTCAACGCGTCGTGGGCCTCCAGAGACATCAAAGAGATTGGCGTGTAGACACCTCGTGGCCACCCGCTGAGTATGAAGCAACGTTTAGGTCATGTGAACCTTCCTCAGGCATGATACAAACAGGCTGACACTATCACTAAGTACGCTCAGGCAACAACCAATCAGAGTTGACATGTGATCACTTCAAAGAGTTTACAGCTTGCGCTGACATGCAATCAGTGGTCAGTGACCTTGGTGCTTGTGCAGTTTGAAAATAGCACATCTACACACCGCTCTGAAGATGGTTTTAGGTTAATAATTTGATTATTGTAGCCTATAATGATCTAAACCTGCAAAGTAAATGTATTGGAGTAAAAAGCATATCTCTGAGATGAAGTGGAGTAGAAGTATAAAGTGTCAGGAAATGGAAATAAGTAAAAGTACCTCAAAAGTGTATTCAAGTACAGTACTTGAGTACCGTTGGCCAGTGGACACTCATCTTACTCTGAATACCTTTGAGGTTTGACGTCAGTTCCCTTGTTTCTCGCTAAGACCATATTTATCAGGATGGGAAAAGAAAAATTATATAGTCTTTGTATTGAATGAGAGCAGGGCGGAGAGCAAGACATGAATGAGCGAAATTATGTAGGCCAGAGGTCTTCAACAGGGGGTCCAATCAGAGGCTTCCGTGGGCGGAGTTTGCCCAGAACTCATGTACAATTCCAAATAATGCGTCCGGGACCTACAACGCTTGTGAGGGGTTGTAGATTGGCTGTAGTTTGTAGATCGGCTATTTTCGGCAAAGAGGTTTGAGAGCAGAACAAGTACAGACGTGAAAGGTTGCATTTTTAGCTTTTTTGAAGGTCGGGTGACATGGCCAAAACGGCTAATTAAGGCTATCAAATTAGCCATTTTTTTAATGATGTCATGTACCCCCATGTTAAATGACCCAATCAAATTAATTTATTGTAGTTACTGTACTGAAAGTAGTACTTTCTGTACAGTAACTGAAATAAATTAATTTGATTGGGCTAATATGGGGGGAGGGGCGGAGTTGATTATCCATATCATTATCTTTTGAAACTGCCCCAACAAAAGCTGTCCGAGGTGTGTTTCCGACTTTCTAAACCAACTATAAAACTATCAGTTCTAGGGGTAAAAATTATACAGCATTCGCTATAAAATCATGGTTATACCGGTAAAAAATAAACAAGCATTTCACCTCACCTTTACTTGTAATTGTGTTGTAACAATAAAGTTGAACTTGAACTTGAACTTGAAAAAATACAAGTCTTCTTCAAAAAAGGTGTCAGAGATGAGTTACGAGGGTCCAACACGCTTCTTCCCGTCAGTGAGACGGTTTTGTCGGCCATACCCTGCTGTCTCTTCCCCTAAACCTGACTGGAGCACCTGACCGGGACACCGGAGCAGGCTTAGAACGAGGGTCCAGCGATCTCCTCCTCGGCAGCTCTGAGCCCTTTTAGCAGACATATGTCCTGCTGTCTCGGAGGACTGAGGTCTGTCTGTGGCTCATACACTCTGTGTGTGTGTGTGTGTGTGTGTGTGTGTGTGTGTGTGTGTGTGTGTGTGTGTGTGTGTGTGTGTGTGTGTGTGTGTGTGTGTGTGTGTGTGTGTGTGTGTGTGTGTGTGTGTGTGTGTGTGTGTGTAATAGCTCTCGAAAATAGCCGTGCGGAAGCTAACAACAACGCATCACGTTGTGCGCGGCACCGCACGACAGACGAAGTATACATTCACTACTAACTGATACGGCCCCGCCTCCTTTTCAGACTGTTTGGAGAAAGACCACGTGACCTACTGTATCATAATGTTAAAATTATTTGAGTGTCATCCGGCCTTTAAGTGAAAATACACATTAAGGTTAATCCAACATATACTGACAACAAACAAGTCAATGAAGCTATCCGTGGAATCTCTGCACAATGTTATACAATATGATGTGTGTGTGTGTGTGTGTGTGTGTGTGTGTGTGTGTGTGTGTGTGGGGGGGGGGGGGGGGGGGGGGGCTCCCTTGCTTCATCTCTCTCAGCTAAGTGGTCCTTGGCCTGAAAAAACATTGAAGACCCCTGATGTAGGCATAAAAAAGGGCCCTTTCTCCTGTGAAGGCAATGAGGCAGGCAGGTGCATGCCCCAGATTAACATGTACTGTTCAACCCATCTGTACTAGTTTGGATGTTGCTCAGGCAGTTCATCCCCTTTGGTGATTTGAATCTTTAGACCGTTTTCATCTGTGGAACAGAAAATTAAATGTCTTGTTAATTACACCGCGGAATAGATTTTCTTTTGTTATTGACTGGAGATAAATAAATGATAGCGTCGCACTTCAAACATGAAGGAACAGCACATTTTCAGAGCTGCCCCCGAAGTACCGCGTCTTCTTCTTCAGCCTAGAGAAACAATTTTCAACCGTTTTCTTCTTTGCTGAAACCTCATACATTAAAGAGCGGGGGGCTACATCTCTTATTTGTTTAGCTTTTTATTGTAATGCTGAGCCAATACATTTTCCACTACAGTGCAGTATTCCCGGAGAACAACTTACATGTGCAGATTTTCCTCTCCGCCCCTCCAGGGGAATCGAATATGTATTTGCCTATTCTCTCGGGAATTTAAAAGGCTTTAGCAACATTAATAATTTCCAAAGAACATAAAAGTGGAAATGTAGCCTTTTTGATGTGTCTTAAGTACTTCTGCCAGATAAGCAATCGCTTGAGTTATGAAGTGAGGATGCTTACTGGAGCAGGTTGGGACAGAGAGGTTGGAGTTGGCCTGGGGCGCAATGACAGTGATGGGCAGCTGATCCAAGCTTAAAGTGCAAAAGATTATAGTAATAAAAATGCCGATCTACAAGCAATGGTGGAAGATGCACTGACATTTTTTACTGAAGTAAAAGCAATACCACAATATAGAAATACTCTGTTACAAGTAAAAGTTCAGATTTACATGAGTAAGGGTGCCGTCACACCAAAATACCTCTGAGAGTGGAATCCACGTTCCGCCAATACATTTCAATGAGAGTGAAGCGGTTTCATGCCAGCAGAGGATTTCTGCAAAAAACGCTCCCTTCTCATTGAAATGCATTGGCGGAACGCGGATTCCACTCTCGTAGGTATTTTGGTCTGAGGGCAGCCTAAGAGTAAAAAAGTATTGGTTTCAAAATAGTTCCAAAAGTAAAAAGTATTCATTATGCAGAATATCCCGTTTCACAAGTTCATCAGGTATACAAATCTTTTTCAAATATATAGGGTTGAAGTGGTTATTGCATGTAACTAGTAACTGAAGTTTTCAAATAATTGAAGTGGAATATTTGTCTCTAAGATGGAGTGGAGTAGAAGATTGGAACATTTGTAATACTGCAGAAAGTAAAAATAAAACAAAATTGTACTTAAATACAGTACTTGAGTACATAGTTATGTTACACCACTGTCTACAAGCTCACAGCGCGCCGCAGGACGCAACGTGGTGCGAGCCTGTAGACCAGCTATTTTCGGTGCCCGGCACCTTCGTAAGATGAGCTATAAACCATGGTTCGTCCACCCTTGAGAATGTGTACGGAACAGAGTAAAAAAGGAGGAAGAAAATACGATCTAAATAAACTTTTTCTACTGACTCATATCTTGGACCTGTTAAAACCTCCAATGACTCTCAGCTCTGGTCTTTATTGTGCAATAAACACAAAAAACGAATAAAGCCCACAAACTCTAGCATTTATTTCAGTAAGGCAGCAGTGTGTCAGACACTGCAGTGTGATAAAAGAACAGAGTTTTTTTTTTATTATTGTTGAATGCAGTGGCAGTCCGTTAGAGGTGCTAATTTATCTCGTAATGGGTATTAGTTGGGTGCTAATAAGTATTAAGTAGTTGTTGAAATGTTACTCTTCATATTCAAGGCAAATAATATTTTCAGTTAATTTCTCTTATCTGCTGCAATGATTCTCCACTTGAACTAGAAGCATTTCTGCCTCATTTGTATTGCTATTTAACCACGCACAAGAGACTGTGATTCTACTGTATACCTGCAGCTATGCCTCCTAATTTAATTATTTTAAACATCCACTGTTATTATTTGACAGGTTCTTGTTTTCCTTGTTTTCCCCCCTTGTCTATTCTTTAACCATTTATTTAAACTGCAAATGATCGAAGCTTGTCTCTTTTACACCTGTCAACCTGTGACAATATAATTTGAGTCTGAATATGAATTTCGTAGCTTAACACAACTCACTGTGGCAAATTGTTTTTGGAAGACATGGGTTCAACTAAAACAAGTTTTTGATTTTGTTTTCATTCTTTATATACGCACCAAACATTATTATTGAATCAGATCCGAAGTTATCAGTCATTATCTCTTCATAATCATTTCCTGCCTTCCTGTCTGTTGTATCTTTGTTTATCTTCTCTTGTCTTGTTTGTGGATCTGTTCTAACAAGAAGATCAGAACCGTCAGAATGGCACAAATAATCCATCAGCTTCCCAGTAGTGGAAAGTTACTTATGTTTACTTAGTACTCAAGTACAGTGCTTGAGTACAATTTTGAGGTATTTGTACTTTACTTGAGTATTTCAATAAATTTCTATATTTTTACTTCTACTCGACTATGTCTCAGAGGCAAATATTGTTCTTTTACTACTCCACTACAATTATTAGTTACTATTTACTTTGTAGATTTGGATTATTATTACAAAACATTAACCTATATACTGTCCATTTCGGCTATTTTCAAAAGATTTTTATACATTTGAAAACTTGTGAAATGGAACATTCTGCATAATGAGTACTTTCTACTTTCAGTACCTTAAGTACTTTGATGTCATTTGTACTCGTATGCAGGACTTGTATGACTTGTATGCAGGACTACCCCAGCCAACATTGCCATCTCGGCCCGATATGTTATTTACATGGCATCTGGGCATGGGATCTATCTGGTTTTGCTCCTGGGTGCTGCTAGGGGCACACCTGGGTAGCCCATATGGGCTTACCTGGGTTTTTGACTGGGCTCAGGTGGGTTCCAAATGGGCAATTTTATGCGGGAACCATGTGGTCACCACCTGTGTTTGCCTATATGGGCCCGAACTGGGATCTGAGTGGGCCTTAAGTGGGTTCCAGCTGGGCAAACTATAGGTGCCCCATGAGGGTCACACTTGGGTTCGCCCATTTACACGGGTTCACGGGTTCTGGGTTCCATCTGGTTTTGCTCCTGGGTGCTGCTAGGGGCACACCTGGGTAGCCCATATGGGCTTACCTGGGTTTTTGACTGGGCTCAGGTGGGTTCCAAATGGGCAATTTTATGCGGGAACCATGTGGTCACCACCTGTGTTTGCCTATATGGGCCCGAACTGGGATCTGAGTGGGCCTTAGTGGGTTCCAGCTGGGCAAACTATAGGTGCCCCATGAGGGTCACACTTGGGTTCGCCCATTTACACGGGTTCACGGGTTCTGGGTTCCATCTGGTTTTGCTCCTGGGTGCTGCTAGGGGCACACCTGGGTAGCCCATATGGGCTTACCTGGGTTTTTGACTGGGTCTCGGGTGGGTTCCAAATGGGCAATTTTATGCGGGAGCCATGTGGGCACCACCTGTGTTTGCCTATATGGGCCCGAACTGGGATCTGAGTGGGCCTTAAGTGGGTTCCAGCTGGGCAAACTATAGGTACCCCATGAGGGCCACACTTTGGTTTGCCCATTTACACAGGTTCTGGGTTCCATCTGGTTTTGCTCCTGGGTGCTGCTAGGGGCACACCTGGGTAGCCCATATGGGCTTACCTGGGTTTTTGACTGGGTCTCGGGTGGGTTCCAAATGGGCAATTTTATGCGGGAGCCATGTGGGCACCACCTGTGTTTGCCTATATGGGCCCGAACTGGGATCTGAGTGGGCCTTAAGTGGGTTCCAGCTGGGCAAACTATAGGTACCCCATGAGGGCCACACTTGGGTTCGCCCATTTACACGGGTTCACGGGTTCTGGGTTCCATCTGGTTTTGCTCCTGGGTGCTGCTAGGGGCACACCTGGGTAGCCCGTATGGGCTTACCTGGGTTTTTGACTGGGTCTCAGGTGGGTTCCAAATGGGCAATTTTATGTGGGAAACATGTGGGCTCCACCTGTGTTTGCCTATATGGGCCCGGACTGGGATCTGAGTGGGCCTTAAGTGGGTTCCAGCTGGGCAAACTATATGTGCTCCATGTAGGCCACACTTGGGTTTGCCCATTTTGGGTTCCATCTGGTTTTGCTGCGAGGGGCACACCTGGGTAGCCCATATGGGCGTACCTGGGTTTTTGACTGGGTCTCAGGTGGGTTCCAAACGGGAAATTGTATCTGGGAACCATGTGGGCACCAACTGTGTTTGCCTATATGGACCCGAACTGGGATCTGAGTGGGCCTTAAGTGGGTTCCAGCTGGGCAAACTTTAAGTGCCCCATGTAGGCCACACTTGGGTTTGCCCATTTTGGGTTCCATCTGGTTTTGCTGCGAGGGGCACACCTGGGTTAGCCCATATGGGCTTACCTGGGTTTTTGACTGGGTCTCAGGTGGGTTCCAAACGGGAAATTGTATCTGGGAACCATGTGGGCACCAACTGTGTTTGCCTATATGGACCCGAACTGGGATCTGAGTGGGCCTTAAGTGGGTTCCAGCTGGGCAAACTATAAGTGCCCCATGTAGGCCACACTTGGGTTTGCCCATTTTGGGTTCCATCTGGTTTTGCTGCGAGGGGCACACCTGGGTTAGCCCATATGGGCTTACCTGGGTTTTTGACTGGGTCTCAGGTGGGTTCCAAATGGGAAATTGTATCTGGGAACCATGTGGGCACCAACTATGTTTGCCTATATGGACCCGAACTGGGATCTGAGTGGGCCTTAAGTGGGTTCCAGCTGGGCAAAATATATGTGCCCCATGTAGGCCACACTTGTGATAGCCCATTAAGGGCTCCAAGTGGTTTCCCAGCTGGAACCCACGTAAGGCCTATTCAGATCCCAGTTCAAGCCCATATATGCAAACACAGGTGGCACACATGTGGTTACGACGTGAGATTTCTTGTGTAGACCCCACATTAGACCAAGTTAGAAACCCAAATAAGCCTATATGGGCTAAAGGTTGACAACAGAAAGGCAGTGTGCAGCCTGTAGTGAAGCTACAGTTCTTGAGCATGCACACTAGAGCAGTGGTTCAAACTTTTCAGGCAGCAACCCCAAAAATAATCATATTTTAACACGGTTCTATTGTGAAAACAGCTGATCTATATGCTCACATGCAACGCCTCACAGTGCGAGCATGTAGATCTGCTATTTTCACAATTTAAAAAGGTATTTAAGTCTTTACATTTTCACTGTTGAGCAACAGTGATAAAACAGTGTTGCACATTAAGTTAACCATCTGGGGACCCCCCAAAATAATTTGGGGACCCCCCTGGGGGTCCTGACCCACAGGTTGAGAACCACTGCTCTCGAACACTACCAGCAGCACCATGCATTCATATGAAGGTCTCCTGTGCTGTGTACCCGCAGTTGAATAAACTAGACAAAACTGTCTGAACACAATAGCTGCCGTTACTGCCGTTTAAATAGATTTAACTAAAGTGTACAATCGTGTACAATCTGCAAACTGAACAAATTAAATCAACCAACCAATCAAAAAGCAAAATATGCAATGCGTTTGTTTTCTCTCACTGAGTGTTGTTTCATTTATATTCTGTGAGTAAAACAATCAAACAAGTCTATGAAAAAAGCCCAAAAGAAGCATCCATTTTGACCACCGCTCTATTACATCAGCTATTTTAAAAAGAGAATCTTGAAAGCAAGTACACTTCAGAAACAAACTTAAACTAAAAAGTAACCCACAACTATGCATGTTTTCAAGTGACTTTACAGGAAAACAAGCCCAAAGTCACTTATTATAAGCAGACCTGGCAACACTGGCAGCAGTGTGCGGCTACTGTCATCTGAATGCAATGTTCCGTCCCCTGACTTTTAAATGCCAAGTTTGCCAACTAATGCCACCAGACTACAACAGAGCAGTTTAAACAACATACGTCAATCAACATTAAAAAATCCTGTCTGGGGAAAACTAATTAGATGCGCTCTAGTGTCACAGCTAGGTGGGTCACACAGCTCTCTTGCCATTCACTCACTCTCAAGCTTTCACTTCACCAAGTTCACCATCATTCTGTTGACTTCTACAATGATACAAATAGAAAAAGAAATTAAGCCTATAGCCTAAAATAGCCTACGCATCTGTCTCAGACATGACAAATTAAAACAGCAGGAAAACAAATGCCAGCTAAATTCCAACACTTACCAATGAGTGTAGACAGCTGCTACTCACAGTAGGCCCATTCCTTCCATAGGGATGAAGTTCCTTGATGGACGCATGCTGGTTGCAGTGAACTGAGTCTCCAGGAGGGGCGAGTGCCAAAGTGCGGCTGGCTCTCCAGCCCTGGGCCCCTGGCAGCATCGGTAATCACTGGATATTCCCTCCGTGGCTCTTATTTCTAAATCTGTGTTATTCTCTTCATTGCTGCTAATGGGGGCTACTTGCTTTAGGCTTTAGTTAAGATAATTACAACAACAATAACTTCCATTAAGATGCAAAAGGTGACTTAAGTTTAGCAAATTTCAATTTATCCATTATGGAAAAAGATAGAAAAAAACAATTTCAGACAATGTAACAAAATTAATAAAGTTTATTGTACTGTAATGGTTTAACATTGATTAAAACTAAAAAGAACGTATACACAAATTGTGTTTACAAAAAAGTGTTTAAGAGAAGAAGAAAAAAAAAATATATATATATATATATATATATATATATATATATATAATATATATAAATTAAAATAAAGGGTATAACCCACTCCATACAATTTGATCCAAACTCTTCAAAACATTAACTTTGGCACTCGGAGTCACTGATAAAATATTGTATAGTGCAAAAATAAAAATAAAACAAGTAAAACAATATATGTGACCGATGCTGGAGAAAAGGTCCTTATATCTGCATTGGTCTTTTTTCAGCTTTTAACAGATCATGAAAGTACAGAATATAAGCTTTCAAATGACATGTCATTCATTGGAATCTGAATATATTTGAAGAAGATATGCTTATTTGAATGAGTAAAAGGCTCTCAAAGTTTGTCCCATAAGGGACCCAGACACGCATGATCAGTTCCAACCCATGCTCACTTAAGGGACCCAGGAATAGCTGACCAGTTCTAAACCATACCCACTTAGCCCACACATAACACATAAGGGACCCAGGCATAGTTGACCAGTTCTAAACCATGCCCACTTAGCCCATAAGGGACCCAGACATGCGTGACCAGTTATAACCCATGCCCACTCAGCCCACACATAACCCATAAGGGACCCAGGCATAGCTGACCAGTTCTAAACCATGCCCACTTAGCCCACACATAACACATAAGGGACCCAGGCATGGTTGACCAGTTCTAAACCATGCCCACTTAGCCCATAAGGGACCCAGACATGCGTGACCAGTTATAACCCATGCCCACTCAGCACACACATAACCCATAAGGGACCCAGGCATAGCTGACCAGTTCTAAACCATGCCCTCTTAGCCCACACATAACACATAAGGGACCCAGGCATAGTTGACCAGTTCTAAACCATGCCCACTTAGCCCATAAGGGACCCAGACATGCGTGACCAGTTATAACCCATGCCCACTCAGCCCACACATAACCCATAAGGGACCCAGGCATAGCTGACCAGTTCTAAACCATGCCCACTTAGCCCACACATAACACATAAGGGACCCAGGCATAGTTGACCAGTTCTAAACCATGCCCACTTAGCCCATAAGGGACCCAGACATGCGTGACCAGTTATAACCCATGCCCACTCAGCCCACACATAACCCATAAGGGACCCAGGCATAGCTGACCAGTTCTAAACCATGCCCACTTAGCCCACACATAACACATAAGGGACCCAGGCATAGTTGACCAGTTCTAAACCATGCCCACTTAGCCCATAAGGACACAGACATGCGTGACCAGTTATAACCCATGCCCACACATAACACATAAGGGACCCAGGCATGGTTGACCAGTTCTAAACCATGCCCACTTAGCCCACACATGACCCATAAAGGACCCAGGCATAGTTGACCAGTTCTAAACCATGCCCACTTAGCCCATAAGGACCCAGACATGCGTGACCAGTTATAACCCATGCCCACACATAACCCATAAGGGACCCAGGTTAGCCTGGTCAACCCAGGCATGGTTGACCAGTTCTAAACCATGCCCACTTAGCCCACACATAACCCATAAGGGACCCAGGCATAGTAGACCAGTTCTAACCCATGTCCACTTAGCCCCATTAAGGCTCTCAAAGTTTGTCACACTACTGGCAGTCAGGTAAGGGGTGTGAACAATGGATTGTTAACTCCACCCCTCACCCGCCCTAACCTATTGGTGGTGATCTGCAGCTGAAACCTGAGAACAACAACCACACATTAGCCAACAGAAACTGCAGATGTAAATGTTGGCTTTGACATGTTAATGTGTGTCTCCACCCTCCAGAAGGGTGCAAGGAAACACAAAAACACAGCTCTGTTTACAAACTAATTTAAGCTATTTAATGATTCCAAAATGGATATATGTTGCAATGAGAAGGTTCTCAAACATACACTCTTAGATAACATGGCAAAAAAGGATAAACACCAAAAATCCAAAATCAAACATATTTTGTTAATTTGGCGGACTTCACTATTGCAGACATAAGGACCTTTCCTCCAGCCTCAGTCACATATATGCAATAATAACTGGAAATACAGTGCAAACAGTAGTGCCAACTTCAAACCCATTTAGGCCTAGAATTATTGAATGCTTTAGCTATTGAAAAATAGCAGATATACAAGCTCACAGCACGGTACCGAGTGCCACGCTGCGAGCTTGTAGATCTGCTATGTTTGAAAAAGTCGTGAAAATGTGTGCAAATTTTTGAATATATGTATTTTTAAAGCGAACATTTGTAACTCAAATTTTGCTTCTGGGTGGTCCATGGAACTAAATATTTTGAGATTGGGTCTGTGGCCAAATAAATATCAGTTTGAGGGTCCTTCACATGAAAAGGTTTGAGAACCACTGACATAGTAGTCTCTCAAGAACAGACCTTTGTGAAAAGGACCTTTTCTTTGACGATGGCTGGCCAAATTGCTGACATAGAAACATATGTTTTTCAAAAAATCTTAGGGTTCAAAAGACACTTATTGAATCGGGTCAAAATTAATTTTTTTATGATTTAAAAAAAATAGCAGATCTACAAGCTCACAGCGCGGCACTTGTATATCTGCTATTTTTCAATAGTTAAAGCATAAAATAATGATACACAATATTGTGTAACTGTTCTAAATAGGTTAAAGGAGCTATAGTCAACCTTTTCTTGAAAAACGGATGCTAAAATAAAAATGTTTCAAAAGATATTTTATAAAAAAATAAGCTTCATACATGTGTTTCAATGACAATTTGTTTACATCCTAGTCTAACAAGACCAGAAACAACCGTCAATGGCCAAAATGATTATTTAGTCATTATTTTACATGGTCATCTTTGAATAGAAACACATGTATAAAGCTAATGTTTTTATAAAATATTTTTTAAACATTATCTTTTTTTTAGCATCCATTTCTCAAGAAAAAGTTGACTATAGCTCCTTAAATGTAAACATTAGTCCTTAACAAACACATTATGTGGCGCCTGCGGCAACGGTATACATAACAAGCATCTTCAAGTCAGCTTTAACTAGGGCTATGTACAATCAGGGTTACGTAAAACTCGGAACTCAAACTCAAACATTAACCACATGCCTCAGAAAAATGATTGATCCCACACAGCTGACCTGGATGTATAACCTAACCCAACCCCCCCCCCCCCCCCCCCCTCAGCTTTAACTAGGGCTATGTACAATCAGGCACAGGGTTACGTAAAACTCGGAACTCAAACTCAAACATTGACCACAGGCCTCAGAAAAATGAGAGCTGACCTGGATGTATAACCCAACCCAACGCAGAGATGGTGGCTACCAAGGTGTGTGTGTGTGTGTGTGTGTGTGTGTGTGTGTGTGTGTGTGTGCGAGTGAGATTCCAAGGGTGGCTGACATTTTCCTATTACGGCTGCGAGTCATTGTCCAGTGTTGTGTCTGAGTTACCAGGTGTGTTTGCAGATTCGTTGTCAGGGGTGTCGCTTGATCTGTGACCTCTTGCGGCCCTATTCCCACCACGATCACGGGCCCCTGTGAACCACTTGCCGAGCGCCTTCTCTGCATCCTTGCGGTTGATGTCCTTTGTTGATGTGTTGGTCTTGAGTGCCCCTAAAAACAAATGACAAGAAGCCAACTTAGGAAAGCTAGCTTGATTCTTAGATTGTGAAACCCTATGAAACTTCCATTCAAAAGTTTTATATCACAGAGAAGTGTGCATTTCTCAGAATTGTTGTGATCTCTGTATACGGTGGCATGCTTCTACTTATGTTTGCCAAACTGTATTAAAGTTAGAAAGACAAAAGGAAATTTAAAGGAAAAATTACAATTAAAAATCAGACCCAATGTGAAGTGAGCGGTGGTCGTGCTTGCATAACGTCTTCAATTGGTAATTGGTGATGTGATACAGGCTACACACACGCACATTGCTATGGCAAAACGCTGAGGAAAACACATTGCTATGGCAAAACGCTGAGGAAAAAGACTAGGATATTGTTCTAGATATTATGGATACACACACACACGCATATTGCTATGGCAAAACACTGAGGAAAACACATTGCTACAGCAAAACACTGAGGAAAAGTGGCTATAGACACACGCACAGCCTCTCTTAGGAGCGGTTTACCACCGCTCAAAAACTAAAATTTACCATATACAACATCAAAAAGCTGCAGGCCTAGGAACCTCTTCTTGTTCTTCTGTCCAGTGACGTTGTACTCGAGAGACAGTGTATGGCTCATGATGGACCCCATCATCCGCCTGACACTATCCTCCACTGAAGTGCCGCCAATATCTGCAACCATGGCAACCTGAGAATGACAAAAGTCACAGGAAGGAAATTCTGTATTAAGTGAACAGCTTAGATATTGATAGCCATTGTGTTCATGCACTCAAAGGGCAATATCCTTTATGATTATAATTACATCTAACGATGCTTCTCCTCCATTCATGTTTGGTGAATGTAGCCTTGGCCAGGAAAATTTGATGGCCAGGAAAATTTGATGTCTTCAGGTAGTAACCATCGATCATAAGGTGTTTCGACCCGCAAACCACAACACCCTCTTGATGGCCGGGTTGGCAGTGGTGGCCAAATCACTGCCCATCTCCTCCTCCTGACCAAAGCTAAACTCCCCTCTCCTGCTCTATTTGTTTTATCCCAACAAGAGGCTTCTCTGGGGAGGTATTGGGTGGGTCCCTCCTGAGGTCTTGAGGTGACACAGGTGCGTAGAGTTCTCCAGTACTGTGGGTTATTCCTGCCTGGAGTTCTCCTTCGTCTCACCAACTCACCAACCAAGTTGTGCGCTGCACCTGTGACCCCTCTTCTCCACACTTGGTCCTGGCTTGATGTATTTTTACCTTTTGTGTTCCTGCAGATGTTCTCGCAGTGACACTTTACTTCCAATTTCTCCCCAGCTGATGTTGTTTAGGTGAGCCATCTTGTTAGCTGTGATTAGTTAAGGGCTGTTACCGTTATGTTTGTATTGTTGAGTCTCACATACTCCCCCCCTCTCGGGAGACTCTGAGGGTATCTGAATAAATGTCTGTAGCTTGTGTTGGTGCCCTCTCGCGAGTGCTGTGCATGAGGTTGCTAACCTCATACACCCCCTTTACATTCTAGCAATGTAATTATAAAATAATAGATTTAGAAAATTCAAGTGCATTTTGAAGTGAATAAGGGATTAGAACTTACAACTTCAGCTTTGAACTTTGAGTCGCGCAGCTTGGTTTCCATGGACACGTCATCTTCAGCTGTGTTGAGCGGGAACACTGCTCCTTCAGGCCAGGCACACCGTCTTTCTGCTTCAGGAGGTGGTTCAACATACTAGTATGGACTCTCTGGGTGTCTTTGAGCTCATCCAGGAGTTTCAACAACTGTGCGTGTTGTCCTAGGCCTATCCCCTGTGGCGCTGCACTGCTCTGGGTTGAACGGCTAGAACTCTGTCTGTCCAGATGCGGGACGCCACTGGGTCTGACGTTTTCAGAGGCCAGGTGTATCGGGTTTCGTTTGGAAGGCTGGAACTCTGTCTGTCCTCGTGTATGGGACTTCAAAAGAAAAAAAAAAACACAAAAACAGGGGATGGGAAAATTAAAGAAATTTTTCAAATTTAAAATACCTGGAACACGTCTGTGTTGCGTTAGATTTAAACCACTTTAACCATTATTGTATGCTTTTAACTTTTGAAAAATAGCAGATCTACAAGCTCACAACATGTCACAACGCGCTGTGAGCTTGTAGATCGGCTATTTTTGGTGAACCTTCCTCCCAGAATAGGGATGCTGGGGTTCAAGTGGTTAAACATAAAGTATAAAGTTATTTTCAGTCCGTTCTAATGGAAACTGATATTTCTCTAATGATATAAGACAGTGGTCTTCAACGTTTTCAGGCCAGGGTTAGGGTTAGTTGAGAGAGAGATGAAGCAGGGACCCCCACAACCTGTTTCCATATAGTTTCATCTTTTGACAGCACAATCATCAGTGTATTTTGGAATCATGTAAATTTGTGTTTTCAGATATTTAACCACTTGAACATTCAATACTTAAAAAAAGAATTTGACCTTTCACTCTGCACCTAGTCTACACTTTTTCCCCCTCTACACCAAAGCTCCTTGCCGAAAATAGGGTATAAGCTCACAACGCCTCGCAGTTGTGAGCTTGTAGATCGGCTATTTTCGGCTAAAGTTCTCTGAATATTGACGCTAGGGTTCAGGTGGTTAATATGAAAAGGAGAAAAATCCCACAAAGATTTGGAGGACCCCCTGTAGTACCTCTGAGGACCCCCTAGGGGTTCCAGACCCCCTGTTGAAGACCCCTGATGTAAGATTCAAAATATTTACAGTGTACTTCAAGGGTGCTGTGGATTAAAATGTTATTTACAGGGGTGACCCGAGTCAAATGTTTGAAACCCCCTGGGTTAGACACCCAATCAAAGACACTTGCCATTGTATCAAAGGGAAGGACATGTTTTGCCCAATTACATTATTTACAGATTGGTGTGTGCCAATTGTCTGTCCTTGGTCAACATGAAGTTACCTTGTATTGCTCTAAAAGACATCAGTCTTCTCCTAAATCCACCTTCCTTTTCCCCCTTCATGTGGTTACTGAAGAGCCTGAAGAAAAACATGTCATTTTTGTGAACAATATAGTAGTAACCACATCACACAAGGGTTAATTCATATTGTATGTTGAAACATGCAGAGAGGGAAGCACGCACATCTCCAAAGATTTACAGGTGCCGAACCAAGGAATATATAATATACACACCATGGAAGAAGGAGGTTCGCACACTGTTCCAGAGCTCCAGTAAATAGTTTATTAGGATACAATAATGTGTCCTAATAAACTTTACTGGAGCTCTGGAACAGTGTGCGAACCTCCTCTTCTTCCATGTTGAAACATGCACTTTATACTGTGACTCATGTAAAGCCTACCAAGGTCTTAAAAGCTTGGTCATCTCTCCATCCTCTACGACTGGCACCAGGTCCGAAAGGACTATCAGACACGTCACGCCACCTGAGAGAGAAAGAGAATAAAAAAATAAAAATAAATAGGTTAGACACCCAATCAAAGCGTTATAATTTTCCATCGCACAACAGTTTGTAGATTGGCTATTTAGTACAAAACAATAATCAGACTACCTGGTTGGTATCTCCCAAGAGTAGAAACCACCATGTCTATCCCAAAGGAAAGGCAGGACAAGCACAGCAGACACCTGAGAGAGAGGGAGGGAGAAGTGAAAACAGACTAGTGACTAGTTCATACATGTTTGCTTCCACATAAGACAGGACTGGACACTGCGTCACAAGAACAAGCAGCCACCCAACGAACGGCACCTGAGAGACGGCACAAAAACAAAGGAAACTTGACTTCGGTCCATTATATGATATCTTCCCTTTAATAATACCTATTTGTATTGTTTTATATCATTTTTATCATTGATTCGTCACCTTTACAACAAAGTACAGCTTGTAAGCATCGGGCATTCGAGGCATGAGCAACACAACCTAAAGTGTGGGTAGCGCCGATCAAGGTTTTGCCAAAATGGCTTGCAATATTGTTCTGCTGGCATTTACTCTTTTTTTGGGATTCCCTGACACTGAGCTTAAAATTAACAAAGTGTTAAAATAGTTAACATGTGTTGTTTTTTTCTTTTCCTTATTACTGTGGGAGAGTGCAATCATTCAATCATTAAAGGAGAGATATAATGGACCGAAGTCAAGTTTCCTTTCAGAGGTGTTTGACACAAAAATAGCTGATCTACAAGCACACACAATGTGAGGCTGTAGAATGGCTTCTCAGTTCAAATAAATCATTATTAATTAAGTAAATTACCTGGTTGGCTTAGCTCCCAGGATCACCTCATACCACCACGCAGACATGTAACAGAGAGAGAAAAAGGAAATTAATAGGTTAGATTTTATCATACTCCATCAAACAACAATGTTGCATTAGACATAAAATGATCTACAAGAACACATTGCATAATATGAGCATGTACAGTATATTGGCTATTTAGTACTTGACTAGTTCTTGCACTGATTGGCTGCAGTAGATTGGCATTCAGACGTGTTTGTAACACCTGTGAAGTGCAGCTTTGGCAGTGCAGGGTAAGAAGAGAAGGAGAAGTCTCATGCAAAAGTCTTGCTGTATTCTATATTGGATCTTGGATATTATACCACAGGATGAAGCTACCTTTTAATTTCCTATTGTGGATTACTACCGGATTTCCTGGATTAAAAAGGACTTTGCTAAAGGGTGGTAAGAGGAGACTTAATTTACCATATTGCATATAGACAAACAAACAAACAAAAGTTTAAAGACTACAAAATACATTACAAATGAGCCATACACACACACACGCTTGTGAGCTTTGATTTTTTTTACAGCATGCATTGCACTTGTCCACTAGCCCTATTTAGCTACTGGAAAATAAAATAGCCAATCTACAAGCTTGTGTTGTGGCCCCCAGTTTGGCACATGCATTAGCCTACAGACCCCAGCTGTAAATGGCATTTCTCTCTAGCTGGGACTCCATGTAAAATCAACTCAGAGAATGTACAAATGGAATCAAATGGACCAGTTAGGGTCCATTTGGTTCCATTTCAGACGTGAATAAGGTCCCCTTGGTTCCTAACTATCTATCATTTAGCTGTGGACCCCCTGGAACTCCCTCACGGACCCCGTTTTTAAAGATGTAGCCACAGTCACAACCACCAGCCTGTGTTTTAGTTGGGACAAAATAGACCCGAGCTGGCCATGGGTATAATAAAATAAATATCCACTTACAGTTAATACAAATGAATGTATGCAGTTCCAGCACGTAGCTGTGCTAAGGCTGTATTTCTACATATAACAACAACGCCAGTTTGTTCTCCCCTCCCCTGCCCCTTCTTTGTATATACTGTTTGTTTTGACTTACTGTCTTCTATTTTGTTTTTCTTTACATATCTACTGCATAGTACTGTGTTCTATTTGTCTGTCATTCAATGTTATATGAGATACTTCAATGGTTTCCAGTGGAAATAAGCTTAGTCTTTTCATGGATCTCCTTTTAGTAGACCTTGTACCAGTGAACTGTACCGTCATGAAACTGTACCTTTTCCTATGCAAACTTCTAATAAAGTCTTCAATCAATTCTGTCGAGCACGGCTAGCCAGCTGCTAGCTAGCCAGCCTGTTGTTATGCTAAATGCTAACACACTAGCCAAACCCAGTCTGCTAACCCAGTCCAAATGAACTCGCTGGACGTTAACCAAGCTATTCAGTATCAGCATTACAAAACAATAGCAATAACTTCTATATTTTACACTTACTGCGTGTCTGCGTCCTGCATACACTTCAAAGGCTCCGCTCGGCTGGACGTTGTGCTGCAGTGTGTACGTGAGAGAGAGGGGCGGGGTCTTCCTCATCGGTTACAATTTAAAAATGCGCGCGCTAGGCGGAACTCTGCGTTCCGTTGCCACATGAATTAATCAGGCAATATCGTGATGATGCAGGAACCGGAGGCAGAGATGTAATCCACAGTGTAGTGTACAAAGGCACTTTCCAGCATGAAATATAATGATAATATAATATAACTCCCCGAGCCGAGCGTAGCACACAGCTATTGTAACACAACAATAATGACGCCACTTCCACCCAAGGACCCAGCAACATCACATGACATCCGGTCCCAGACTCCCAGTTAAAGGGGCCGCTACAATATATTTATTTTATTTATATAATATGAATTTCCTCCTTGGGATAATAAATAAAGGTATCTATCTATCTATCTATCTATCTATCTATCTATCTATCTATCTATCTATCTATCTATCTATCTATCTATCTATCTATCTATCTATATATATATCACATTCACAAATACAAATATATCTTTCACTCTCTTGCACTACAACAACAAATATCTCTTGCAACACTTTTAATTTAAAAAATATAGAATGTACATTTAATTTTGTTAATTGCAATCACTCCCACCACACAAATTGTTCATTACTTATTTCACAAGTTATATCACACATGTATTAGTCTAATCATGTTTTAATAGAAACAGAAAATATAACAATTATTTTTCTAAAAAAAAACTCGACCTGATTTCGACGTAAAAAATAATGACCTACTCTGACGTTCAGATATTAATATTATTTTATTGTTATATTTTATGTCAGTGGTTCTCAACCTTTCAAGCAGTAACCACCCAAAACAATCATATTTGAACTTGGAACCCCATTCCCAAAATAATCATATAGGCTAACTGCATGAGGACCCCTCAAAATAATCATGTCTGAACTGTGAACCCACCAAAATAATGATATTTGAACTGGGGACCCCCTCCCTGATAAGCATGTGGAATTGTAGGAGTTGAGGAGCATTACATTTTATTCTGACTGTTCCACAGATAAATATTGTGAAAATAGAAGTTGTCCGTCTAGACTAGGAGAGCCGAGTCGGCAAACAGGAACAGCCAACATGTCCACCTGGGTACCATATGGGCTCAATGGGTGCTACTCACCTACTGTATACATTCTTTTGCACTGTTTTGGGGCTCAATGGGTGCTATTGGGTGCTATTCACCTACTGTATATATTTTTTGCAGTGTTTTTCTTTTTTTTAGTCTCTTTATATTTTTATTTTATTTTCTCCTGACTATATCTACATGCATAGTACTGTGTTCTATCTGTCTGTCATTCAATGTTATATATACTTCAATGGTTTCCTGTGTAAATAAGCTAAGTGCTTTCCTAGGATCTCCGTTTAGTTGACCTTGAACCATCATGAAACTGTACTTTTTTCTTTGCAAACTTCTAATAAAGTCTTCAATCAATCAAACCTGTGTACCAAGTGGGCATGGGCTAGAAGTGGGCCATGGCTCTGGGTTCCATGTAGGTTCCATATGGGCTAAGTGATAGATAGTCCCTGGTGTGGGTGGGTAGGGTCAGATATGATCTTCTTAGGGTCGATTCACACTCTAATAGTGAGCCTAACTCATTTCGGTTGGGGAGGGCTCCCCGACCCGAAATTATTTAAGTTTGGGGGGAGTCCATTCATACTTTATTAACGGCTAGTGCTGAAGTCGCTTGTACATATTGGAGGTCCATGGCATGACGTTTGTGGCCGATACAAGAGCGTTGCAGGGCGGATACATATCTGACTGGCCCTCACGCTGCACGCTGAATGACTGGAGGTAGCAGCTCCAGCAGGCAGCAGCACCACCTCTCTTCTCTCGGTGCACCCGATCCCCAAGTTATCATGCTCTCTCTCTCACTCTCACAAACGCTCGAGCACTGTCAAAAACATTTAATCTACAAGCTCACATTATAGACGTGCTGCCTCTCTTTCTGCATGCTCACAGTCACAACTCGTTGTGGAAAACCTACGGAACACTAGCAAAGTTGTGTTTAAGCTCTTTTCTCTTTAAACGGTTGGCGACTAGCGAGACACGCAGCAAAGCTGTGTGTGTGTGTGTGTGTGTGTGTGTGTGTGTGTGTGTGTGTGTGTGTGTGTGTGTGTGTGTGTGTGTGTGTGTGTGTGTGTGTGTGTGTGTGTGTGTGTGTGTGTGTGTGTGTGTGTGTGTGTGTGTGTGTGTGTGTGTGTTGCGTGCACACCTCCCAGTCCATCACTCTCGACTCTAGCCAGGCCGAGAACCAGCTGACAATGTATCTGCTCTGCGACACTCAATACACGGCCACACTCAATACACGGCCACACAAGCATTTGGAAGTCGGCGTGTCTCCCTCCCAAACGACCGCTGTTTCCTTAGATTCACATTCGAGAATATGAACATGAAGCCAGGCTGAATGAATGAGAAGACACCGCCGAGTACCGAAATTAAGTCATTAACATTTCGGCAGCACCGTGGAGCAGAGTTTAGTTGGTTGACGCCCTCCCGAACCAGGGACGACGACCCATATTAGGGTTCGCCTAGTGCCAAACCGAAATAAGTTAGGCTCTTTATAAGAGTGTGAATTGACCCTTAGCCTTTGATTTTGGCCAATGTCCTTGATGGAAGGCAGGGAAGTCCCAATAATCCTCTCCGCTGTCTTCACCACTCTCTGCACAGTTTCACTGCAGCTACCAGACCAGACCTAGATGCAGTTTGTCAGCATGCTCTCTATGGTGGCCCTGTAGAATGTGGTGAGGATGGGAGGGGGAGGTTGAGCTCTTCTCATCCGGCGCAGAAAGAACAGACGTTTCTGTCCTCTCTTTAAAAGAGAGGCCGTTTTAGAGGACCATGTCAGGCTGTCCGTGATCTGCACCCCCAGGAACTTGGTGCTGCTCACTACCTCCACAGCGGTGTCGTTTATGAGGAGTGGTGTGTGGCTGTGCAGGTTCCGTCGGAAGTCAACAATGATCTCCTTTGTCTTGTTGACATTCAGGACAAGATTGTGTGTGTTACACCAGCCCACCAACTGTCTCACTTCCTCCCTGTATGCATCCTCGTTGTCCTCTCTGATGAGGCCCACAACTGTCGTGTCGTCCGCGTATTTCACCATGTGGTTAGTACTGAACCTCGCACAGCAGTCATGGGTCGTCAGGGTGAACAGCAGTGGATTCAAAACAGCCTTGTGGAGAGCCAGTGCTCAGGGATATGACGGTGGAGTAATTATTTCCAACCTGCACAGATTGATGTCTGACCCACCAAATCTGAAATTTGGTGGGTCCCATAAGGGTTATGTGTGGGCTAAGTGGGCATGGGTTATAACTGGGCAACCATGGCTGGGTCCCATGAGGGTTATGTGTGGGCTAAGTGGGCATGGGCTAGAACTGGTCAACTATGACTGGGTCCCTTATGGGTTATGTGTGGGCTAAGTGGGCATGGGTTAGAACTGGGCAACTATGCCTGGGTCCCTTATGGGTTATGTGTGGTCTGAGTGGGCATGGGTTATAACTGGTCAACTATGCCTGGGTCCCTTATGGGTTATGTGTGGGCTGAGTGGGCATGTGGCCAAGGACCCTTTAAGAGAAGATATTTATATTTTGAACCATTATAATTTCAAGGACCCCCAGTTTGACATGCATTAGGCATGTCAAACTGACTTAGACAGACCCCCATTTAAAAGGGTATTACTATCTCTGATACCCCAATTGGTCCCTATGAGATACATCCACATATCCACAGAAAGGCTGATCGATCCATTGCTTTTGCAACATATTAATATCAGTTAAATATATTTCGCATGAGCCCAGATAGATTGTATTTGTTACATACAAACATATGCCATTGATGTAATGGATATTTATTGCGACCAAAGGTCGAAGTTTACCATAAGAAATGTTACAGCTTGTCCACGTCCGTGTAGATGTGTAGACCTGTACCCATTTTATGAGTTTCTATGGGTTTGCTGCTCTGACATCATGCTCTGATGTCACTGTGATGTCAGGGGAACCACTCTACCCGAATGGGTTTGACGCTCACTGTGATGCCACGCTAACAGAATCCCTTTTATGCCCATATGGAGTTCAATGATGTAATCAATATATAATATATATAATGATGCCCTGTCAGATCCCTGTGATGCCAGGGGGAACAAATCCCTTTTATGCCCATATATGGAGATGTGGAGATCCCTGTGATGCCAGGGGAACAAATCTATTTTGTGCCCATATATGGAGATCCCTGATGTATCCACACCCTGATGTCCACCTCACTGTGGCGCGACTTCGCCCTTTAGGGCGAGGTTGCTTTTCGCCCTGAGGCGTCTTACTTGTTTACTGTATTTGTGACACAAATATATATATCCTTAGGTGTGTGTGTGTGTGTGTGTGTGTGTGTGTGTGTGTGTGTGTGTGTGTGTGTGTGTGTGTGTGTGTACTGGACCTACACAGTTCTAACCTGTGCCCAATTAGCTCATATAAGGCCCATATGAGACACATACATGGTTGACCAGTTCTAACCCATATCCACTCAGCCCACACATAACCCATACGGGACACAGCTATGGTTGACCAGTTCTAATCCATGCCTAGTTAGCCCATGCATGGCCCATATGAGAACCAGATATCGGTAACCAGTTCTAACCCATGCCCACTTAGCCCATACATAGCCCTTATGACAGCCAGACATGGACATACAGGCAGGTAGATGCACAATCCCACCCTCCCTAAAATTAGTATGGGATTACCCTCTCTCTCCCTTGTATTCACCATAACCGATTTGTGACTTATCCTATTAACCATCAATCAATCCATCCATCCATCCATCCATCCATCCATCCATCCATCCATCCATCCATCTTACATGTTATACACTGGTCTTGTCTCTTGAACATAGTGTTTAATATATTTATTTATTTGTTTATTTATTTATTTATTCGATCAATCCTTTGCTTTTGTGGCCTATTAGTGTATGTCAAATATTTTTCAAATGAGCCTAAATGTATGTCACACGCAAAGATATGCCATTGATGTAGTTGTTGTGAAGTAGATTGATTATACTGTATTTGTGACACACAGGTGTGCCATAGGCCCATGTCCACTTAGCTCATGAATAGCTCATATGAGAACCAGATATGGTTGACCAGTCCTAACCCATGCCCAGTTAGCCTACATATTGCCCGTATAGGACCCAGCCATGGATGACCAGTTCTAACCCATGCCCAGGTACCCCACACAAAGCCCCTTTTGGACCCAGATATGGGTGACCAGTTCTAACCCGTGCCCAGTTAGCCTACATATTGCCCATACAGGACCCAGCAATGGTTGACCAGTTCTAACCCATGCCCAGGTACCCCACACAAAGCCCCTTTGGGACCCAGATATGGGTGACCAGTTCTAACCCGTGCCCACTTAGCCCATATAAAACTCTTACAGGACCCGGCTATGGTTGAACAGTTCTAACCCATGGCCCACTTAGTCCATACATAGCCCATATGAGACCCAGCTTTGGTTGACCAGTTCTAACCCATGCCCTCTTAGCCCTCAAGGGACCAAGACACACATGACCAGTTATAACTCTTGCCCACTCAGCCCACACATAACCCATAAGGGACAGAGGCATAGTTGACCAGTTATAACCCATGCCCACTCAGCCCACACATAACCCATAAGGGATGCAGGCATAGTTAACCAGTTCTAACCCATGCCCACTTAGCCCACACATAACCCATAAGGGACCCAGGCATAGCTGACCAGTTCTAACCCATGCCCACTTAGCCCACACATAACACATAAGGGACCCAGGCATAGTTGACCAGTTCTAAACCATGCCCACTTAGCCCATAAGGGACCCAGACATGCATGACCAGTTATAACCCTTGCCCACTTAGCCCACACATAACACATAAGGGACCCAGGCATAGTTGACCAGTTCTAAACCATGCCCACTTAGCCCATACATAACACATAAGGGACCCAGGCATAGTTGACCAGTTCTAAACCATGCCCACTTCGCCCATAAGGGACCCAGACATGCGTGACCAGTTATAACCCATGCCCACTCAGCCCACACACAACCCATAAGGGACCCAGGCATGGTTGACCAGTTCTAAACCATGCCCACTTAGCCCACACATAACCCATAAGGGACCCAGGCATGGTTGACCAGTTCTAACCCATGCCCACTTAGCCCACACATAACCCATAAGGGACCCAGGCATAGCTGACCAATTCTAAACCATGCCCACTTAGCCCATAAGGGACCCAGACAAGCGTGACCAGTTATAACCCATGCCCACTTAGCCCACACATAACCCATAAGGGACCCAGGCATGGTTGACCAGTTCTAACCCATGCCACTTAGCCCACACATAACCAATAAGGGACCCAGGCATAGCTGACCAGTTCTAACCCATGCCCGCTTAGCCCACACATAACCCATAAGGGACCCAGGCATAGCTGACCAGTTCTAAACCATACCCACTTAGCCCACACATAACACATAAGGGACCCAGGCATAGTTGACCAGTTCTAAACCATGCCCACTTAGCCCATAAGGGACCCAGACATGCATGACCAGTTATAACCCATGCCCACTCAGCCCACACATAACCCATAAGGGACCCAGGCATGGTTGACCAGTTCTAACCCATGCCCACTTAGCCCACACATAACCCATAAGGGACCCAGGCATAGTAGACCAGTTCTAACCCATGCCCACTTAGCCCATAAGGGACCCAGACATGCGTGACCAGTTATAACCCATGCCCACTTAGCCCACACATAACCCATAAGGGACCCAGGCATAGCTGACCAGTTTTAAACCATGCCCACTTAGCCCACACATAACCCATAAGGGACCCAGGCATAGCTGACCAGTTCTAAACCATGCCCACTTAGCCCACACATAACACATAAGGGACCCAGGCATAGTTGACCAGTTCTAAACCATGCCCACTTAGCCCATCAGGGACCCAGACATGCGTGACCAGTTATAACCCATGCCCACTCAGCCCACACATAACCCATAAGGGACCCAGGCATGGTTGATCAGTTCTAACCCATGCCCACTCAGCCCACACATAACCCATAAGGGACCCAGGCATGGTTGACCAGTTCTAAACCATGCCCACTTAGCCCACACATAACACATAAGGGACCCAGGCATAGTTGACCAGTTCTAAACCATGCCCACTTAGCCCATAAGGGACCCAGACATGCGTGACCAGTTATAATCCATGCCCACTTAGCCCACAAATAACCCATAAGGGACCCAGGCATAGTTGACCAGTTCTAACCCATGCCCACTTAGCCCATAAGGGACCCAGACATGCATGACCAGTTATAACCCATGCCCACTCAGCCCACACATAACCCATAAGGGACCCAGGCATGGTTGACCAGTTCTAACCCATGCCCACTTAGCCCACACATAACCCATAAGGGACCCAGGCATAGTAGACCAGTTCTAACCCATGCCCACTTAGCCCATAATGGACCCAGACATGCGTGACCAGTTATAACCCATGCCCACTTAGCCCACACATAACCCATAAGGGACCCAGGCATAGCTGACCAGTTTTAAACCATGCCCACTTAGCCCACACATAACCCATAAGGGACCCAGGCATAGTTGACCAGTTCTAAACCATGCCCACTTAGCCCATCAGGGACCCAGACATGCGTGACCAGTTATAACCCATGCCCACTCAGCCCACACATAACCCATAAGGGACCCAGGCATGGTTGATCAGTTCTAACCCATGCCCACTCAGCCCACACATAACCCATAAGGGACCCAGGCATGGTTGACCAGTTCTAAACCATGCCCACTTAGCCCACACATAACACATAAGGGACCCAGGCATAGTTGACCAGTTCTAAACCATGCCCACTTAGCCCATAAGGGACCCAGACATGCGTGACCAGTTATAATCCATGCCCACTTAGCCCACAAATAACCCATAAGGGACCCAGGCATAGTTGACCAGTTCTAACCCATGCCCACTTAGCCCATAAGGGACCCAGACATGCGTGACCAGTTATAACCCATGTCCACTAAGCCCACACATAACCCATAAGGGACCCAGGCATAGCTGACCAGTTCTAACCCATGCCCACTCAGCCCACACTTAACCCATAAGGGACCCAGGCATAGCTGACCAGTTCTAAACCATGCCCACTTAGCCCACACATAACACATAAGGGACCCAGGCATAGTTGACCAGTTCTAAACCATGCCCACTTAGCCCATAAGGGACCCAGACATGCGTGACCAGTTATAACCCATGCCCACTTAGCCCACACATAACCCATAAGGGACCCAGGCATAGCTGACCAGTTTTAAACCATGCCCACTTAGCCCACACATAACCCATAAGGGACCCAGGCATAGTTGACCAGTTCTAAACCATGCCCACTTAGCCCATCAGGGACCCAGACATGCGTGACCAGTTATAACCCATGCCCACTCAGCCCACACATAACCCATAAGGGACCCAGGCATGGTTGATCAGTTCTAACCCATGCCCACTCAGCCCACACATAACCCATAAGGGACCCAGGCATGGTTGACCAGTTCTAAACCATGCCCACTTAGCCCATAAGGGACCCAGACATGCATGACCAGTTATAACCCATGCCCACTCAGCCCACACATAACCCATAAGGGACCCAGGCATGGTTGACCAGTTCTAACCCATGCCCACTTAGCCCACACATAACCCATAAGGGACCCAGGCATAGTAGACCAGTTCTAACCCATGCCCACTTAGCCCATAAGGGACCCAGACATGCGTGACCAGTTATAACCCATGCCCACTTAGCCCACACATAACCCATAAGGGACCCAGGCATAGCTGACCAGTTCTAACCCATGCCCACTCAGCCCACACTTAACCCATAAGGGACCCAGGCATAGCTGACCAGTTCTAAACCATGCCCACTTAGCCCACACATAACACATAAGGGACCCAGGCATAGTTGACCAGTTCTAAACCATGCCCACTTAGCCCATAAGGGACCCAGACGTGCGTGACCAGTTATAAGCCATGCCCACTTAGCCCACAAATAACCCATAAGGGACCCAGACATAGTTGACCAGTTCTAACCCATGCCCACTTAGCCCATAAGGGACCCAGACATGCGTGACCAGTTATAAACCATGTCCACTAAGCCCACACAACCCATAAGGGACCCAGGCATAGCTGACCAGTTCTAAACCATGCCCACTTAGCCCACACATAACCCATAAAGGACCCAGGCATAGTAGACCAGTTCTAACCCATGCCCACTTAGCCCATACGGGACCCAGACACGCGTGACCAGTTATAACCCATGCCCACTCAGCCCACACATAACCCATAAGGGACCCAGGCATGGTTGGCCAGTTCTAACCCATGCCCACGTAGCCCACACATAACCCATAAGGGACCCAGGCATGTTTGACCAGTTCTAACCCATGCCCAATTAGCCCACACATAACCCATAAGGGACCCAGGCATGGATGACCAGTTCTAACCCATGCCCACTTAGCCCACACATAACCCTCATGGGACCCAGCCATGGTTGCCCACTTATAGCCCATGCCCACTTAGCCCACACGTAACCCTCATGGGACCCAGCCATGGTTGCCCACTTCAAGCCCATGCCCACTTAGCCCACTCAAAACCCTTATGGGACCCACCAATGTTGCCCACTTCAAGCCCATGCCCACTTAGCCCACACAAAAACCCGTATGGGACCCACCAAGTTTGCCCACTTCTAGCCCATGCCCACTTGGTACCCAGTTACCCACACTGGGCCCATATGGTACCCAGGTGGACATGTTGGCTGTACTATATGCAACCTTGGGCTTGTTTTTCTGTAAAGACACTTGTAAATGTTGCGGGTTGCTTTTTTGGGCTTGCTTGTTTCTAAAGTGTATTTGCATTTGTGCTTGCTTCTTAAATGTTGTTTAAACCAGTGCTTCTCAAAAAATTTCATTTCAAGGATTCCCAATATGTAATTATCCACATATCCCTATTCCCTATCTGAAAACAGATGTGTGCCAGGGATCCCTGTACCACATTTTTGTTGTTAACATGTTTCAAAAATATTTCAAAATATCCCACAAGATTACTTTTGAAAACAGCAGATGCGATGCGTTGTGAGCTTGTAGATCGACTACTTTCAAATAGCCCATGTACATAAGTTTAAAGTGCTCATGTGTTAGTTGCTTATTTTTTACTAGTTTTTTTAGACCTGCTTGCTCATTTCTCTTGCAAAATCTGGCAACGCTGTTTGTGTGTCGCGGCACTTTTCCACACGACTGAGCCCCATTGGTCAGGGTTAACTTCCAGTCACTGTGATGACGGATGTGACAGTTATCTATTCTTTTCTTGCTTCCTATAGATCCGTCAACCTCTTGTGGTGGGAGAGCGGAGGGGGCTGCTGGTGTCCAGGAGAAGCCCCCTCCCACCCCCTGGAATGGACTTCCAGGTCACTTACTTAGAGAAGGTGACACGCAGCAAAGGTCGTCCGGATCGGGAATCGAACCGGCGACACCGCCAGGCATCCATGCCTATGTGGCAATGCCTAAGTGGTATGCGCCTGGACCAGTAGGCCAGCAGGCACCCTCTGAACTACAGTACACTTCTATACGACCATTTGTGATCCAGGTACGCACGCACACACGCACACAAGCACGCAAGCATGCACACATGCACACACACACACACACACACACGCACACACACACGTGTCCTATTAGGCTGTACAGAAAATGTCAGCGCCTCCCAGGAGAAAGCTTGCTAATGTCATGGACATGTGGCTGGCGTGGACCAGGGCCACATGTCCACCCAGTCCAGCTGTGCGGGGATTCTGCTGGCCCGAGCCCCCCCCCCCCCCCCCCCTCTCTCTCTCTCTCTCTCTCTCTCTCTGTCTCTCTCTCTCTCTCCCCAACACTTCCTCCTTGCTCTGTCCCCCCCCTCCCAAGGGGGAACTAATTGTGAGCGTTATTGATGGCCACAGCAGATCTGCGTTGTCCACCGGGTAAATAAGATGGATGGACTTGTCAGGTCGTCATCAGGCCGGGTTTTTTTGACAGCATGCCTCTGGGCTTGTACAACACAGTGCAGGTTAACAGAGGCACACGCGGCGCGGCGAGGCGGCACGGCACCGTGCCTTTGACTTTGTAGAGAGCGAGAGAGAGAGAGAGAGGGAGAGAATGAAAGGAGACCCACTTTCAAAGAGACAGCCTCGGAAGACATGGTGACTTTTAATCACTTAAGCTCCTGTTTTGTACTTTTCATAGCTTATGCGTTGTGAGCTTGTAGAGATTTAAATTCTGAAATGTCTTGCCTGGTATCATGGCACGCCTGAAATAGGGACGCAAGGTTGAAGGAAAGAAAGAGAAGGAGAGAGCGAATGAACAGAGGCCCACTTTCAAAAGGAACAGCCTCAGAAAATCGGTTTGTGAGCCCTTTCGTGAATCGTGAAGCATTAATCCAGTGGTTGAGTTTGGTAATACAACATCAAATGGCAACTCAATTTAAAAGGCAAAGACCAGCAAATGGCCCACAAAAAACGAAACAGAGAGAAATGTACAGTATCTTATGGATAAATTCCAGTAAGTTTGTGTCCAGGTAGCTCAGTCGTTGGAACACATATGGCCTTTGGACCACAAGGTTCTGGGTTTGATCCTGGACACCGACAACTCAGTGTATAGTAGCACGCCTTGGGTTAACTCAGACTGGTGGTAAGTAGGCTACTGGGAGCTGATGGTAGAGCAGGTGTTGTGCTCCACCTCAACAATTCTACTCCCAGAGGTCTAGCGCATTGAAAAGGAGATACCCTTGTTCTCGGCTGATACAAAAAGTAATGCACTTGGACCTACCTATTGTACTTACTTATAAATCCCAGATATGTCGCATACCTCGAGGACTGTTCATCCTATCAACTTCATACTTGGCAGGTATTGCTGAGCACCCAAGGTAGTGCCATGTCGATGTTAAACAGGCATGCGTTCCAAAAACAACAGTCCAAATGAGCACTGCATTATGATAATAAATGTGCGATTTTTGCTTTTTAAATCATATTAAATTTATATTATATTTATTATATATTGTAATTGTTCAATTACACTGTGACAGTGCACTTGTTGAATATAGTGCCCTTTTTAGACTTGCGCTTTGTAGATCAACACTTGACACAATCGTAAGTCGGAGCATAGGTGGGACATTACCTGTACATATTTTGCTCTGATTGTATTGTATTGTGTACACTTCTGCTTTGGCAATGTAAACGTATGTTTTCTCATGCCAATAAAGCCCATTGAATTGAATTGAATTGAATTGAATTGACATTATCTTGCTGCCAAAGCCTGTTTCATCAATCAGAACCACAATGTCAAGATTGATAAATGGTTGTTGATGGAAAGGACTGATTGGTGGAGGTTTGGAGCGGTGAATAGAGAACGTGAGGAGTCTCCCCAACCCTGGCATGGCCAGATTAACCTTTTGTGGTGCCCTGGGCTACGAACCGTTTCGGTGCGGGGGTAGGTGCAACTAACCATGCCATATAGACAACCTTTCGGCACTGCTACTCGGAATAGCACAGTCTATTTTCATTGTGGGCCAGGCATTTGGTGCCCCCCAGAGCTTGGTGCCCAGGGCTGCAGCCCCTTAAAGCCTGGGCATTAAGCCGAGGGCTGGAACCTGGAGTTTTTTGTCGTGGAGGTCGTCACATCATCATTGTGACAGGAGAGAGAGAGAGAGAGAGAGAGAGAGAGAGAGAGAGAGAGAGAGAGAGAGAGAGAGAGAGAGAGAGAGAGCAGAAGAAGAAGGTCAAACTAATGGAGATGAACTTGGTGTTGGAACAAAGCAAAAAGCACAAAGGCTTATGGGTGATTTGGGTTGGGTTTAAGTAGAACCTGTAATTCGTGTGCGGGCCGGGGAGGAGTAAATCCTGACAGGCGTGGCTCTTCCGCCTCCAGAAATACAGTTGTCCCAACCCCATTATAAATTATTTCACGTCCATATTATAGGCGCTGCGATATTAAAATTCATAAGGTCTCCCTCCCAAAAAGCTGACATGGGAGCTGAATATTCAACATGAGCTTCAGTGCTTCCTGTTCAGAATGGGTGGTGCTGGGTAAACATCTCTATCTCTGTGCAGGGATGGCTCTCTAAACGCTGTAAAGGTTCTTGGAGATTATAAAGCAAATTGAGAGGAATGAGACACCTTACGTGAACCCTAGCCTCCCTCTTCTGGGGGGAACATTGTCTACAAATAGTAGATCCACAAGCTCACAACGCGTCAAGATTGTAGATCGGCAAAGAGCTTCTTGGTGTAGAGCGGGGAAAAGGAGTGGACCAAGTACAGTACAGGGGTACTAAGTGGTTTTAAGGATCTTGACACCTTACTTGACCTTCTCCGATTGCAAACATCCTCTCCCCAAGATATATATAGGCCCTTTTCTTCTGACGCATTGAAGTTATTTTCTGGCTGATTTACATTTTGTGTAATGAGCCGAGGAGAGATGCCATTATATACTGTGACAGAGAAGCAAAACTATTAGTGTCTGGCCACGCGCAATGGGACTCCACAAAAAAAGGACGTTTAATGATTTAGGAAGTGGACTCAGTGCAGGTATAAACAATGACAAAGTGCTTATTCTACAAGTCCCAAGACTTGGACTCATTACCTTCATTTCCTGTGGCTAAAATTGCTGTCCCTCAGCATTGCACAGCCCTTTTAATTTACACAGCACAGCTTGACTTTTCAGCAGCACCTACTGGAAGAGTTGTGACATGCAAATCTGTTTTCTAAGGCTTTACTGAGCACGAAATCTGCAGTCCATAGCTTTATTATGTGAATAAAGGCTATTTTAACCGATCCGTATAACTAAAACAACTCTAGTGGTTGGAGGTGGTCCCCTGCTCTTCTTTTTAAATATGTTACCCCCTTTTCTCCCAAATGTAGTCGTTATGCCAATTAATTCCTCAATTAGTGGTAAATGTCACCGTCCCCGCTTCCCTACCCCGAACACGGATGAATTGAGTTCGTATGGACGCTCGGCAAAGCCGGATGCACCGGTGGATTCGAACCCCCAGCCTCCGTGGTTTTGGGCAGGCACAGTATTGGACATATGAAGTCACAAAACCTGTTCACTAAATTCCTTCAAGATCTTCAATCACTATTACTTTGTACAGACACAGATGTAAACGGCAAACAACTTCAACGCACTTCCCATATTTTTTTTTAAAGCAAAGTGTTCCTGTATAATATATTATAGCCTATACTGTACACACATACACACGCACACACTATCTTTAATAGTTTCTTTAATGTTTAACACATTATGTATAAAAAATAGAAAAGACGAAAAGCAACGTATAAAACAACTCCTCTGCCAATGAAAGCCCTGCCGCTTGCCAATGTTGGCACGTCTACAAAAGCCCTGGGCTGCAGCAATGGAGCCAGCATGCAGAAATATCGTATCAGAAGCTACTATGTTTCTATTTGAATATTTCATCACGCCTGGTCCATGGGTGCCTGGATGTTGGGCTTTGTTCAGACTGCAGGCGAATCTGATTGGTTTCTGTTACAAACTGTCTGAAGGGACTGCAACAAACAGGGGGGATACAGCCACAGTTGAAGGTGTAACAAAGGGTATTCATTGAATAAACAGAACCCAAATCCTGCATTGTAGATGAGGATGTAGATGGGTGTGATGACTGATGTAAAGTCAAAAGGCTAGGGCAAGGACCAAGAACAACCTGGTATGCAGAGGAGACAGAGAGAATCAAAGGAAGCAGGGTATTTAGGGACGCTTGCACCAGGTGCAGGTGTAAAGGTGCAACAGTTAATCCAAGTCAATGATCAATTTTAATTCCATCCATCCATCTTCAACCGCTTATCCGAGGCGCCGCAATATCAGCAGAGAGCCCCATCCCTCTCCTGAGCAACATTAACAACTTCATCCATAGGGGATCCCAAGGCCAATGTAATCCCTGCAGGCCAATGTAATCTGGTCCTTGGTCTGCCTCGGGGTCGCCTCCCAGTGGGACGTGCGGCGAGGACCTCCCTAGGGAGACGCTCGGAAGGCATCCGTACTAGATGCCCGAACCACCTAAGCTGTCTCCTTTCCAATTTTAAATCAAAAGATTTTATTTTGGGTGCAAGTGTTGAAATTACCCCCCCACTGTTATTCAACAAGATCCGATTTTAACCTATTTTGGGGGGTCCCCAGTTCAAATATGATTATTTTGTGTGGGGGGTCGCGACCTTCAGTGTCCAGACTGAGACACATCTCTGGAAATCAGATTTGAATCGCATTTCAAACCACCTTCTGTAGGAATGTGGCTCAAATCTGATTAGCAAAAATGTGGTTCCATGTGTTACTTTGTGCTGTACAGACTTGAAGAAACCATTCCAATGTGATGGGCCAAAAATCTAATTTGGGCTTCCAGTACATGTCATGCCTATGTTTCTATTGTAATATTCCATCATGCTTAGTCCACGGCTGGCTGGTTGTTAGACACCAAGCTGTAGGTCATGGTGGTGGAACATTATTACATTATTGGTCATTATTGTGACCCTGCAGCCTGTGGTAATGTTGTACACTGAGAGCCGCTGGACATTCAAGCCAGGCATAAAGAACAGAAACCTTGTATCTCCACATTCCAACTTTTTATGTGTTTTTTTTTTCCCCTTTTTTTTTTAGGTTGCCCTACTTCGTCGTACAAGAGCAGAAGTAGTGAAAATCAGTAACTAAGTACTGTATGTAAAGGTAGGGTAAGTGATTTCACTTAAGTTTCAGTTTTCATGTAGGTGACAGGCAGAGGCCTTCCTCCAATCATGATAAGTGGGGGCGGACCTTGGTGCGTAAGGCCCCACACGACCATGACTGGAGGAAGGCCCCACTCTATCCTGATTGGAGGAAAACCTGTCACCAAACAGTTTTGGTGGAGCAACTGAAACTGCTTTTTTTTCCTCACAGGGGATAAGGCTGAAGTCCAAATATGGACCAAACACGCTATATTAACTTGTAGGCTACTATCAGAACATAGACCCATTTTGTTATCCCTACAACTAATTGACAGCGATTATTTTTCGATTACTTTTAGGCAACTCCGCGATAGAATCACATTTACACTGCATCTAAAGACTCCACCTTTTGCACAAAAATCGCGC
Organism: Nannobrachium achirus; assembly: GCF_963921795.1. Taxonomy (NCBI): domain Eukaryota; kingdom Metazoa; phylum Chordata; class Actinopteri; order Myctophiformes; family Myctophidae; genus Nannobrachium; species Nannobrachium achirus. Next base: position 36,721,094 of record NC_137826.1, read on the forward strand.
ATTTTTACCCCAATGTTCCTAGCAGCTTCTCCTGAAGCTATTGTATTCGCACGATGTACACTTTGTAGAAAAGTAATGTGTGGCTTTGCTATGCAAATCTTTCCCCAGAGTGTCTCCTACGCAATTTTCGTCAGCAAAGTATCAGGTTACAGTTTGCTTCAGCAGTGACGGCCGTGCCGAGAGCCTGTATCTTACAAGAAGTTGGCGGCCCTTCAGGCCACTCACATCTAGAGTTCGGCCCACTCACCTCTTCACAGCAACATACTGTCTGTGTGTGTGTGTGTGTGTGTGTGTGTGTGTGTGTGTGTGTGTGTGTGTGTGTGTGTGTGTGTGTGTGTGTGTGTGTGTGTGTGTGTGTGTGTGTGTGTGTGTGTGTGTGTAGGGGTGTGTGTGTGTGTAGGGGTGTGTCTGTGTGTGTGTGTGTTGCTAAAATGAAAACATTGAAATAATGAAAATAAAACATTGGCAGGCCTATTATAGTAATAATAATAACACAATTAGGCCAAAACTTCTTTTTTTTTCCAAAAAACTTTTTTTTTCCAAAAAACTTTTTTTTTCAAAAAACTTTGCATCTAAAGACTCCACCTTTTGCACAAAAATCGCGCATTTTTACCCCAATGTTCCTAGCAGCTTCTCCTGAAGCTATTGTATTCGCACGATGTACACTTTGTAGAAAAGTAATGTGTGGCTTTGCTATGCAAATCTTTCCCCAGAGTGTCTCCTACGCAATTTTCGTCAGCAAAGTATCAGGTTACAGTTTGCTTCAGCAGTGACGGCCGCGCCGAGAGCCTGTATCTTACAAGAAGTTGGCGGCCCTTCGGGCCACTCACATCTAGAGTTCGGCCCACTCACCTCTTCACAGCAACATACTGTCTGTGTGTGTGTGTGTGTGTGTGTGTGTGTGTGTGTGTGTGTGTGTGTGTGTGTGTGTGTGTGTGTGTGTGTGTGTGTGTGTAGGGGTGTGTGTGTGTGTAGGGGTGTGTGTGTGTGTGTGTTGCTAAAATGAAAACATTGAAATAATGAAAATAAAACATTGGCAGGCCTATTGTATTCGCACGATGTACACTTTGTAGAAAAGTAATGTGTAGCTTTGCTATGCAAATCTTTCCCCAGAGTGTCTCCTACGCAATTTTCGTCAGCAAAGTATCAGGTTACAGTTTGCTTCAGCAGTGATGGCCGCGCCGAGAGCCTGTATCTTACAAGAAGTTGGCGGCCCTTCGGGCCACTCACATCTAGAGTTCGGCCCACTCACCTCTTCACAGCAACATACTGTCTGTGTGTGTGTGTGTGTGTGTGTGTGTGTGTGTGTGTGTGTGTGTGTGTGTGTGTGTGTGTGTGTGTGTGTGTGTGTGTGTGTGTGTGTGTGTGTGTGTGTGTGTGTGTGTGTAGGGGTGTGTGTGTGTGTGTGTGTTGCTAAAATGAAAACATTGAAATAATGAAAATAAAACATTGGCAGGCCTATTATAGTAATAATAATAACACAATTAGGCCAAAACTTTTTTTTTTTTCAAAAAACCTTTTTTTTCCAAAAAACTTTTTTTTTCAAAAAACTTTTTTTTCTCAAAAAAAATTTTTTCTCAAAAAACTATTTTTTCTCAAAAAAAATTTTTTTCTCAAAAAAATTTTTTTTCTCAAAAAAATTACAAATCCATCTGATTGCTGGTATACCGTGAGGGCCCCCGGCTAGATTTGAGGGCCCCCGAAGGGGGCCCGAAATTCTAGTTATTTGAATTAAATGAAATCACTTACCCTACTTTTAAGTACACTTTTGAGGATTTTTTACCATTCTGTTCCCAATTTTTAGTACTTTTACTTCTGCTTCAAAAAATGTTACTCCACTAAAAGTGGAGTGGCGCTTGAAGCACCCGGAAGTTTGCCGGAAGTACCTAGTTTGTCTCAATATCGAGGCCAATAGAGCCGGCCATCAGCCATAGTTATTATCAGGCGGTAGACGCACACGCAGTAGCCTTTTAAATGTGGAAGTGTAGCTGTCCCCGATTTGACCACCAGGCGACGGCTGCTTCAACCGTTCTACCGTGGCTCTGGGGGCTTGGTTCGGACATACAAGGTTTCCGCCTGACATCGGTGAAATACAGCTTGTGGCAGCCGGATGAGCTCTCCATTTAGAAAATGCATTTAAGAAATGGGCGTATTTGCATATTGAATTTCATGTTGGTGTCCGCTCGGGTCGCATTCTGTAGACGAGATGAGGACCTTGTTACCTTTCTGTGCACAGCACAGAGCGCCTCGTTTACTGCAGAAACGCTCCACTATGCCTCAGAATACCATCGCCAGTGTGACAAAAGAATTGAAAGTCAACAGATTATGTTTACCACAACAGAGCTTATCAAAGCGTCATTAGGCTGCTGTGATGCTCTTCTCTTATATTTGCGGCTAATGATCCATGTAATATCTGTCCTTCCCCCCCTGGATGTGCCATTTTCCATCAAGGCGAGGCTATTTGGTATACAGTGCATGTGTGTGTGTTTGTGTGTGTTTGTGTGAGTGTATGTTCGACGTGCAAGACTGCGCCTGTGTGCTTTGATATTGATGACCCTTCACACGACTTCTCCATCTTGTGTGCCGTGAGGACACAAAGCTCTTTACATTTATGCACACAAATGTAGCACTTTCCATACAAACACTATTTAAGAGACAGGATGTCGGTCAAGAGAAGGACATTCACTCCTACAACTCTCAAAGTGATCTAAAACACAATAAGTGTACAACTGTTTTTATTGTAATTGAACAAATGTAATAGAATGTAAACAGAAAACGCGCAATTGGAAATTGCGTGTTTGCCGTGACGCGAGTCACACTTGCAAACTAATTTCGTCTTACCATATTTTCCCCATTCATGTCAGTTCTTGTCCCTTTCATGCCCATATATGGAGATGCCTGATTTTTAGAACTTAATTTCATACTGAAAGACAAGTGAGGTTTGATTGGGCTGAAACGTTATCTCAGTAAATGACATGGAACTCCATATTTGGGCATGGCTGACATCATAGTGACAGCATAATGATGACGTTAGCTTTGAATCAGCTCAGACTGCACAGTGTGAATGACACACATGGAGAGTGACATCTAGGAAGCCCTGGTAACTTACAGGAGGAACTATTCGAGCAGAGTTACTGGTAATTTCCATGTAACCAATCCTGGATCATTAGGTCACACATCATCATAAGTTACATTCTTGGACCATTACAGTCCATGCATAGCAGCATTGACGATGAACACACTGTTCCCGACAACGAACCAGCAGCAAGGACACTCAGAAGAATCAAGACCTCACAGTAGTCAACAGTCTACCGAGGCTTCAACACAATCTGAAGTAAAGAGACATCATCTGACTGAAACAGGGAAGAAAACGTACATCTGTAAACAATGTGACAGGAGTTTCAGTCGGCTAGGTGACCTCAAGAGACACCAGCCTGTCCACACCCGAGAAAAATCTTTACTCTGTGAACAATGTGGAAAGAGTTTCAGTCACTCAGGTAGCCTGAAGGCACACCAGCGTATCCACACTGGAGAAAAACCTTTCCATTGTGAACAATGTGACAAGAGTTTCATTGAGTTAGGCTCTCTCAGCAAACACCAGCGTATTCACTCAGGAGAAAAACCTTTCCATTGTAAACAGTGTGGGAGGAGTTTCAGTGTGTCAAGTAACCTACAGAGACACCAGTGTGTCCACACGGGAGAAAAGCCTTTCCATTGTAAACAGTGCCATAAGAGTTTCAGTCAGTTAGGTAGCCTTATAAGACACCAGCGTCTTCATACGGGAGAAGAACCTTTCGACTGTAAAGTGTGAGAAGAGTTTCAGACGGCTCGACACTCTAAAGTTACACCAGCAGCGTGTCCACACTGGAGAAAAAAACTGTGTCGTCGTAGGGGTGTAAATTATTGAACCGAATGGCCCATACCCAATGAACCGATTTGTATTTTCTAATGGTGAACTAAAATATAGTTTCCACACTAAGTATTACACTGCTGCACCATACCCATTCACAACAACACCACTCCACATTCTGCATTTCACTTTTATTTCTGGACAATAATATTATGGGACAATTTCTAAAGAAAATACCAATAAAAACTGCAGAAGCAGACGAGTCCCAATGCCAGTCTATTTGACATATGGCCCAAGTGTGTGCCACCAAAACTGTGGGAGGAGTAGCGCGGCAAAATAAAGTGTATCCGGAAAGATGGATGTAAGAAAGTCGGAAAAGTACTATACTGTGTAGTCTCAGAGCCGTAGCGCGTCTAATCAGCACGATTTTTGCGGCTTTTGGCGTGATTTTAGTCGTTTTTTGGCCAGTTTTGGGCCGGTTTGGGGCTGGTTTGTGTCCACTCCCTCCATTTCGGCGCCCCCTCTAGGATGGCGCTCTAGGCGGCCGCTTATCTCGCCTAAAGCTAAAAACGGCCCTGTGTAGTCTACACTAACTATAACAAAATATACTGACAATTTTGTCAACAAATAAAAACTAGACTGTTTGGGAGGGACCAGTGGAGAAGAGGTCCAATGGAACTAAGACATCATGGGTGCTCGCGGGTGTCACAGAACGAAAATAGCTGATCTACAAGCTCAAGTCACCTAAAACTAGACTAAAAGTAATTACATTTCAGTGTTGCAGTGTTCATTTCAAAATCAACACGGCAACAGGCCCTACTCGTTTTCTGTGTAGATTTGTTGATATATACTGGAAATGTAAAAAATAATATTTTGTTTGATTATTGATTCCAAATCGGTTTCAATATATATATATATATTTTTTTAAGTTAGTTAATTGCCCATGCCTACTACTACTTGTATCCATTCGTTCAGTACTACTTTTACACAACTTTTTACCACCCTGTTACGGTTGCGACAGGTCACATTTTGACCTGTTGTATGAAATCACCTTGACACCATCTCAACACAGGCTGTTTCTGTGACAGGAGCAGCTGGGCTACGTGTGAGCCTGTGAGGTCAGTTCACGTATGCGGGGGAGAGGTGTGGATTAACGCGACGGCAGGCTGTACATATGGCAGAGATCAAACAATTAACCTGCTTGTGATTGGCCCATGCCTTTAGGGTCCTGTAATTAGAGCTCAGTGGCCCCGGGAGCAGGACGGAGTAATAAGGATGGCCTCCCGCCGTGACAAGAGGGAGGAATCGGACACGACACCGATGACACGCCAGGACAAAACTTTACCGGAAACTTCTCAATATTATGAGAAACTTTCTAAAAATAAAGAACAACGTCGACTTGAGCCTTTTTTGCGGACCATTTTGTCCACATATCCAAAAAAACGGACAAAAATAATTCAAAGATGAATACATGCTTATCCCTGACATCTTGCACACGTATTTCCGAAATTACTGTCTTACGAGTCGTTGTGACGGCGCGTAATGTTTTTCAGTCAAACCCAGTTAGATTCCTTTTTTTTTAATGCATTCAAAACTGACCGATTGATGGAAAATGCATCGGAATCTGTGTGCAAGGGCCCTTAATATTTCAAAATAATGACTTGCTATTTCTTTTTTTAACGATTAGTTTTTGAGTCTTTTTATGCCTTTATTGATAGGACAGTAGACCGACAGGAAATGGGGAGAGAGATACGCAGCGACACGCAGCAAAGGTCGTGGGGATCGGGACTCAAACCCGCGACACGCTGCCATGCACCAGAGCCACGTGGCAAGCGTCTGGACCGCCAGGCCAGCAGGTGCCCCATGACTTGCTCTTTCAAAAATATAACAAGCTCAGTGGCCTCGTTGTTAGAGTGTCCGCCCTGAGATTAGGAAGTTGGTGTTCAATCACAAGTAATGCCAAATAATACCAAAGATGCTTGCATCAAGAGTTGGATTGTGGTTTAATTCCTGTGACATACTAGTATCATGTCCAGATGGTGTACTTGTGCATTATTGCTGGGGGATGTACCGTACATCAAGCCAGCCGCCTCACGCTACAGAAACGGTAGCTAGGCTCCTGAACTCTGGGCCACATGGCTCACCAAGTCTACTTATTTCAAAATAATAATGTCTCTCAAAATAATGAGCTACAGTACTTCATTAAGTCATTTTTTATTATGTGACACTTAGAGTGCTGTTAAATATGTTCCTGAAACGTGTACCTTCCTGCTGACTCATTGATGGTCTTATCATTTGTAAATGTCACTCACAATGACATGCCCAAGACAGGGACACCGGTTGAAAGTGATTCATAACTGGATGAATGTTGTGTGGTATTATGCCAGAACATCAAAGAAGTCCCTCAGAAACCTTTCTATTTATGTCTGTGCAATATTTATCAGACTCAGTTCACTACAGTAACATCAAAACAAGTCTAGACAATGGCATGACAAGTATTCTCTGGGTCCCTAGACGTACTCCATCACTAACTGTAGTTTAATGAGGCTATAGTGAGTAATGAGTCAACTTATAGATATTATTTGTTAAAAATAGTTCCATTGAAGTGGAGAGTCGTGATTTTGTAAGCCACAGGGTGGCATGACTGTAGGTATTAATTATCCTCATTGGTGCCAAGCTCTTACCCTTAATTTACCTTAGTAGTTTTTAATATTTTTTGAAGTTTTTTGAACATTCATTTCATACTGGAAGTCAAACACTGCATGTACTGTACTCATTTTATTTGTCTGTTATATAATTCAGTGGTTCCAAAACTGGGGGTTCCCACATTTTGTCGGTGGGTCCCATGATTAGCTTAATATTATGCAACATTGTTTTCTCATTCAACAGTAAAAAAAATAAAAAAATAACAACATACAGTAATGTAAGAGTATACAGGGTATCCGCACAAGACCTTTTTAATACCAAATTGTCAAATATTACATAAGAAAGAGGCCGATCTAAAGCTCACAACGCCTTGCTGTGAGCTTGTAGATCGGCTATTTTTCACAATATGTATAGTGGAACGGAGTCAAACTAAATGCCTAGAATTCCAAGTACTTGTCAGGGTGGGGGTCCCCAGTTCAAATATGATTATTTTGGGGGGTTGCGTCCTGGAAAGTTTGGGAACCCTTGATATAATTTACACAGCTGCTGTGTATAGGCCTACTGGGGTTCTCAGAGTGAACCCCCTTGAGGGTGTTCCAGGTGTTTCAGCTATTCGAAGGAGCTCTATAATCTCAAAGCGCACATTGCAATGTGACACCTTTTAATCTTGTCGATTTTTGAAAGAGTTTGACAAATCTTCTCTTTTGGGGGGTGGTCCCTGGCACGGAATATTTTCGAATGGCGGTCCGTCCGTGGCCCAAAAGAAATATAACGTCACTGTCGGGCAGAAACCTTGTATCTCCAAGTTTCAAATTTGTAAATGTTTTCGCAAAGTAAAGCACTGCTTCATCATATGGCTATCGTACAAAAGTAGTGAAAACAGCACACAACACCTCGCACCGCAAGTCGTTGTGTGCTTGTAGATCGGCTTTTTTCACTAGTTTAAATAATTTTTTAAATGATAAATACAAAACAAACGGTTTTGGACATACAAGGTTTCCACCCGACAACGACGATAAACACATTTGGGGTCAATTGGCATGACAATGTTTGAGAGGCACAGCTGTTCCGTAGCATAGCATAAAATGCAGGTGACAGCAGTCAGAGGCTGAACGGACACCAGCTGAGCACTGAGGTGGGCACCATCTCCTCTCATTGGGTGTGAGGTAAATGATGCGTCGCCTTCCATCCCAAGGTCATCCCACGCTACAGCGGCTCCCGAAAACTGTTTCCAGCCGGGGAAATGCGCCGCCACATGGAAAGACGTGTGGCGCTGATTCCAGAGCCAAGCCGTATGGCCATTTCAGGCCATAATTCCATCATTTTCCCCCGGTTCGGAGGAAGTCGTCTGTGGCGATGTGTTTTGGACTCTCTGAGAATCACTCACTGCAATGTTAAAATGTCGAAAATGGCTGTTACAGGAGTGATAATTTCACGCTGAATTACTCTCTACCTAACCTCACCTATTTATTGTTTTCTTTCTTTGTCTGTAAATGTGCTGAGTGTATAAAATATGGAGTTGTTTGCATTGCCTTCCGATCTCAATTTCCTTAGAAATGGCCCTTTAAGCAATCTCCTTCCCTTCATCTCAACTACGCTTTCAAGATGTATGTGTATTAAATAAATAAAACCAAAAAAAGGACCAAAGCTTCACCTGGATTCACCCCAGTCAGTCCACCAGTCCTACTGTATCATGTTTTCATTATAATGCATTTACTGGCTGTACTGTACAATAGAGCAGGGGTTCCAAAACCTTTCAGCTTGTTTCCCCAGGACCCAAACGCGAAGTTTTTTTTCTTTATGTTGTTGGAAATGTCGTGTATTTAGTATCCAAACTATTCATAACGTTGATGCCTCATTCTTAGTTTGACGTGCCTTTATTTGTAGTGAAAAAATAGTCAAAAGTTCCTCCCCTAGTGTGTGAGTATACCGTATATAGTAGTATAGTAAAGCTGACTTTAACTTACTTTATTTACAGTTTGCAAAACGTTATACAATAATGCTAAAAGGATAACACAAAAAGCCCCGAGGGCTGGTTTCCATTGTGGTTCTATGTTTTCAATTCATCAAGAAACTAAAATGTGAAATACATAGTAAATGGCACTATAGCTTAACTTGGCTGGATGGAGGCTAAGAAACTGCTGCTCGCTGCATCTGTGTTGAAGAAGTGTGGCTGGCTGGCTGGGTTGTTTATGACTGACCACGGGTTGATCCCAAACCTGGGACACACTCGATCAATCCTGATTGACCACTCTGTTTCAGTGAACCTGTCGAATATATGTATACCCCGCTGTCCGTCCGTTTTCACCTCCACTCGCTTCTCCTCTGCTCACACAGGAAGGTGGGAAAGCAATAAAGAAGGCATGTCTTAACAACCCCTCTGTCTCTTTCTCTGGCCCTAACACCCCCCCCCCCCCCCTCTCTCTCTCTCATCACACTTTTTCTTTAACTCTATCACCCTCTTCCTCACCACTTTCCCTTCTAGTAGGCTATTCATTTTATCTTGGTCTCCCTCATTCTTTCCTCCTCCAATCTACAGTATACTCTCCAGTGGCGTCAGTTCAGAAAAAGCTAAGGTATGGCAACATGACAGGTGTCTTGCACGCGCGCCTTTGCTCGCGTGCAAGACACCAGTCATGTTGCCATACCTTAGCAACAGGCATGATACATTTATTTTAATAAGTACACTTTATTTTTTCGTGGGCTGGATATAGCAGCCTGGAACAGTTTACAGCAGGTAAACTTGGCATGTTAGTAAACGTGCCACAATTAACAATAATGCATTGCACCTGTGCAGCTGACCTGCGGAACCTGTGAGTATACCATTCTGTCAAGATGGGGAGAATACAAGTGTGGAGAATATAATTATAATACCTTATGTTAAAGTGACCATTTTGTTACATTTTGCATTTGTAGTTATTTTACTGTAATTTAACAACCAAATAACCAGCACAGATAGACAAAGAGACATTCATGGATTTATATTTAAAAGTAACTTTTATATTCCCCCCTGGACCCAGGGTATGGCAGCTGCATACCCCTGCCATACCCAATTGACGCCCCTGTTCTTTCCTCCTCCAATCTACAGTATACTCTCTCTCTCTCTCTCTTTTTCTCTTGAGCACTCTTCTTTATTCTCACTGCTTCCTTGGTCGGGGGTCATAAAAGTGCTTTCCCCATCTTGTCTCCTCCCAATCTCCCGTCCCGCGAGGCAATGTTTACTGCCAACAGAGAAACAACTCCCGGGCGGATTGGCCTCTCGCCGGGTAATGTTTCACCTGTTGAGCGCGCGTCTCTCATTCCGATTACCTCGAGGAACGGCCATGGAGATTTATGTCAACTGTGCAACCGACAGCAGGGTCCAGGGCCATATCGAGAGAGCCAGCTGGCTGCTTAGTCCGCAAATAAACACAACAGGGGTTAGGGGAGAGTGGATGGGTGTGGGCAGTGTACACAAGAGACTGATGTGACGCATGCGACAGTGCCACGGTTGTCCTCATTCATCACAACTCTTAATGGATTTCAGTTCTAATGTCGGCACCCTCTGCAGATGAGGGTTTGCTATTGCACTTTTAGGCCATCAATCAAGGCAGCGGTGACATTGATCGCTATCGTATAGTTTTCTGGGGTGCCATCACAGATATCGGTATGCCATTTTCGGGTGAGGGTCAAGAGCCATTTGTTTTAAAATGGCAATTAGCTCCAAACGCACATTGCCATTATGTCCTTTGTTCACAGCTCAATGCAATCCTTTTTGTTTGTATTCTCGTGCCTTGACATCCCTGTAAAAAAGGAATTGATTCCGTGTTGTCTCTTTTGAAGAAGATAATCAATTTCCATCTTTGCAGTGCAAAGGTTGTTACAACGTAGCTAAGATGGATAACGACTGAGCGCTTCTGTAAATAATGGTTATTAGAGTGATGTGTGTGTTGCTAAAAGACCCTAATCTATATCAGCACTCATGGAATGTCCAGTGTCAAATGTCCTGAGTTGCATGAATAACTGTTGTATAAACACATTCTAAGCTAAGGCTGAGTGTTACTTTCAAAATGCCAAATAAATATTTTGACCATTCGAAACAGGACATTCTGCATAATGAGTATAGTTTCTACTCTTGGTACTGTAGGTACACTCTGATGCCAACACCTTTCTACTTTTCACTGCATTTTTTCCCCTTTTACTTCTAAAAGAGTATTAGATTTTTTACTTTGCAGTATTGATTCTTTTACTTAAAGATGGGGTGCCATGATTTTATTCCCCCCTAAAACATAATGATCAGATATTATGATTATACAAGGAGGAAGATTAAAATTATGTTTTTATGTGGCCACACCCACCAGTTCATTAAGTATGCATGGTTGTCAGGTGGGTCCTGACACAGTTGAAGTTAGCCATACCCACAGTGTTGGGTGTATGGTAAAGGGGGAAGGGCTGATTATATGATGTCATTAACTCAGTGTTTTTCGATCTGGCCTTTTGACTCGGAGGCTTTCAGCTTTCAGGAAGAAACCAAAAATACACTGGCAAATTTGCACATTATAACCACACCTGGGGGTCTATTAGATAACTCCATAGACACATACAAAACAGAAAATGTACAAAAATATGGCACCATCTCAGGGGTCTTCAACAGGGGGTCCGGGACCCCTAGGGGGTCCTCAGAGTTACTCCAGGGGGTCCTCCAAATCTTTGTGTGGTAGAAGCTTTTTTTTTTTAATCTTTTTTATATTAACCACTTGAACCCTAGTGTCCATAGAGAACTTTAGCCAAAAATAGCAGATCTACAAGCTCACAACGCCTCGCAGCGCGTTGTGAGCTTGTAGATCGGCTATTTTTGGCAAAGAGCTTTGGTGTAGAGGGGAAAACACAAATCAACATGGATCCAAAATACACTGATTATTGTGCTGTCGAACGATGAAACTATGGATTCTCTGAAAAGGTTGTGGGGGTCCCTGCTTCATCTCTCTCTCAACTAAGGGGTCCGTGGCCTGAAAACGTTGAAGACCCCTGCTCTAAGTAAGAAACGTGATGACTTTATCCAGCGCTGGCTGAGATAGAGGGGGAACAGGTGGTGTAAAACTTGCCTGACTGCGAGCGCCAGACATCTCACACTACGTTCACTACGTTTCACTCCACCAACAGGGGGGGGTGATGTGCGGACTGAAGTGAATAGAATAGAATATAGAATAGAATATGGTCCCGCGCCTTCGGGACGTTTTTTGTCGCGTACATTTGCACATACGTGAGATTTATCTCTGCATTTTACCCATCCTATAACAACTAGGAGCAGTGAGCAGCCATATTCGGCGCTCGGGGAGCAATTTTGGGTTAAGGTCTTGCTCAGGGACACATTGACACATTGCTGCCTGACCGGGAATCGAACCAGGGACAACCAGGGGAACTGGTTCCCCAGGCAGGCTCCCTAACCACTCAGCTATGGTCACCCTAGTGTCAGGCTAGCTCTCACAGAGCCCAGTGTCCTGTCCCTACAATAAAGCCCTGGTCACCGTGTTCGCTTTAACGAACGCTCCAGCCTTCAATCGCCCTCTGCTCCACTTTGCTTTCCACGTGGAAGACAGGCAAAGTCGTGTGTGTGTGTGTGTGTGTGTGTGTGTGTGTGTGTGTGTGTGTGTGTGTGTGTGTGTGTGTGTGTGTGTGTGTGTGTGTGTGTGTGTGTGTGTGTGTGTGTGTGTGTGTGTGTGTGTGTGTGTGTGTGTGTGTGTGCGTGTGTCAGAAGCTGTTTCCCACTACTGCCCCACCACTTGATGGAAGGGTACAGTAAAAATGATGGAATGGTACAGTCTAATTGATGGAGGGAGGCTGAGTGCCGCAATGGATGAATTCCCATATATCTACCCCCACTAGCTGTGTGTAACTGTGGGGAAAGTGGGATGTGTGTGTGTGTGTGTGTGTGTGTGTGTGTGTGTGTGTGTGTGTGTGTGTGTGTGTGTGTGTGTGTGTGTGTGTGTGTGTGTGTGTGTGTGTGTCTGTCACGCATGCTTGCGTGGCATGTACAGTACATTATGTGCAAGTTCCCCTGATACCCCCTGTGATCATATAATCAGGCAATAAATGTGGCTTGCTGTGTGTGTGTGTGTGTGTGTGTGTGTGTGTGTGTGTGTGTGTGTGGTGTGTGTGTGTGTGTGTGTGTGTGTGTGTGTGTGTGTGTGTGTGTGTGTGTGTGTGTGTGTGTGTGTCTTGACGGTGTGTTGGTGTGGGCTGGGGTCTGTGTGCAGTATACTCTACAGTATATGGTCCCTTGGGTGAAAGGGTATTGTGTATGTGCATGGCTGCACGCTTGCATGCTTCTCTAGGTCATATGATGAGGTGATGAGGGAATCAATGCAGCTAGTCACAACCTTGTGCACGCGTACGTACATTTGTGTGTGTGTGTGTGTGTGTGTGTGTGTGTGTGTGTGTGTGTGTGCGCGTGCGTGCGTGCGTTCTTGTACTATTACAGTGAGACCACAGGGAAATGCCAGTGCGTGTAACTGTCATCAGTTGTTCAATCCTTCAAAGAGACAGAGGCCTCATCAGCCACCCATGGAGGAGGGTCATTGTTGAAGGACACGCCATCATCGCTGCCAGGTGATGGAATCCCATAAAGCACGTCGCGACATGTTACACTGGACAAAATATCAGCATCCGTGTCGGAAGTAATGCATTACAAAGCAGCACATTACTGTTATGAAATTACTTTGTACAAAATAAGTATCAGTGTCAGGGACCACATTTGGTGGCAAGAGAGAGACAGCAAGACTCAGTTCTCTAAGATAATATATATCTTTTCCTTTTTATTCGATTACAAAAATGTTTGAACAAATAACATGAATTCTGGGCCCAAAACAAGTGAGGTCAACATAAGCAAACTAAACCAAACTCAACTGCACAGCACGACTCGGCTCGCCTAACAAAATGAGACGTGAGGGGGATTTATTCAGGGTGGAGGACAACCCCCCCGTTCAAGTACCTTGAACGGTATCTGTGTGTGTGTGTGCGTGCGTCGCTGCGTGCACGTGTGTTTGTGTCACAGCAAATGGGGAGCACTGGATAGATGAGATGGGATGGGACGTTGCAACATGACACCCAAATGTGATGGGTGGAAAGTGCCAGCGGGTTTCTGCAGCCTTGTGCTTTACAAGGAGAGGCAATCCGGAACTAACGCGTAACCTTGTTCAATAATTCAACACACAGACAGAGGAACACAGACGGGAACATACACATGGTAGCCTATGTATATGACCCAGACAGCTCTCTCTCTCTCTCTCTCTCTCTCTCTCTCTCTCTCTCTCTCTCTCTCTCTCTCTCTCTCTCTCTCTCTCTCTCCCTCCCCCTCCCTCTCTCTCCCCTCTATCTGTCACGCAGGTCCTTTCTCTTGGCATTCTCAGCCTTGAGATGGATTTCCATTGAGGTGTGTTTACTTAGATCTTGGCTGCTTTTTGTGTCCTGAACCCGACAATTATATCGAAGAGATGAAAAGTACACAATCTTTATGCTCGACGAGTGGTTATGGTAGTCGACTAGTCGACTAGTTGGTGAATGCCCTAATATATACAAATTTGTCTTCACAGTCTGTTCAAACAAAGAAACAACACATAACCATATAACAACACAAACATATCACAAAGACAGATCATTAGTACCCCACTATACACAGAACAACCCTCTTAGCGACGGGGGCCGAACCTTGTGCCACTTCAAGGTTCTGTGTCTTTGCCCTGATGGCAAGAGGTTGAAGTAGCGATGCAGAGGATGATCAGTGTCATTTGTTATTGAGAGTGCTAAGCGTGTGGTGGCCTAATTGTTCATATCAGCAGGTGTGGGAAGTCTACGTTTTACACAAGCTACTTCCACGTTGTACACAAGCTACACACTTAGCGGTATATTGTGAATAAGTTATGTATATACCTCATTATATCCCTTTCAGAATTATCGCAAATACCCTTGGAAAAAAGAAAAGAATAGCAGGATATAATGAGTATAACCATGGAAACAGAACTCACACACTTCATAAAGACACAGATAATGGGATCAAGTGCTCAGCCAGTCTATATCCTAGATCATATTTGCAGGCCTCAGCTGTTATATCCAGGTGTCTCATAATTGGGAATATTGGCTTGAATGAGGTTGTAAATGGGATTAAAAAAAGAAAGCAATACTTGAAAAAACTGCCGGGCAGAAACCTCATACTGTATCTCCATTATTTGAACATTTTGTTTTTGTTTTGTTTTTGTTTTTTGTAAATTAATTCCCCTTTTCATCATCTCTGTACGCAAAAATAATAATATTCACACAATGTTTACACCTGACGGTGACAATTTGTTAAAGGTCCTACACCATGCATTTAAAAATAATTTAAATAACACTGTTTGTGTCCCAAAAACGTTTTTGAAAAGGTTTGAGGCTAAATTACCACTCCTGAATACAGAGCCCCTGTCATTTCTGCCTGGCTTTCAGAGCATTTTCAGCTGCAGTACCACCTTGTCCTGAGTGGGAGGACTGCGCTATTGAGCCAGTTTTGGCCCCACACTCCTCCCCACCTCCTGCTCAGCAGGCCTGCCCACCCCTCCCCAACCCTCTCCCAGCTCCTCCTGCCTCCTTCTCAGGCCTGCCCACCCCTCCCCAACCCTCTCCCAGCTCCTCCTGCCTCCTTCTCAGGCCTTGTGACATCACAAATCTGACATTTCACAATCAGGACCGTTCTGAGACATGCTAACATAGATCTGCCCATAAACTGAGAAAGACACAATGGTCAGAAATAGGACTTTGTGAGGATAGAAGTTGCTGGTGGGACACCAAGAAAATACATAAAAATTGGAAAAATGAAAATTCATGGTGTAGTCCCTTTAATGTCATTGCAATTATATGATTACCTTATGAGCTTGTAGATCTGCTATATACAAATGATTTTACATTTTGAAAACATGGGTAGGACATAATGAGTAGGCCCACTTTTAATTTTGGTACTTTAAGTATGGCAATACATCTGTAGTTATACTCAAGTATAGGCTACATTCTGAATACCAGACTTTTACTTGTGACAGAGTATTTCTGCATTGTAGTATTGATATGTTAAGTAAAGAATGTGAGTGCTTCTTCCACCACTGCATATTAATCACAGAAGCAGAGCAACAGGGACTAATGAGGATCATTGTGGAACCCCAATAATCCCTCTGTGCCGCCGAGCCACCTCTTAGTCAGCCATAATGACCCATTCACATCTATTGATCGGGCTCCGACCTCTGGCAGGGGGCCAAGAGTCCTTTATAATCCCTGGCATTCTTCTGATCCAGGGCCGTTCTGCTGCTGCTGCCCTGCTCAAACCACCTGGGACTTCACCAACTCCCAGGATGGAGAGAAGGAAACGCACAATCTGATATTTAGAATGGCTTCGCCGAGGAATATGACATAATGACGAGATGCAAGCAATGTCTTGTTACTTGGAGTAAATATTTTTGAATAATAAGAGAGCGAGGGAGAGAGAGAGAAAGAGAGAGAGAAATGTATTTTTACTATATAGAAAAAAATTAAGTGGTAAAATATTTCTACCACAGCAATAACTAGCTTCGAAACATGTTAAATATTATACAGATACTGTGCAGTATGTGCGTTCAGTCCACCTACTACTTTTGCCTGAGTTAAGGTTATTTTTGAACCAACACGACCAGCGTTTTTAGCTTTAGTACCTTTAACATTTCTTATTCAAAACTATCTCTCATTTTGTGTTTACAGGTCCAGCGCAGTGGGATATGCTTGCTTATTTCCCCCGGAATGTACGGAATAATGAAATGCATCCCCCCTTTGTGATAAACGCATGCCTCAGTCCCCTCAACTGGTCCCATTCCGCATTCATGATGAGAATGGGATTAATAGCTGAAATCAATAAGGGATGATAGGTTTCTCCTGGATTCACCTGGCCAATCTTTTTGGATGGAAACAGCAGGTGCACCTAATATGCCGTATAGCACTGTGTGTAATGGCCGGTGAGCATAGAGGCTACTACGAGTCCACACTGGCCAGTCACCCTGTCATAGTTCATTAGAACGGAGCCTGATCTGAGACGGAAACACATTTTTAATTGGCTTAACGACCAGACTGACAGACTGACTAACTGTGAGTCCTGGCACAGAGGAGCTGAATTGATGGTCAGCTTTTCCAAAAGGTGTTGATGGCCAGTCTGACTCCAGATTGATGAAGGATAGTTACATGAGCACTGAGAGTTTCTGGATGTCGCTGCTGTCCGGGTGGAAACCGTATCTGCCATAATGCCCTGTAATAGTAATAGTGATGCAGTGAAATGCAGTGAAAATAAATAAACACATTTAGATGTGCATACCGTAGATTAATAACTGGAGGGACTGGAGAAATGACTAGTCTGTAATTATTAATAACCAAAAATGACATGTGATGTGAGAGTGCCGAATATAGTACTCCTGGATCACTACCCTCCACACTCCCTATCTAGCCTTAGGGTCTTGAGCTCTGCAGTGTTACTAGGCCTAGCTCTGATGTAACACCGCAGTGTGTCATTCAGTTCAGGGTGCCTGACACAGTGCACTGCCAGCCTTCGCGTTCTAGCCCTGTCGGTGATGCGTGGGAGCTGCCTCTGTACAAGTCCACGTTTTATGATGTGGTCCGCCCATGTTACGTCAAGTGCCATTTGTAGACATACAGTAGGCTAGAGCTGTCTTAGACCTATTTAGAAAACCTTTCTGCTGATACTGTGCACATGAAATATGACATTGATTGGCTTAGTAGCATTGGAGATTGGGGAAGACGCATGCATGAAATTCCTGTCTGAGATTAATGGAAAACTTTTTTATTTACTATATTTGCACCAGCGGTACATTATTTGATATACAGTATGAGTATACATTCAGAGTAGCCAATTATTTTGTACCCAATTTAGTTGTTATGGAAATGAATTCCTCCCCAGTGCCCACACGTCTGTGTTGTCACTGTTGTTGTATCCTACTGACTCACCTGCCAGTGAGGAGCCCCCACCGGAAGGATAGGACCTTTATCCTGCTATCACCCTCTCCGCCTGGCTTCCCTCCCCTGAACACGGGCCAACTGTGTCCGCATGGACAAAGCCGGCTGCACCGCGGTGTATTCGAACCCACAACCTCTGCATTGGTACTGCTACTTTTATATACCCTAAAAAAAGATTTCTGGGTACTTCTGTCACTTCTCTATTCCTCTGGCTGCATCTTCCCCCTCTCGCTCTGGTAGCACAATCTCTGTGTTTCAGGTTTCCTCGCTCTCCTCTCGTGGGTTCTTTATTAGAGCACTCAGCAAACACAAATAAAACAAAGCACTACATTCCAGACTGCCTAAATCGCTCATTTGTGGCAGGGCCTAATGCGGCTTACAGGCCAAACACCAGGAAAATGGAGGGCACAAAATGTCTTGCAAAGATTTCACTTGTACTTGGCCGTGGACACCCACGTAAAATATTTTGTGTCAGGGTCCCCCACAAAAGAGGATTCATGTTTTTCACAAATAGCAGATCTGTAAGCCCACAAAAAACGTTAAAACGTCTGTGAACGTGTAAAGGCTCATTCATACTCCAGAGAAGGTGAAGAGCAGTTCACCGCAGAGTAGTTTTCAAAGGTCAGAAAACGAGTACTAAAGTACTAAAACTTCAAATTTGAAAATAGCAGAGGTTGTAGCTGCTATTTTCAAATACTTTAAGTATAAAATAGGACTTAAGTGGTTAATGTGTTTTGTAGTACTAATCTAAATCTGCAAAGCAACTTGTAACTACAGCTGGCAAAAGTAAAAAATACATATAAAATATATATAAAATACATAATTAAAATACTCAAGTAAAAGTACCATCAAATTGTACTTAAGTACACACACGCGCACACGCACACGCGCACACGCACACGCGCACACACACACACACACACACACACACACACACACACACACACACACACACACACACACACACACACACACACACACACACACACACACACACACACACACACACACATACAGTACAGTATAGTACACACACAGGGAGAGAGAAATGAAACAGAGAAAAGCATTACTCATTTACTTCCACTGCTGAGATTTAAAGTGACACCCTCCCAGCCAGCCTTGGGGCTCCGAGGCAGCCCCTGATCAGATCTGCTTTCACACCCTGCATCGCTCTGTCTCCTCTGCACTGTATGAGATTACAATCCCTACTTGCTTTATGTGCCAAATCCCCTCTGGCAGATTGTCCATGTCATGGAATTACAGTGCTTAATGACAGGAACACAGTCAGTCACCATAGTGAATTCTAATCTTAACATTGACCCCTTTAGTGGCAGCCACCTTCAAAGATTGGTATGCTCTTTCTTTTTTTTTCTTCTTTTGAAGCTGATATGGCACTTATGGTTTTGTTGTCATTTTACACCATGTGGAGAAGTAGATTGGTGGGAGACAAAATATGAAAAAATATATATAGAATAATTTCTTAACACAAATCTTCTTCTCGGGTTCCTGGCACAAGGAGGCCCTTGATATGGAAAAAGTTTGAGAACCGGGGAATTAAGGTAGCCTATGTCATGGGGCAAAGGTTGTGAGACGACAGGGAACACCTGGTTTTGTTCCCATTCAGCAAGGATGTATGTGGTCTCATGACCCCCTGAATTGCTAGAATGACAATTTCTGAAAAATAAAATGATACAATAAAACCCAGGTTGACTGTGCTGAATACATATAAATATAGAGATAGTACTTTGGATAGCTAGAGAGGGAGAGAGAGGGAGAGATAGAGAAACAGGGGGGTTCTGGTGCAGTTCAGTGAATTAATTGGGTTCAGTTGGGCTCAATTGGGCGCCGGGGGCCAGTACCCTGTGAGTGTGAGAGTCCTGATTGCTTGGGGTAGGAAACGGTCCACAGTCTGTCAGACCCGCTGGCACGCATGCCCTGGAACCTCCTTCCAGCAGATGGTGGGAGTGCGAGATGGTGGGAAGGGTCAGCTGCCATGTTGGAGGATTTTCGGGCGCATTGGGCTTTATACTGTGGATGTCAGCTCTGGTGGGGAGAGAGACACCTATACGACCTTTTCCACAGTTTTCACTATCCCACGCAGGGACCTAGTAAAGTATCTTTAAGGTCAGTGGAGGGATGTGCACTGTCTTTCTTGAGCATCCACGGGAGGTGGAGGCATTGCTGTGGCCTAGCACAGCTAAACAATCCACCCATGTTAAAACAAGGTGGGGATATATACTGCAGTTAGTTAGCTGCTGTGTCTGGCCAAGCCAGGCTAGCATTGCTGGGCCTTTTCAGTGAGAGCTGTGGTGTTGGTGGATGAGGTCCGGTTGTCAGCACTGCATTCCCAGGAACTTGCTCCTATGGGGCGGTCACAGCTGAATGGGTTTAGACTATCTGGGAGTAAGAAGGTCCCTGACGCCGGTCTATGTGTCGACGTGTCCCTGGGCAAGACACTTATTTCCTAACAGCTCCCCAGGGCTGCGCGGAGGACGCTGTATTAATGGCACTTACCCACTGATCCTAATAGTTAGGATGGGTAATTGCAGAGGACAAATTCACATGTACAAATGTACTGTGACACACATGGAGTAGGAACCATTTGTATACTCTCTTGACGGCAGCGCCATTCATTGGAGAGTCAGTTGGAGAGTGCTCACTGTAGCCTTTTCTGTCGCAGTTACTATCAAAACCTCCACCACCTGCTGTCAGTCCCTCTGTCTGTCTGTCCGTCACGTCACGTCACGTCACGTCACGTCACGTCACATCACGTCACAGTTTTGCCCTACTCATATATCCGCCACCGTTGGCCCTATCCATGCCAAACTTTGCACACACACTCCTTGGCTGCCAAACCACAACCCCACCCCTCGTATGGCCCTCTTCTAGCGCCACCATGAGGCCGAACACATTTTTGGACACTGCTCCTACAGATTTTGCCCTAAAATCACGCAAATCGGTACACAGTATGTCTACACTCATGTCATCAACATGGATCTGTCCCATATAGCTGAGGTGTCTTACTAGTATTGTCCAATCAGAAAAGGGACAGAAAAGTTACATTGAACTCAATGGACTTTTGGGGTTACAGAAAAGGTTACAAAAAAACCTCCATTGAGCTTAATGGACTTTTGGGATTACAGTTAAATGAAAACAGGTTTATTTTAGGTGAGATAAAAGTTTACAGAAAACTAGAACAATAGTCTGTCTGGTTGCCTATATAGCAACCACACCAATAATTAAATTTTCTCACAATGCATCGCAGCACGTTGTAAGCTTGTACATCCGCTATGTTTTGCTATTCATCAGAACTTTTAGGGCATAATGAGTTCAGAGGGGGAGAGGTAGGGGTTGGTTGGTAGCTGGGAGAAAAAGAAAAGGCTGCCACTGATAATTGCTGCAATCAGCAGTGCCAGTCTGGGTTCTATGGAAATTGTATGCAACTACTGGAAATCACAAAGTTCCAAAAGTTCCATTATGAGACATGAAACTATCCTATTAGTTAGGGAAAGTTAGCTTATTGCTAGACCAATCTGTGAACTAAATCTAAATCAATAGCTTTCTTCACAAATGTGTTCATAAAGGTGTCTACCATCACCTCTGAACTTTGTCAAACCCAACTCCATTGACATACTTTGTGGGAGCCAATCAAAGTTGGGGGTATCGGGATACCCAGGGCCTGGGATTAAAGGGGGAAAAATAAAAAATGTCCAATATGAACGTATGAGGAGAGTAATTAGGGTATTTATGGGCTGCTGAATCCATTCCAACCATTAGTTATCAGTAAAAATTACTCCTTGGCCATAAAAAAGGCCTAATTGGCTAAAGCTTAGCCAATCATGTCATTCGAGTTCACCTGTGTCCTGTTAGTCCCTATATGTTTTAAACCCTGTGTTTGAGTGTTCCTTGTCAGATTGTATCATGTTATCCTGTGTGTCATGATGTGTGCTTACCCACCTGATCTTGAATAGTTTTCATGAATTCAAACCCTACTCAAACCTTTTTTTTTTATTGCCAATATTATATGTCTCATGGACACACAAAAGTAGGTGTGAGTCATTTTAACTGAAAACTAATGGTTGGAATGGATTCAGCAGCCCAAAAATACCCAAATTACACACCTCATACGTTCATATTGGACATTTTTTATTTTTTCCCCTTTAATCCAAGGCCCTCGGGATACCCAATAACTTTGATTGGCTCCCACAAAGTATGTCAAGGGAGTTGGGTTTGACAAAGTTCATAGGTGATAGTAGACACCTTTATGAACACATTTGTGAAGAAAGCTAGTGATTTAGATTTAGTTCCCAGATTGGTCTAGCAATATGCTAACTTTCCCTAACTATATTAAATGGAAGGGAGGACAGAGTTGTCTTTTATGCGTTCACTTGTGGCTGTTGTATGTGTGTGTTTATGTATTTAGATCTCTGTCTCCATGTCTGTTTTTGTCAGTCTGTCAGTAATCTGAGTTCCCAGAACTTCTTTTGTTTCGCCAGTCTGTCAGTAACAATGTGTACACATACCTGGCAATGCATGCACGTGTGCCCCGGTGGTATTACTATTTTGTGAATGGGTTTTTGAAGCCGCAAGGTTTCTGCGTGCGTGTGTGTGTGTGTGTGTGTGTGTGTGTGTGTGTGTGTGTGTGTGTGTGTGTGTGTGTGTGTGTGTGTGTGTGTGTGTGTGTGTGTGTGTGTGTGTGTGTGTGTGTGTGTGTGTGTGTGTGTGTGCGTGTGCCGTGCCGTGCCGTGCCGTGCCGTGCTGTGCCGTGCGTGTGTGGGAAAGGCATCAATACTTAGTATTGCGGAGCTGGAGAAGGGGGCATAAAGAAGAGTTATAGCTCCATCTCATTGTGTTCCCGTCTCACAGGCAGCAACTTTGAGAGAGGGACCTTTTAGTGCTGACACATGCCTGAGGGCCTTTAGGGTTGGGGCAGGGGGGATATTATGTTGCTACTGTACAATTTAGCCATTTAGCAGGCGCTCTGATCCAGTGTGACTCATAAACTGCACAATCAGTGTAAATTACGTGAACCCTAGTTAACAAATGACAGGGTAAATGGTCACAATAATAGAGTGCAAAGGAAAACATTGAAGTGCTACAGCCGTAACAAGGATGGTACACATCTAAATGGGATCATGCTAATGTTACCTCGGCCTTACTGTATGTTCTACAGCCCTACAGTGTGTTCCCTCAATCCTTAGCAAAAACTCACACCTAGTGTGAAGTGAGCAGTGCTATTTATGAGTTAATTCCGCCAGCCAATCACAACGCGTCCTGCGAAGCTTGGCCAATGGGACCCTGGCGTACAACAAACTTTGGCACCGGACATTTTTTAACACGCTTTTCCCCCCGATGTAGGCCGGACATTGTAGCTGCGCTTCAGTTTACTCAAGCCTGGACATTCTTTTACGCATTTTCCCATTGGCTGGATAAAGCCAGATGTTGGAGCGCTAAAAAAACGCTAAAAAAATATTTATCAGAATTAGGCCCTGTATGTTCCCCCAGCCTTGTGTTTCCCGATCGCAAATTAGTCTACGGCAGAGGTAACTTGAGTACGCTCCCGCATCTGAATAACAACATGTGAACCAACACACAGTTAATCTGCCTATAACACACATCTATCAAAATCGGCAACAAGAATTGATCCAAGGAATGATGAGGAGTGCTTGGGGGCGCGGTGTACAGTCTGAAGAGATGAGTATTCACAGGAGGTCATCATGCATATTGATAGATTACCATGGCAGCATTCCCTTCGATACAAGGCCACTACTGAGTACATACTTGGATTTATGTGGACTAGAAGATCTTAACTCCTGTGGGCTGCAAATGTCACTCGAACTCCCATAGGTTTGCATGATGTAACGCTATATGTACTGTACCGTAATTGAGTATTTTCATGCAGTGTAGTGGGTAGAATGCTGAGTGGGTCTGCGGTCGTGACTGATGGGGGGGAGGTCATTCTCCTGCCTGGGAGCGCAGGAAGGAGAAGAGTCTTCTAGGGCGCTTGGAACGTAATACAAACCGTCCTAAACAAACAGGAGGAGCGATAAAGATGACTCTCCTCTAAAACACCCCCATTAGAGTCGACGTTGGAAGTGCAGTTTGCCTAGTTATGAGTCCGTTTGAATGCATGAAATGGTTCCCCTGCATCGTCATGCTTGAGCTGTAGTAGTGGGCTTTTATGTGGGCCTCTTGGGTCGATGCATATTTGCACCATTTAGGTGTGATTGATCGGCCACTCAGAGTGTGCCTGCGATGGTCTCACGCGCGCTCTCTCCGTCACTGGGAATGGTGTTGGTTTTATGAATAGATCCCATATGCATTTGTCAATAGTATGGATGTCAACATGCGCACTGCAATGGCAGAGAGACAGGTTTAAAGAGCATGTGCGTGCGTGCGTGCGTGCGTGCAAAATTTGCATGCGCGCATCTTAAATGAAAAGGATATTTTTTTTTTTGTTGATTTTGCATAATTGCAGTCTGGATTTGCCAATGAGGGCCCACATTTAAAGCTGTAATCCGTAAATAATTTTAATGAATTTTGAAAATGTATTTATAGAAAAGTCAGAAAAGAAAAAAGAAAAGTGCTGGAGTTAATCAAAAGTGTCAGGGAAACTTCAGCAACAACGCTCAATGAGGAGACCTCAGAATTGAGACAGGTACTAGAGTCAGATATCTTTTTATTAAAATGCAGCTATATGTGTGCCTGGCAGTATGTCAGAGACATACTGTATTTGGGACACCGGGGAAACTTTGTTCCATATTTGGAGTTGTTGGGTTGAAATTGAGGCCTTGCAACCACTGTCAAAACCACTGTCAAAAGAAAACGTCTCATTTCTGTGGATAAAACATTGGAAAAACATGGCATTACTACAGAATTTCATCATAAAACATTACATCTTGCGAAAAATAATAAAATGGCATTCCAGCATCGCCAGTGTATCCAAATAATGTACCATTTTCAAACATAGTACCATGTCATAATATTTCACATGTCCTAGAGTCATCATGCCTTTGAATTGTATCTCATTGCATTGTGCCCACCCCTTTTTTAACGCTCGTCTGCATGGATTTGACACACATGGGTCCTCCGGTCAAAATCATCACTGTTGATAGTCTGGTTTATTTGAACTTTCAGCTATTATAAAATGTCTTAAAATGTTCACAAATGAACATGGCATGGCATCAAAATGTTGAGAATGAGAATGATGAATATGGACAAAACATTGCGCCTAAATGAACCCGTCCTCGTAGCTTGTCTAAAGCACTGTTTCTCAACTATGGGTTTGGGGACCACAAGGGATCCAAATGGACACCCTTACGGGTCCATTTGGTTCCATTTGTAGGCCTACACTCTAATATTTAAACTAACACAGAATAATTTACAGCATAGATTTGGGTCCCACACATTAGAAAATGTATCAAATTGTGGTGCGTGGACTAATGCATATTGTCTCAAAACTGTCACTTTTCAGGATACAAATTCAGCAAAAGGAGGATCTACATTAATTTACAAAAAGAAACACAAACATTCCTCTATCTCAGTGGTTCTCAACCTGCGGGCCGGCCGTGAAGATATTGCAAGTGACCTAAATAATTGGCAAGCAATGAAGACTTAATGAAAATATATTTAGAAAAAAACATTGCATTTAT
Organism: Nannobrachium achirus; assembly: GCF_963921795.1. Lineage (NCBI taxonomy): Eukaryota > Metazoa > Chordata > Actinopteri > Myctophiformes > Myctophidae > Nannobrachium > Nannobrachium achirus. Next base: position 36,746,234 of record NC_137826.1, read on the forward strand.
TTCTTTAAAACTGTGAAAAATGTATTATTGTTGTTAACCCATTTAGGCCTAGAATTATTGAATGCTTTAACCAGTGAAAAATAGCAGATATACAAGCTCACAGCGCGGCACCAAGTGCCGCGCTGCGAGCTTGTAGATCTGCTATTTTTTTTTAAGTCGTGAAAATGTGTGCAAATCTTTGAATATACTGTATGTATTTTTAAAGCGAACGTTTGTAACTCAAATTTTGCTTCTGGGTGGTCCCTGGAACTAGATATTTTGAGATGCGGGTCCGTGGCCAAATAAATATCATTTTGGGGGTCCTTCACATGAAAAAGTTTGAGAACCACTGACATAGTAGTCTCTCAAGAACAGGCTAGCTGAGCTCCATTTAAGTGAAAAGGACCTTTTCTTTGACGATGGCAGGCCAGATTGCTGACATAGAAACACAGGTTTTTCAAAAAGTCTTAGAAGGATACAAAAGACACTTATAGAATCGGGTCAAAATTCTAATTTTCAAGATTTTTCAATAGTTAAAGCACAAAATAATGATACACAATAATGTGTACCCGTTCTATTAATATATATATAGATTAATTTCGATTGATTCGTTAAAATAAACATGCTCTGAAAAAGCACACAGCCCACCCATCTCATCTGTCCACTTAACATGGCAGCCCAACAGAGATTTTCAAGTGGGCACTGATCCAGAAAAGGCTCAACCTCACACACACACACACACACACACACACACACACACACACACACACACACACACACACACACACACACACACACACACACACACACACACGTACGCATGTGTCTAGTGTCCCATCGGGTACGTGCAGGGCTGTGTGGAACACTGTCTATGTCGTGCTACCAACAAGTTCTTTCTTTTCACTCTTGAGTTTTCGTTTCTTCCCGCTTCTTGATAAATGTTACAGTGAGCAAGCATGAATATTTCAACGCCACATGCAATTTTCATTTGTAGGCGCCACAATTCTCGTCGACTTTAGGAGCTGTAACAGTGCCGAGCACTGTGACTCATTAGGAGGTGGAGAAAGGTAGTGTCGGGTGGGGGAGATGTGTGTGTGTGTGGGGGGGGGGGGGGGTCGGGGGGGGGGGGGGGGATTATCTGTGAGATAAGGTCTGACAAGACTCCCTGTTTATGTAGGTCTATAGGCCATTCATTGGTTCTCCAACATTTTCCAACATTTTCAATTGATATGTATTCGTACACAATTTGTGCCATGGGCGATTACGTTACATTTCAGAATTCTAAATTATCCAAAAAAGCAGATCTACAAGATCCCTGGCAGTCTCCAGACCTCACCTTGAGAACCACTGTCCTTAGGCCTGTAGGTTTTCAAACCTATTTTCATGTTCATGACAAAACAATTAAACACAGTTCCAAATTTAAAAATACTCATTACGTATAGGGCCAATTTCACAATCAAATTATTGGATAGTAATTAGTAATGCGTTCAAGTTCATCTCTTTAATGTTGGTAAAGGTGGAGTTGATTTTAATTACTTTGGAAGGTGGTGCTGCAGCAACCTATAATCGTACATCATAATTCATCGGTTAATAGCTTATATGTTTTGGATACATAACCTAACCCTAAATATGCAAAGTACTAGAACAGGGGTCTTCAACGTTTTCAGGCCAGGGACCCCTTAGTTGAAAGAGAGATGAAGCAGGGACCCCCACAACCTTTTCATAGATTCCATATAGTTTCATCGTTGGACAGCACAATCATCATTGTATTTTGGATTCATGTCAATTTGTGTTTCCAGGTATTTAACCACTTGAACCGTCAATACTTAATAAACGTGACCTTTCACTCTAACTTTGTCTGCTCTTTTTTCCCAATACACCAAAGCTCTTGAGGCGTTGTGAGCTTGTAGATCAGCTATTTTTGGCTAAAGTTATCAGAATATGGACACTATAGGGTTCAAGTGGTTAATATAAAAAAGGAGAAAAAAGGTTTCTATCTCACAAAGATTTGGAGGCCCCCCTGTAACTCTGAAGACCCCTGTACTAGAACATGTGGCAAATGTTGTAGTGTAGTAAAAAGTACGATATTTGACTGTATAGTGAACTTACACTTAATATTTGTCATGCACAGTAAAAATCTGGAGTGTTAAATTAGCTCTGTGTTTAATTAAGACTGCATTTCACTGTGTTGTGCTGCAGAGGCACACCAGGCTTATGTGAAAACAAAGAACAAACAATCTGTCACAAGCTAAATTAAATATGTATTTGATGACCATGACTGCATTTGGCTGCACGACACAACTGCCTCGCAGCATCAATCAAATTATTGTTTCAAATCATTAACATCACCCGTGGCCATGATGTTTTTATTTCCCTTATACTTAAAGGGCGACTTCACCACTTTTCAACCTACCGTGTCTTCGTATAATTGGTCCTCGCTAATGTTCATGATAAAATAGCACAATTCTTTTCTACTCGGCCTGTGTCTCAGTGGAGGGCTGTGGACAGTTCAGAAACCCGCCTACCAGTGACATCATCGATGGGGAATCCCAGCAAATAGAAACTGCAGATTTTCTATTCCTGAAAGGTTACCATGCTATAATGGATGCCATTGTTCTTGTGATAATATACATATATATATATTTTTTTTTTACTTGTTTTCTAAAAGAAAAATCTGCCTAACGATGATGTCACTGGTAGGCAGGTTTCTGAACTGCCCACTGCCCTCCTAAGAGACACATACCAAGTCGATTATTTTTTCTACTTTTTTTGCTATTTCATCATGAACATTGAGGACCAATATAGGAATTTGCCTATATGAAGATAGGTTGAAAAGTAGTGAAGTCTTCCTTTAAGACTGGACATATTTCATTATTGTATTCTTTGTCCATAACTGCTCCTCTTAATATTCTGAAAGCACAATAACCCCACTCCCCACGAATCAGGGGCCACACAACACTAGCGTGTGAGTGCGTGCGCACACGCGCACACACACACACACACACACACACACACGCACGCACGCGTGCACGCACACACGCACGCACACACACACACACACACACACACACACACACACACACAGGTGTTGCTTGCTGCGTGCGTCGTGCGCTCGATGCATCCGCAGATGCATGCATGCAGCCACACCAACACACAGCGTTTGCAGCGTGTGACGTCAAAAGTGTGGAGAGCGAGAGCAGGTTGAAATAGAGCAAACAGCGGCAGAGAGGAGCAGAGCTTCAGGAGGAGAGGAGCAGAGACACTCGGCCGGGGATGAAGAGTTGGAACTCACTACCAGAAGCGTGCTAATATACAACCAGCCCTATAATTAAACCTGAACCTGACACTTTGCCTCCCAAAAGAGGGAGAGAGAAGGGAACTAAAAGAACACCCGTAGGCGTCCCCGGTGCCCAAGAATTCTGCGGCGTATTTGCTCGAATTTTCTTCTCTTTCCGCGGAATACCACAGGTAAGCTTGTGTGTGTGAGAAAGGTATAGCATATAGCCTGTACGACACTTGTTTGTTTGGGGGCACGGCTGCTGCTAATTAACTCGGGGACTGATATCTGCATTGAGTATGACTTTGTTGAGAACATAAGGCGCTTTGACGTGAATTGAGTGAGCTCGTGTTCTAGTAGTTTTGTGAGTTTGTTGCAGGAGAAGCCATGAATTCAGAGGCATATATTGGAGGTGCATTTTTGGTGCGGTGTGATTTCGGTCAGTGCATGTTTGTTGTGACAGTGTTTTTAACTGTTACACCACATAGGGCTCAATACAAAAGATGCAAGACTCTGTAAACTCATGCAGGTAATATAGCCTAAATGTGCCGACCTCCCCAGAAAATGAAATGTGCAGAGAGCTCTGCCTCTTTGGTGCACCAGGCAGACAGCGGTTTAAGGCGCTCGGGAGCAGTGCTGAACTGCTAGTGTTGGAGAAGGAGCTCTCTCTCACCGCAGGGTGCATGCCCGACATACCTCTCACATTCCCGGTCCCGACCTTTGATGTGATGTGAGTGAGTGCTTGACTCCTTGGCAGGGCAGAGACACTTCCCTTCACCAATAATAGCCTATTTGAGATCATTTCAATTATCAATGAACATGTATACAGTACCTACCTACCGCTAGGCTTTACGTGGGGACATTCCTAGACAGCCTATATGCTGAACATCCCCCAGACGATGGAACATTTCTAAATTGCGAGAGAGGATTATGTCCAAATTCAGTGGCCTTTTAATAGCGATCGTGTTAAATAAATCACCCTGACTTCAGCGTTATTTCCGCCACGTCCATAGCTACACACACAACCCTGTCCCCTGTGGTGGCACAGATGCCACTCAATGCCAGTGTGTGTCGTGATGAGAGCGAGCAAAACGCGCAGTGACCGGCGGAGACCGACGCAGAGCACTGGACGGATTGCACAGGAGCTCTCCTTGGTGCTGGAACGGGAGCTATCCGTCGTGCTGAAATTGCTGCGCCGGTCCACACAAGTCACACACTGCCTCTTTCTCTTCTCTCTCTCCCACACCATTTATCTCCAACTGCCTTGCGCCTCTGCAAGCATGTCCACCTGCCACTACAACAACAGCCCAAGATGTTTTTATTCCCTCTCCCTATAGAGCCGATAAGCCCGACGCTCAGCATTCCAAAAGTGTGTATCCATCATAACCCTCAGCCATAGGCTATCACCCCTTAACTTTTTTTTTATACAAGCAAGGGAAAGTAGGCTATACTGTAGTAGCTTCCCTGCACGCCAAATGATAATAATAGCAGTGTTTATCAAACACTTTTTTTGTTTTTTTAATTTGACCTCCTCCCTCACACCCAATGGCTAAAGCGCTCTTTGTAAAAAAGAAGGAAAAATATGTCAACAGAGATCAATCAGTTAAATGATATGATTTATCATAGTGTCAACGGCAGGAATTTGTTGTCACAGTGACTTTCCAGAGACCAGAGCACACATATTCAGTATGACTATTGATGAAAATGGTACCCACTTAGGTTCCCAGTGATATTAATGTTGACCCAAAAATGAGAACGAGATCAAATACAGACAGTGAAATCATCAGTGTTAATTTATCCATTAGTAACTCTGAGAGCGTCTACAAATGTAACCAAATGAATCCGCGAGGAGGATTTTACTTTAATGTATTAGTATCCCACTCATATAGCTGTAAGTCATGTTTAGGTGCCGCTGGCTGTAATTATTATTAACAGCCTCAAAGTCTGCCGGGCACATCATGTCCCCAGCACAGTGGAAACGCTCCCGGGACGTTCTCCCGGGTCGTAGCTCACAGGTTGACAAATAATGATGCATATCGTCGTTGTCGGGTGGAAACCTCGTATCTCCAAGTTTCAAATTTGTACGTTCTTTCACAAAGTAAAGCCCTGCTTCATCATAAAAGGCTGTCGCACAAAAGTAGTGAAAACAGCAGATCTACAAGCACACAACGCCTCGCAGTGCGAGGCGTTGTGTGCTTGTAGATCGGCTGTTTTCACTAGTTTAAATCATTTTTACAATGATAAATGCAAAATGAACGCTTTTGGACATACAAGGTTTTCAGCCGACAACGACGATATAGTGCCTGGCACATAGTGGCTCAGTGATGCTTATAGCAGCCGGCAATCTGCTGTGTTACTTATTAGCTGTCTGAGTGAGACCCATTACAGCTCAGCGTCCGGCAGATTTGGACTTAACTGGTAGCTGTGCCTCTGAGAAAAGCCTAATGGTGTGATGAGTCACCGCCACATAAAGAGAGATGGACTATAAAAGACAGAAAGGACAGACAGACACGAAGTGAATGGGTCCATTTTCACTTGTAGTTATCCACTCAAAAAACCACTACAGTATATCGTCTCTGTCGGGCAGAAACCTCTTATCTCCAAGTTTCAAATTTTGTAAAGCCCTGCTTTTTTAAGACCGTCGCACAAAACTTGTGAAAATAGCAAATTTACAAGCAGACAACGCGAGGCGTTGTCTGTTGTAATTTTTACTGTTTTAGATATATATATTTTTTTAAATGATAAATACAAAACGGACGGTTTTGGACTTACAAGGTTTCCACCCGACGACAACGATATAGTACATCTCGGAATAGGGATGCCAGGGTTGAACACTGGATTTTACTGTGCATACTTTGGCCAATTACTACAAGATCCAACAGCATGCCCATACACTTTCAGAAACCTATAGCACAGTAAAATCTATCCTAAATTAAAGCTCAGGATTTTGCAGTGCAGTACTGTATATAGTATACTGCACAGTCGTGAGCATATAGAGGCATATGGCCTTTGTTCTGCTGCTCTTCTGCAGACAGAAATGTCAGGTCCGGGTTTTGCTTGTGTACGCTTTCATAGGTCTGGTGTGTCAAACTATTCTTAGTGGCGTTTTTCCCCCAAAGGTGCTGCTTTGTGCCAACTTTTCCTTGCCAATAAAATGGCAACAGCCATCAGCGTAGGGTGACCTGTATGGGTTGCAGAGCAGAGAGAGAGAGAGAGAGAGAGAACAAGCATTTTCCAGCGACTTGTTTCAGGAGTGAACGGAGCTCGTTGCCCTGTTTATACTCCAACACCATGTGGTCGCTTGCCGCAAAGCACAGGTCTTGTCGGCAAGCGACACAGCATCAAAAACATGGAGACGTATGACCACACACCAATTGTGACCTTTAGGGCACACCTGCACATTTGTTATTCAGTAACCTACAGTACTAAACAAAATGCAACACATACAGTAACAAAATATTACATTACATATTCATAATACAAGAATGTATAGAGCTAGACAATGTCTGCACTCTGCACCCTCTACTGCGCATTGAAACCTCACTAATACCGACAATTTTAGAAAGAGGTCAGTAGAAGTTCTGAAATATGAATGTTTCAGATATACAGTATATAGATTTAATTATTAAAAAGAATGTTATTCAAAGATTGAAACATGCCTATCCCTCCATGCAGAATGCTGTTCAGTATTTCTACAAATTGCTTTCAAATTTCATCAAATGAACTATTAAATGGCGTTCATTGTTTGTTTGTTTACCATAAAATATTATCAGGAGAATGTTTCCTTCTAGAGAGAGACCTTGAACTCCATCTAATTTTCATAATTCCTGCGCTGCACTGAATCCTCCCAACCACGGATAAATAAAAAACCTGGGGCCGGCACCTCAGTAAAACGATTTAATTACACTAAATCTAATATCCATAATAATTATGATGCAGTGAATCTGATTTGGTCTGGCTTTTGCAGATATTTCTAGGAAATATAATGAGTAAATGTTACAAAGTGGAGGTAAAGCGGTACAGACTGCGTGTCGGCTCGGCTTTCGACGTACAATCACGCTGTCATGAGATGACAAGATTGCTTTTAAATGGAGCTGAGGAAGAGTCTTTTTGTGGATGGAGCTCAAAGTCTGTGGCATGGGCCCATCCATGCACATACTGTAAATGAGCGAACATTATAGTGTTGATTTTGACAGCAAATTTGATATAGTTTTAGTCATATTTTAATCACCTGAAATGTTATACTTTGTCTAGTTTTAGTTGATTAAATATCATACGATTTTTGTCGACTAAAGGTGGTTGCACACTGCTGCGTTTTTCGGGCCGAATATCGGAGTGAATTTCGGAGCACGCAAATAAAAAATTCAACCTCACGTTATGTCAATCACGTTTGCACACTGCCGCCCGTTTCGCGCACCACTCGGTCCCTTGCTCTCTCTATCTCTCTCTCTCTCCTTGCTTAAGTCTATAGCTGATTTAATTGACTAAAATTAAAATGGATTCTTGGTGGGCATTGATGGCTTTGTAATGGCCGGTTTTCACTTAGTTAGCTGCATGGTGAAAATAGCCGATCTACATGTGCACTAAGTCTGTGGCATGGGCCACCCGTGCACATTCATGAGCACACATACAGTAACATTATGTGTACAAGCATTGAAGATCACACACTCACATGCCCGATCAAATCTATAGGTCTAATTCTTGTTAGTACGTATGTGATTTTCTGACCACCATTACTATATTCTATGTATGGCCAAAACCTCTTAACTCCATTTTTGAGGTTTTTGATTTGTTGGCATACATCAGGGCTATTGAAGACCCTTTACATCTGAGTGTTGGTTAAAATAATATTGAACCAATGGAAAGTAGTAAAAAGTGCTTGGGACAAAACCTCCTAACTCCACACTTTCTGCCAAACCAGCTAACTCACCCCGATTAGCCCTCTATTTCTTTTCATAAATATGTGCTATCTGCTATTGAACACCCTTTACGTCTGTGTGTTGGTTAAAATAATATTGAACCAATGAAAAGTAGTAAAAAGCCCTTCGGTCAAAACCTCCTAACTCCACTTGAGCTGACAGCAGAGATATACATGTATAACTTTAATTTAAGTTGGTAAGATTAAGAAAAACCTGTATAACTTTTATGACACATGAGGCTTGCACTATACGCACAATAAAAGAGTCTATACAATTGCAGCCATACACCCTTTATACACTCTCAGAGTTAAGTGATCACGGAGGATTTTACTGTACGAGAGGTTGCATTACCACCATCACCCTCCACACTCCCTTCCTCTTACCCGGCCATAGTTTTATGTCAGTATACATACATATAGAGGCCCTCATTGGCTCCCTGTAGATTGTGGGGCCGTGAAATGTGGCCAGTGTGTGGTTCACTTTAAATTCTGATCAGTAATGTCGAACTTCCAGAAATGACCTTTTCTGCTGCATCCCATTTCCATGCCGCGCGTTGGAGCTCAGGGCAACAGCAGCGCTGCTCTGAGCAAATAGTGCTCCGCTGCCTTCTCCCGAGCGGAGGATTCTGACGAAATACTCAGCAAAGAGGGGGAAATGCATATAGGGGGTTACGGGGAGGTCTCTCCTCACATCTTGCTTTTGTTTGCTCCGACAGATTTGTTCTTGTTTTAGTGTACGAATTTCTATCAGCATTACTTCCTCACATGGCACTTCATCACATGCGTTCTCTCCAATGTCAGTTTACACTTGGCAATTTTCACACTTGTGCATGTGGTGGGTGCTTGTGAATGAAAGGTGCTTAATGTTGTCAAATAGTGATTTTATGGTTGTTGGATGTTTAGCGATGTTTAATGGAGGTCCATATTTTGAATGTCACACTAAGACCTTCCTTGCCTGTTCATCCCTAGCAAATTGATTCATAAAGCGATGCTTAAATAAATCTACCATTATGCCATAAAAAGCTGGGGCTAAAACTGGGATTTTATTTTCAAATTAAGTTTTCTTTTTCTTTTAACCTCTTATAAATCCTGTATATTGTCACTATCGGGCAGAAACCTTGTATCTAAGTTTCACATTTGTAAGTTTTCTTTTCTTCTCGTAAAGTAAAGCCCTGTTTCATCAAACAAGACTGTCACACAAAACTAGTGAAAATAGCAGATCTACAAATGCTTGTAGATCGGCTATTCACTATTTTAAATAATCTTTAAAGCGATAAATGCAAAACGAACGGTTTTGGACATACAAGGTTTCCACCCGACAATAACGATATACTTTGTCGAATGTCGACTGCCAGTGGTATACTTGGCCCTCTTCTATGTTCCCTCTACACTCAATTAAATCTCTTTGCCGGAAATAGGCTGCCATGTCAGCATTACTCTGACGTTGCGTCGGTCTGACTCTCTCCATTACTAAGCCTATCTCCTAACCTTAACCCTGACCTCACGCTTAACCACATAGTCGGAGTAATGAGATGGTGGACTTATGGTCGGTCCCAGGAAATAGCTGATCTACAAGCTCACACCATGGCGTATTGTGAGCTTATAGATCTATTTTCGTCAAATGTTCTACTTCTTTCGCGGAATGTTTACCTACTGTATACTGCAGTCGTTCTCAACCTTTTCAGGCCGCGACCCCCAAAATAATAATTATTTTAACTCCCGAGGCATTACGTTTTGTATAACACGGTTCTATTGTGCAAATAGCAGATCTACATGCTCACAGTCTCAACGCCTCGCGTTGTGATCATGTAGATCAGCTACTTTCAAAATTTCTGCCTCTAATATTTGACAATTTTACCAATGTTTAATTTGTCATTTTAGAGGTATTAAAAAGTCCTTAAATTATCACTTTAGAAATGTGCAGATGCCCTCTGTGTACTTAAACGTTATGTTGGTTTGTTTACTGTTGAGTGAGAAAACAATTAAGTTAATCATCTGGGGCCCCCCCAAAATAATTTGGGGACCCCCCCTGGGGTCCCGACCCACAGGTTGAGAACCACTGGTATACTGTATGACATGCCCAGAATAGGGACTCTGGGGTTCATGTGGTTAATGTAAAACAGTGACTTGATGCTTGTTCTATTCTATGGTGATCTTCTATTTATGCACACTGCTCAGTGTCTCAGCTTACCCTGCTTCCTTGAGGTTCATTACCAATTGTAAAGCTCTGACTCACCATTGTGAGTTATGCTCTGGGGAAGGATGGCCTGCTCTGTCCTTCCGGAGGCTCTGTCACTGCTACAGTATACCTTTATATAAGGCAATGCCTGGTCTGTTCCCACTCTCACTATCTATGTGTCTTCATCATGCAGGAAAGTGTCAGACAATATTCTTTGCGTTCTGAGTACTTCTTTATGCTTTCCGTTGAACTGTAATAGTGATAAATCCAGTGGTTCTTCCACAAGGAACTTTCACAGAAGTTAAGAGACCATTTTGCTGTCCCACAGAACCATTTGTGTATTATCTTTCCTCGCAGACGTGATTCACAGAGCCATTAACCACTTAATGCTATATATGACAGGAATAATAATAAGAGGAACAACTCTAAAAGCAAAGAACAATTTGAAAGATCGAATTTAAAAAAAGACTTTATTGAAGTTCATAACATTTGCTGTGGCATTTTTAAGCCTGTATTTGATGTCTTTGAGACAGGAAACACAGAGAGAGAGAGAGAAGGGGAGTGACATACAGCAAATTGTCCGGACTGCCAGGAATTGAACCAGGGACTCACTTTACTGGCTCCACCTCCTGCCGCAGTGTGGTTGCTCTCTGCTGTAGACAATAGATGGAATTGTGTCGCTTTATTAGAAATTGGAAGTGCTTTACAGACACTGTTGGTGTGAATTCAGCATAAAAGAGATTGACTGCAACATTTTGCTTAGAAGACAGCGTGTGAAAACCATAGCTAGGCAGCATATGAATGAATGATAACCGACCTTTTGATGAATAGAACATTACAAATAAAATGGCATGAAAGAGTTGCATTAGTTCTCCTGAGCATTTTAAAATGTGGTCTTAACATTTCAGCAAGTGTGTCTATGCTTCTATGCTTTCTTTGCAATGACAGTTTGCAGTATGCTAGAGAAGTTTATCATTGCATTTTCTTTAACTCTACAGATCAGCAGGTTCACACAAAGTTTGTCAATGGTTTATCATGAAACGTTTACAGCACAATAAATGATTCCATGTTCTCTCACATAACCTCTGTAGTACCTCCCCATTTGGGAAATACTGAGCTATAGTGTAAGGAAGGATTCAAGGATAGAAATAAGGTCAAATCTTTTGGAGACGGTTAAAAGGCGAGTTGAAAGGGCTTTTGGTTAAGACAGGTATACAGAGAGTTGCAATACAAGCATGAACACATTCTTTAGATCGTAGCAGGACAGAAAATATTTCATTTTCTTATGATAAAAAAAAACATTGAATATATATATGTTGTTTGAGGATTGAATGTGACTCCCAGGTTTCTAGCAGTGGATTTGTTGCGAATAACAACAACACACCAGGATATGGATCATGTTTGGAGATCAGGGTGGAGACATTTTCTGTTGCATCTTGCATTATAGCTTGGGGAAATCTCGCTCTTTCGAACGTCATTTCGACAAAGGAGCGTCGGGAGGGATAGCGACTGCTAACAGTGAAGCACTCTCTTATAGCTTCTCATTTAGGTCCTTCATAATTCAGTAAACTAACTGTCATGTAGGTCTCTCTTAAGGGCATCAGTGTGATCAGTCATCCAGAGGAAATTGTGGTGGACAGAGTAGTCCCGCCTGAACACGCATAGTGTTAGAATCATTTCGTTCATCATCAGTGGAATGACAAAGAGATGGGGCAGGTGTGATACTGAATTGTCTGGCTGTTGAAGAGTTAATGATGGGAGAGCGGGTTGGGGTGGCAGACACCTTCCTAGAGGCAGTGGAAGAAAAGATATTAAAAATGATGCTAAGCTGATCAGAAACACACATCAATAGTTTCCAAATTTGCAACGCTCACACGGAACACAGAACAACACGGGAGTGTGTGGCCTTGGTTGTGTGTTGGCCCAGAAGCATTAACCATAATGTCAAAGGATTCTGTTTGGTAAAAAACCCAAACTGTAATAACAAACCCCCAACTCGATAACTTTTAATGTCTTTTTCAATTCAGTAATAAAAGAGCCATTTAATTTAGGAGATAATAAAACAAGGTGAGCTGTCTCTTATCTAGACCAAAGGCAAGGTGCTCCACTGAGGAGAATTCACCAAATGAAACGGGGATGCATATTATCATTATACAGTACAGCTCCTCCACTCCCACGGCCAGAGGGTCTGGGTTTCTGTAAATAGGAGAAGGTGGGGGGCCTCGTTAAAGAGGCTGAAATCATCACATTTCACCCACGTCTCAGTGAGCAGCAAAATATAAATATTATTTGATGTAATAAAATCATTGCAGATGAATGACTTGTTATTAAGTGACCTAACATTTAACTGAGCAATTTCAACTTGGCTGGGAGCTGTGTGTTCGGAGGTATATAGGCTTATTCAGCGGATAATATATATTATACTATTTTACTTTAACGCCGTGTATTAACTTCTTTCAGATGGGTGAATCTATCTTTCGTCATTTACGCATTTAGTTGGCCATTCAATATGTTCAGGGATGCCTTTATCTGATCTTCCAAAGAACCAGAATTTCAAATGTGTTTTCTAAAACACACAAAAAACAGGACTAAGATGAAAACGTGTGGGGAATTAGTGGAACACTCTTTTTTTTTTTGGCCAGACCACAGCAGTGGTGCCAGCCCCATACTGTACATGTGAATGTATCTAACTGACTGAGTCACTCTGATTGATGAAGTTACAGCATTGGTTGCCTGGTTGGCCTAACAACCGAAAAGCCAGTCGCAGAGCAAACACCCCTCCAGGCTATAGGATGTAGTCGAGAGAGTGTTGCTGCTTCCTCTACCCGTCCGCTGGTTGACCCAACAACAAACTAGTCTGTTGCAAAGCAGTTGTCCCTCCAGGCTTATAGGATGTAGTATATCTAAGGAGAAGAGAACAGGTGCGCTTCCTCTGATTGCTGCCACTAATTTGGGCAGTGGGTGCTTAGCTCTAGGTACAACTGAACTGAAGGATCCACAAAAGTGGGAAAAAAAGCAGCACACCAAGATAAGGAATGCAAGACAGGCTCAGATGCAGCTAACACGGTTTTCAGAGCAAGTTAAAACTTAGGCCTGACGCCGAAACGCGTTAGCGTTCAGAATAAAATGGAACACTGCATCTCAGCCTGTCTTGCATTTTGTATCTTGGTGTGCTGCTTTTTTCCACTTTTGTGGATCCTTCAGTTCAGGATGTAGTATATCAACAACCACCAACAACAACTTATAATTATCATTTGACGGCAGTGCCATGGTGCTACGATCAAACCTACTGTATACAGGATAACGCGAAGACGTGCACACATCTCTGTCTGGTGGAGTTACTGTACACTGTTGAAGTTGTACCGCCCAATTGTCACCATATCCTGTAGCTATTGCTACTTGTTTTTTCTGCTGTACATACAGTGAGTGCCCTCAAGCCTCTCGCTAGTCCACATACTGTACTATACTTATTGCATTGCACATGCCTTGTGGAAATCCCTTCCTGTCTTAAAGCCATGTCGTATATCCTTTGGGGGAGGGGGGGGGGAGTCACTCGATGTCTGTCTCTCAACCTCACCTGACAAGCAAGAAGTGTGCTTTTAACACCCAAGGGCTGCAGACCTGGTCACCGAAGCACGTCACAGGAAAGCCAATATTACCAGACAGAGAGTGAGAGAGATAGAGAGAGCAGTGAGACTATATGTGACAAAAGTCGTCCTCTCTCTCCCCCCCGCCTTTCTTTTTTTCTCATCTTTACCACAGTATTGAGCTGGGATCTCACCTCTCCCAAAGGCCCAGAGCTCTATCTCCTATGGAGATAGAGCATGGCAAATAGACAAGAGTGTCAAACAATAATTAATAGTGGGGTAAGCCGTAGAGGAGTAAGCTGTTGGGGGAATTCTGGACTTGTTAGGGCTTGCACAAACGGGAAAGCTGTATCCTACTGTATCTTGAGAGACTGTAGTTTTGCGGCAGCTTGTTTATTCTTATATAAAGTACGTCTTTTATTGTCTTATACACAGAACTATTTATCTGAGGAACTACCGGTATGTGGCTAAAGGGCTTTGCACACAGACGCGTTTATTTCGCACGGAAAAAACAGACGATTTTTTTTTTTTAAAGAAAACAATGATTCTTTATGACCTCATGCACACCGTCTCCGAATTTGCCATGCGGTAGGTGGCTGCAGCAGTGCGTTTTTTCCCCGATCGAACCCAGTTCGATTTGTGCGTCTTGTCGCATGCGGTAAAAACTCATTGAATCCTTTTATGACTCCTTTTCAGATCCGCAGTGTGGATTCTGCACAGCCTTGCACACCAAATCCAATGCTTTTAATCATGCAACAAACGAAAAAACGCAACTTTCCTGTGTGCAAAGCCCTTAACCGTCTTACTGTATAAAGTACTGTGCATCTTTGATGGAGTTTTGAGAGAAGGACATTTCCATTGCAACCAACGGCGTAGATCCAATAAAAGCATAGGGGGGGACTTATGCGCGCGCTTTGCGCGCGCGTGCGCCCGATTTCGTTTTTTTTTTCCCGTGCAGAGATCGGTTTTCGGGTGGATTTCCCGCCTCATTTTCCTTCAGATAACGGTTTTATGATGTATTATTTATTTACTTATCAAGTTATCACTAGTAGGCCTACTGCAATAACCAACACAACCAAAGCTTACACAAAAACAAACATCAACACACAAACACTGACATTAAACAGTCCTCTCGTCATAACCAACGTTTCTTTCATGTTTCTATGGTTAACTTTTTACCTCAAGAACACCGACTATAGCAGCAATTTGGCACAGCGACCGTTCATCACTCAAAACACTGGCCACAATAAAATACAGTATCCTACTCAGAACTCAGAAGCATGACAGCCGCTCAGCCGTCAGAACACTGAACACACAATACAATAATACAGTCCACAAGCAGTTGGCACAGGTTAGAACAGGCCGCCAGTCCAGAACACAATACGGTATAAATGTCATTCATTACCGGCTTGAGAATTGAAAATCCTTCCTCCTCCTCCTCCTCCTCCAGTCCTCTCACACAGCCCAAAAGTAACAAGTTACAAAGTAATCCTTTAGCTTCCTTGTCCAGGCCAGGGTGGCAACAAAAACAGCAAAGTAATCCTTTCCTTGTCCAGGGTGGCGGCATTCCTTATTAATTTTGAAATGGCAGAACCAAAGTTATAAATATTGTGTTCTATTGAGTTTCAGCTGTAGCAGCAGTCTCCTCCGGTAACTTTCATTTCCTAGCAGCAAACACCACATGTTGCCAGATTTTGCGAGAGAAACAAGCAGCCAGCTATATGAAAACCACCCTGGAATATTGTGGTTTTCATATAGCTGGCTGCGTGTTTCTAAGAACTTGGCAACACAGACCAAACCATTTTGCAGGAAAACAGAGGGGTGTTCTGTTCTCATATAATAGCATCTATAAATCATTCGTAAATCGCTTCGATCGTGTTTAGTGCATGATTTCAGAATTTAGACCACTATGTCCCTGACTGGGGGGGACGGGGGGTCTTCTGGAAGTGAATGGAGGGGACAAAATTGGACCTGGAAGGTGACAAAAACCCCTTGTGCCCCCCGCCATTTTCGCCTATGATTGCAACACATTTGTGAGCTTGCTATTTTCAAAGGATTTTTATACATTTTATACATTTTATACTTTTTAATACTAAATTGTATACATAATGAGTACTTTCTATACTCTGGTGCTTTAATTACATTTTGAAACCAGTACTTTTTTTCAAGTAAACCTTTAATTTACTTGAGTATACTTGAATAACAGTATTTCTACATACTTTTACTTAAGTAACAAAAGTGAGTACTTTTCCCACCACTGACGATGGATACGTGAGGGCCCAACTGACTCCCTCTCCCTCTTCCAGGATGCCGCCAGCCATGCGCTTGTAGACAAGTCCACCGAGAGCATCTCTGTTTGGAAGCGCTGTATTCATTGTAGTGTCGCGCAGCATATGCCAGTCATGTATCTGGGCTTGATGATGGTAGCAGCTTCTCGTCGCAAATCCTGCAAGGACTGGCAGATAGGACACAGACAGGGGTGGGCTTCAGGCAGCCGGTTATGATCCAGAGAGAGTTGCTGATGGCAGCGTCAACATTTCTGACATGTGGGCGCACCTACCGTATACCAGTTTGGGGCACAGTATTCAGCTGCAGAGTGCGTAGAAATTCGTAGTGTCTTTGCGGATTCTCCCCAACTCCAACCAGCGACAATGCTGGCCAGGACATGTTGTAGATTACGCCCAAGGGACAACGTTTAGTTGTCAAACAACTGAAATGTCAGCATTAATCCTTTATTCCTTTACCTAAAGATACTAGCACCAGTTAAGCCTAATTTATACTTTGTTTTATGAGTCAGTGACAGCAACCCTTTGTAATTTGTAAAAAAGAAAAGACAATTGATTGATTGATTGAGTATTTTATTAGACAAAAATGTAGAACAGAACAGTAATAGTCAATATAATACAAAAATGTAGTACAGTCAGTACAAGTACAACTCATTCCCCGTCTCCCCCGATAGTCCCGAGAAAATCCCAATGTCGTTCCCCACCAGGCCCGATAGTCCCGAGAATTTGCTTTTATATAATGTAATGTTTAATTACACTCTTCCCCAGCCCGTGACAAAGTTTGAGCCTTCTGTCATAAAGGGAACCAACAATATCACTCATCAAAGTAAGTGTGTTTGAAAACAAGAGTGTAATAATGTATAAATCTCAATAAAAATGAATAAAACTCCCAATAAACCACAGTGAATGCATTTAGCGTGGCAGAGCGCAGCCCGCAGAGTGCAATCAGCGACACACTGGGCACACGCATGTAGAGGGATGTGGGGCAGGGATGTGCAGAGAATATTTAGAGAGGCAGGGGCTGACATTTCTAAAGGGGCCTTTTGGTGGACACTTTTTACAGATGGATAAAAGGGCAGGGGCTCAAGCCCCCTTTGATGTCTATGTGTGTACATGCCTGGCTAGCAGAAGCGACAACATAAACAGAGCTGCACAAATCAAACAAAATCCAGTAAAATGTTCAATTGGAAAGCCATAACTGCCACATCGGCCAGGGGGCCAACACACAGCTCCATACCCCCCAAAGTCTCCACAACAAAATATTATGTCCCAGACACAGAAAACAACGAAGATCAGAGCAGGGGCGCCACAAGGGAAAAGGTGGGACTGAGTTACTAGACCCAAACAACCCGCTACAAACACTGGTGAGGCGAGGTTACAAAGACAAACAACACATCATCACCTACTCGACTAGATGCAGCGACGGTCCACTCCACCAACAACCGGATCATCAAGCTCGCATCCCAAGCGCGACAAGTTGTTCTGGAGTTGTTCTTCTCGTGGATAATATTCCTGGTCTGACGAAAGCGTCGCGTCGCGAAAATAGCAGATCTACAAGCACACAACACGTCTCATCCCAG
Source organism: Nannobrachium achirus (assembly GCF_963921795.1). Taxonomy (NCBI): domain Eukaryota; kingdom Metazoa; phylum Chordata; class Actinopteri; order Myctophiformes; family Myctophidae; genus Nannobrachium; species Nannobrachium achirus. Next base: position 36,764,039 of record NC_137826.1, read on the forward strand.
GCACCACGATCGTTTCACGAGTGGAGTCCAACGTCGAGTCCAACGTCGAGTCCAACGAGGAAGAAAGAAACGCAACGATGCAGTAAGTTTGTTGTTTCCACCCTAAACTAATGCTTCACTACTTGGTTCCCTGCTGCGTGGGTGCACGTTTGAGGCGCGCGCAGCCTGAACCAGGGGCGTCAATTGGGTATGGCAGGAGTATGCAGCTGCCATACCTTGGCTACAGGGGGAAATAATAAAAATGTACTTTTCATCGTCCCTGTTGCTAAGGTATGGCAACATAACTGGTGTCTTGCACGCGCGCGAGGGCGTACAACTGACACCACTGGCGTACAACTGACACCTTATAGCTTGTTCTGAACTGACGCCACTGGCCTGAACAGAAGCAAGTGCGCGTTCCCGGAGAAATATCACCCTCTGAGCGTTTGTGATCGCACCAGTCTGTTCCGTTCTACAGGCAGATCCCGCACATTACCACCCCCTGTTGTAGTGTGTGAAGAGTGTCGCTTGCAGCCAGGCAAATCCCAATCAGTTCTCTCCCATGCTTGCCACAGACTACAGCATTTACAACAGAGCATGAGCGCGATTCTTTATTGGCATGAGAAAACCTAATTTTACATCGCCAAAGCAATTGCTACAAATAAAATAAAAACAGTTGAATATGGGGAACATATTTACAGTTATACACATAGGCCTTATATAAAGTTATACGTGTGTGTGTGTGTGTGTGTGTGTGTGTGTGTGTGTGTGTGTGTGTGTGTGTGTGTGTGTGTGTGTGTGTGTGTGTGTGTGTGTGTGTGTGTGTGTGTGTGTGTGTGATCTGTGCAAAATAAAACACTTGAATGTTGAATAAAAGGTAAAAAGCTTATTTCTATTTGTGTGAAGTCAGTAAGACGCCCTAAGGGCAAGAGGTGACCTATTACAGCCCTATTACACTATTCCAGTTATTGCCCTATTACACAATTACACTTATTACACTAGTACACTTATCTGATAAGTGCCTGACGCCATAAATACAAATATCAACTGAGTTATTCGCTCGAAAAGCCATCAATCACAAAAAGGTTAATATCTCCAGTTCTTTCAATTATAGCTGGATTTTGGTAAAAAATGGCTATTTTGAGATGGCTACAACTATAGAAAAAAAAGCTTTTTATCTATTTTTTTTATTTTTTGGTGAGACTAGAGGTTGTCCTCTTTCATTTCAGGTACTGTATGACATTGTCGAAAAAACACAGAATTTAGGAAAAATGTCAATATAAAAAAAATATATACATTTTTTTATTAAACAAAATGGCAGGAGAGCCATACAGTCAATGTTAAAATGGCGGCCAATGTGTTAAACACCTAAAAGGAGCATCCCAAATAAGTCCTTTTACGATCTTTTTTACGTCTCAAGTCCCAGTCCCAGTTGCAGCTGCATGGTGGGGTTCATTTGCTGATTTTTCTGACGAGAGTGTCAGATCGCTTACAGTTTTGATTACACATTGTCCATTTTCCTTTAGCTACGTAATGCCTTGGTACCACAAACCAATATTCCTAATTGAGCTTCATGACTCATGGCATTGCTAGAGACGGAAAATAATTATCTTAACTTTGTCTTTTAGTTGACTGTGAAAATCTCCTGCAAGGCCACTGATTCTTCTCCCTCCCTTGTAGCCTTCAGTTGTGGCGCTGGTAGTTGAGATGACCTAAGTGAGGCCCTTGCGTGGTATGTGCTTACGCACAGCGGGTGGTTATCTGCTGCCTCTATTGTTTTCGATGTTCACACTATGGCAGCTTTGCCGGTGTGGCAGCAGCAAGGTGATGGGAGAGCAAGGCTGCCACACACAGATAGATAACTGGATGTGAAGATTTTAATTAATTACTTCTTTCTTTCTTTTCTTTCTTTTTTCCAATCCAAGCTTCCGTGTCTGAGAAATGTCTTCTTCTTTTTTTTTCTTTTTTTTTTTTTCTTTTTTTTTTTTTACAGCAAACTGCCTAGAACTGGGCTGATAGTTAAAAAGATGAGCTGTCAGCTGTCAGCTGGCCCACTGTCATCCCTCTCCTTTCCAACAAGGGGCAGAACTTATAAGGCTTTTACATTAGTTCTAACCTTCCTGTGAATGGCAGTTCATGACCTTATCTTCCCCGCGACTGTACTGTCCTGTATAAATCCTCTCTGGACAATGTCACTCCAGATCAGCCTGAGATTTATCACTTTCTTTGTCACGACAAAAACAATATTCTGTATTGATGTCTATGGTGTTAACCGGGAGTGTTTGTGAGATAAATGTGAAATCCAGAGTTCAGCTGACAGACTGATGAGCAGATGGGCTTCTCGATAATTAGATTTAAACATTGTTTTAAGGACAACAATGAGAGCAGCAGAGCAGCTCCTTAAACCAATGGCATCATTTGTTCCTTGTTAGTCAGTGTGTCCAGGAACAAGCCATGTGTTCTGTTGAAGTGCCCTTGAGTGAGACATTGAAATCCCACCTGCTCGTTTATTCTGAGTCTACATTCCAGGTGGACATGTGTGTCACTTTAATGCCCGGAAGCTATGTGGAAATAGCTTCAGCAGGGTGAGCTCTACCGTATATATACAGTGGATGTTTTTCTTTTGGTTTTGGGCAGCAGTCTACTAACTTTACAGCAGGGGTCTTCGACATCTTTTTGAGAGAGAGATGACGCAGGGACCCTCACTACATATACAATATTCAATTGTGTAACAGATCTGGGCAGCCATAGCTGAATGGTGATTGTCCATGCCTGGGACTCTGGAGGTCCCAGAGGTCCCAGGTACGATTCCAGCTCCAGCTGTGTGTCGAAGTGTCCATGAGCAAGACATCTAACCACTAACTGCTCCCCTCCCCCGCGCTCCTTGTGGGCAGCACTCAGCTGGGTTAAGCTGAAACTGTAATTATTATTATTATTATTATTATATTAAACTATTTTGTTTCCCCCAAGAGATTTAGATATATGAGACCAGCTTTAAAAGTGTTCCACAGGTTTTTCTTGTGCCTAGTGGGTTGCCTCTAAGTGATGCCGCAGCTTTGATGACTCAATAGATTTGTTTCACAGCACTATCATCTGTGTTGTTTGTTTACAAATTATCTTTGCTAATCTGTTGGATTCATTTTCACGTGTTTTTCGGACAAAAGTTTATATTAATACAAAAATAAACTCCTTATCACACAAAGCAAATTGGTTCCGCCCCTGTAGTAAATCTTGAGTACCTTCTAGGGGTCGTGGACCCCCAGTTGAAGACCCATGATTTGCAGCACAATATCAGGAGACATCAGTACATGGCATTCACTGATTTAAAGAAAAAAGCAGGTCCTCTAAAAAAAAAAAATCATCAACTTGCAGGGTTGGAAACATACCAGATGAGTGCTGACTGTCACGGCAGACCTGCGTGTGTCATTTATAATTGTGACAGTGAGTCTACTTGGGGCTGAGAGGCGGGACACGGTGCATGAGCAACATGCAGCCCTGTCTGATCACCAGAACCTGCCTTCAAGCTCAGCTAGTGGCCCCCTGCTGAGAGAGAGAGAGAGAGAGAGAGAGAGAGAGAGAGAGAGAGAGAGAGAGAGAGAGAGAGAGAGAGAGAGAGAGAGAGAGAGAGAGAGAGAGAGAGAGAGAGAGAGAGAGGACATGGGTAAAATGCAAAGTGAATAAGAGAGGACATGGGTAAAATGCAAAGTGAATAAGAGAGATTGGCAGGCGTGTAAAAGAAAACAAGAGAGAGAATAGAACGGAGGAGGCAGGGAGCGAGAGAAGGGAAAAAACGATAAAGTGATGGAGAGGCTGATGATGAGCTGTGCTATTGGCCATTAGGAGACAGAGGAGTAGGAGCTCTGTTTAAAGTACATTATATTTCCGTTTACTCAGAGATAGGATCATTCTATATGGTCAGGTGGCAATCCTGTGTGAGGTGTTCAGCTATTACTTAAACTGGTGTGATGTCACATTCTCTTTCTACATAGCCTATACAACGCTGGTGGTTGGGGTGTACACCCTTTTATGTTAAATAATAGCCAGATACAGTGTTGAAATTAGGCTACAAACGGTAGGCTATTTATTCAGCAACATGGTGTTGTTTTAAGGAAAAACACCATATAGATAGCCTACCCAACAACAGTAATACTGTTTACAATGGTTCAAACGTGATAGGCACGTTATGGCAGCTAGTGAGAGCTGGTTTCAACGAAGCTGAAGATGTTTGCTGCTGTTTTCACACTGAGAGAAAGAACCAAACCAAACCACTTTCAACTTTCAACTAGAAACATCTGTGTGTGTGTGTGTGTGTGTGTGTGTGTGTGTGTGTGTGTGTGTGTGTGTGTGTGTGTGTGTGTGTGTGTGTGTGTGTGTGTGTGTGTGTGTGTGTGTGTGTGTGTGTGTGTGTGTGTGTGTGTGTGTGTGTGTGTGTGTGTGTGTGTGCAGTAGCTATAGGTGTGAGCGCATGCACACGTTTCTTTTTTTTTCATTTTTTTCAGTGAAGAATAGATCAGGAATTATGAGATGCTATTTTTACCAATCATGAAAGTCTTTGTCCTGGTCCTTGTATTAATGTTAAAACTGAAAACTCCACTCCAGGGAGCCATGGCAGTTTTTTTTCTCTCTCTGTGTTCTGTTTTTGAGTAGCAAAGATAATATACCTAGTCACCAGAGATGGCGTAGTTCAGTCTCATGTCAATCATCGCCTCTGCTCCGAACCCCCTAAAGCCCTGACCCTCCCACCTTCTCCAAACACCCCGCACTTACCCTCATTGTATGTATGGTGCAGTGATGTGATGTTGAAAAGCTCTGGTGATACAGCAAAGGTGATACAACCACACCCTCCCCTGGACGATGATGCGTATGTCCCGAGGCCAATTAACTCACTTTTCTGAGCCTTCAGCCAAATTATTCTAAAAACTATAGATTACAGAAAAACCACAGAATGTTGAAATCTCATTTTTTTTGTGTGTGTGTAATTGAGGTCAGGAAACAAACCAAAAAAAACATACATTTATGATGTCATATGACCATTAACATTCATGCTAGCTCAAAATGAAATTGGCTTATTTTGTAATATTATGGTGTTCTATCTGAACATGAATTCAAGCTATACGGATGAACATCTGGGCAAAACATCAAACGATCTACAGTATTATGTGATGCTATGTAACATTAGTCTAGATTACATTAGAGTGCACTGCTGGACTTCCTTATGTAACGTTATGTGGATATGTGGATATGCCCGGAGGCTAAGACTTGTTTTGATGGTGCATAGGCTATAGTTCAGGAACATTTTCCTGGATTTGATGCTTGCTGTAGTGTTTGCATTTCTTGGCATGTTTACACCTACCCATCCATTCACCGATATGATATTATTATGAAATTGCAACTACAAGAGACAGCCACAGGATAAAAATACTACCCATGACCTTGACCTAGAAAGAAGTGGGTCGAAACAACCAAGGCCATTTTGAGTTACATTGCAAGGAGAATGTCAGCAGTATAGTATAAGTTGCAGCCCTCTGTCTGCCTTTTGATTTGTGGCTGGTAGTAAATATGACCTCTGTTCATAAAATGAAGCAATAACTCAGGACCGTTGTGATCATATCACAACAAGGGGGCCAATTGTGTTCGTTGGAGCACAGGGCCAAGCTGGAGGTGCCATGGAGGAAGGATTCAACCCCCTGACTCCATGGTGGTGGGCAGGAACTTTACCTCTGCACCAGCTGCATGCACATGTTTTATTCATACAGATTTGTACATTTAGAATGCGGCCACACACACACACACACACACACACACACACACACACACACACACACACACACACACACACACACACACACACACACACACACACACACACACACACACACACACACAAAAATAGGCCTGCTGTATTTGAGCAGGACACTTTTGAAATCTGGCAAGGATTGTAGTACGTTAGCCATACATTGAATTGTTTGTTTGTTTAAGGACCAAACATTTACAACAATGTGCAGTGGCATTTATCGGCACTGACATTTTGGTGACCATGGCCAGCCGTGCAGGCATCGTCTGGACACAGGATTTGTTTCTCATGTGCACACACATTAGCATAATGGTGTCTGAGTGGTATGTGCTCACCCTTTTCTAGGCTATGAGATAGTGAATCATGACAAACATACTCTCTCTCTCATTCACTCTCTCTTTCTCTCTCTCTCTCACACACACTCACATGCGCTCGCTCGCACGCACACGAGAACGCACGCACACAACAGACAACAGCACAAATGCACTCACATACAGACCTCCATCCATGCTAACTAATTGAGTTGCATTTTGACCCATGTGCAACTTACAATGAGTTTGACACCACTACTTTATTTACACTTTTTCTCCACATCTCCACAGTGTTCATAAATTGTCAAGATTACATTTCAGAGTGGAATTCACAGATTGCAATGTAGCTCCACTGCTGACCTCTGCTAAATGAACATCTACTAGCAATGATGATATAAATAGATGTGAAATAGTGCACAAACCTTCTAACCATGCCTGATGAAGACAGGCTCATGTACAGAGTGGAGAGTGGACTGACAGGGTCTCTGATGGGATGGCTTTGTGAATGGAAAGGCTGGGTTATTGTTGAGTGAAAGGCTGCATCCACACCGTGCAATGCTTAGAGTTCATGTAACTCTGAGAGTGTCCAAATGGAACCAAACATTACCCATAAGGATCACTGTGCACCTGCCTCGCCTGTCAGATGAAGATGACGCCAAGACAGTTCACTGCGTGACTGGTGAGAAGACTTGTGTCTTGGAGTTGAGAATGGTTGAGGATCCCCCCCCAAACTTTGAGTTCATATCGTCACTGTCAGGCAGAAACCTCATATCTCTAGGTTTCATTTTTCTTCGTAAAGTAAAGCCCTGCTTCATCATGCAAGGCTGTTGCACAAAAATAGTGAAAATAGCAGATCTACAAGCACACAATGCCTCGCAGTGTGAGGCATTTTCACTATTTTAAATCTTTTTTAAAATGAAAAATGCAAAACGAATAGTTTTGGACATATAGGCCTACATGGTTTCCACCCGACAACAACGATATGTATTATAAAGTTGTGATGGACAGTGTTGGGATTGTCACAGTGCTTTACTCAATTACATCAGTTACAGTTCACACTTTAGGTGGGTGGGCGCAAACGCTTTCTAGATTTTGAAATCTGGCCTTTTCCAGAAAAGTTTGGGAACCACTGACTGCTATACGTACTGCACTCTCTACCCTTAAACATACTTTCTCAATTACTCATCCCCATGAATTAGATCCATCTTTCCCACCTGTGTGACAGCTTGAGAGCAGCATTGGTATTCATTTTGTGACGCTGACATCACCCGCAATTCCGCATGCACCATGTGGCAAGGCTTTGATAACCCCATTCCACATGGTGTCCCTATTTTGGGCATGTCATTATAGGTGAAATTCCCCCAATCTTTAAAAAAAAAAAAAAAATTGAAATATTTTGAAAATCCAGTTCAGGTGCTTAAAGCTATACTGTGTAAGTTGCTCAACTAGTGGTCAGTAGCTCTATAGCAAAACCTCGCCACGGACCGGGCCTCACACCCCCGTGTCTGCCTCCACCTCGCCGAGATCTATCTTTAGAGGGGTCCCTGGTTCCTGTGCGTTCAGGCATTCCGGAGAAACGGACTCCTTCACCCGAGTATATGCTGTTGTTTTGTTGAGGCAAGCTACTTCCTGAGAAGTCAGCAAGATGCGCTGTGATTGGCCGGCAGTGTATAACCCTCGCTGTGATTGGCCGGTAGTGTATGATGACGTAATTTTTTCGCGAAAACCGGACCCCGGCGAGGATCACAGAAAACATATAAAGAGAAGGCTTTAGAAGCTGAAAACAACGGAGTGGGTGATCTAAAACTTTAGCGATTTAACAGTTAGGACAATTTTAAGATTTGTTTTATAAAAAAAGTTACATGGTATAACTTTATGGTTGGCTAAACGTTAGCATGTTTCTTGGTAACATTTAATTTGAAGTTACACATATACTGTTGTACAGTTATCATTAATAATTAATTGATTATTGAATTTATTACACCTATTTTGAGTAATGAATGAATTCCATACTCTCACTCTCCCTCACATTCACATTCTCTCTCTCTCTCTCTCTCTCTCTCTCTCTCTCTCTCTCTCTCTCTCTCTCTCTCTCTCTCTCTCTCTGCAGCAACTAATTTCATTTTTTTTGCCCCACTAGTGAGAGCGTGGGGCCCTCAGGATGGCAAGAGTAATAATGATGTATTTGTGGTATGTGGGGTAATATTTACATCTATGATTCTATGTTTAGTTACACAGGAATAAAGACCATTAATTAAGTCTGACCACAGGAGAGTATGTGTTCTTGTGTAACTAGTTTCTTACTACTACATACAAAGCAAGAGATATAGATATGGAGGGTTTAATTCAGGTGTATTTGTATATTTACAAAATAAGTAAATATTAATTATGACAGAAACAAAAGCCAGTAACTACATCACAGATTAATAGCAAGATTCCCCAAATTGCAGGAGCTCAGCCATGTATAGTCAGAACTAGATAAGACGGCCAGTGTGCCCATGCAGTTTAAATAACCTGCTGTCTCTTTAAGATTTTTTAATATGCTGGTCAAATAATGGCTCCTCATAAAATGAAGAATGAATTTCAAAATGGACCTGGGAGCCACTTTTTCATTACGCCTCCAGGTTGTTCTGTACGGTTCTGTGTGTGAGTGTGCGTGCGTGTGCGTGCGTGCGTGTGTGTGTGTGTTTTACTGTAGGCTACACGTGCATATACAGTACAGTACAGTTTTTTATCTCTTCATGCTCAGTATGGTACAGTATCATAGGCATCTGTGTCTGATTGTGATGCATTACTGTGTGCGTGAATGCGTGCGTGCATCTGAAAAGGTGTGGTTTGTCTGCGCATTAAGATTGGCAGATGTGATTGGGTGTTTAATTTCACAAAGGGGAAAACTGTGTTCTCTGATGGTGCATTAGCCTCAGGCTAGCAAGCTGATTGTGTTACCACGTCCATGGCGAGCTGCAGTAATGTTTACACAGACGGGCATTCTAGGATTTCACAGTGGTTTCCTGTTATGACCCCAATAAAATAAATGTTTGATTTTGTGGTTGAACATAGAGAATGATGCCAGCACTCGTTCTGCCCTTCAGGTATTTCTTACGTCATTCTCTTTATGTTGACACTTTTGGAGCTGTGCACTCGGCAGGTTTATCATTTATATTATTTTTGTTTATTTTTGTTTTGATTTGATTTTGTAGTAGCATTGCTGAAGGAAAAAAATGTATAATCAGAAGGTAGTCTGTGATGATTAGACTAATGACTGGAAAACATTATAATGGAAATTGTTATTCAAAGGTTACATTTTCCAGTGATTTGCTTGTTGGCAGTTTGTTTTGCTGTGAGATTTATTGTGAGAAATTGTGACAATTTATTACAGTTGTTGTTGTTCACATAGCAGAGTTAAGGGCTGTTCACACCAAGCACAGAAAGTGTAAATGAATATGAATAATAATAATGTTTCTTACTCAAGAGACAAGAGATAATGTTTTATTTACAGTGTAGTCATAGTGCTTGGTGTGGAAATGGACCAACCAGCAATTTTTTAAAGGATTATTTTGGGGCATTTCTGGGCAGTAAAGCTTGTCGGTTGCAAGAATGACGAATATGTTAAAAATATGTTGAAGACAAAATATTATATATATTATAAGTTATTTATAAATAAAAATACGACCCCCTATTTTGAGGATATGTTTATTAGAACAAAATATCGTCTTATATTCGGTATTATATGGTATTTTACCCAATCAGAGTACATGACACATTTTTGAAGTTGTCTGCGACCTTTCATTTTGCCAGGTCCTCACACTTTTTGTTAGTTCTTTTTTGACACTTGTTGTGCGGCACTTCGTTCAACAGGTGTGGCAGTAGAAGGCACTCTTACTCTGTGAGCCAGGGTAGCTCCAGAATTGGTCTCTTTGCGCTCCCATGTAGACACGCGCGTGTGTGCAAGCTTAAATGTGTGTGTGCGCTTCTTGCCTTTTCATCCATGAATATATGCCCATATTCATTAAAAGTGTGTGTAACCATTTACACATGATGGGTCATTATTTCAAATGCTCTGCATTCAGGTTGAATTGACTGCATCTTATGTAGAAATGTGGTTAGGGAAAGGAAATACAGCAAGTGAGGTTCACACATACAGTACACTTTTGAGGAACCATTGAGCAAACCATTGACCCCCAACTGCTCTATTTTGAGCAGTCTGGTCACTGTTTCTCACTAAAAGCTGACGAAATATAATTGCCTGTGGCAGCTATCTACAGCTACAACTTTGTGTAATAATACACACATAGTCACAAACACACATGGCTCCAAATGGACCCATATCCATTTGTCTGTTAAATTGTATGAAAGTGCAGTTGAATTGGAGCGTGCAGGCCTATAGGCTACAGATCAAAGCCATGTCCACGCTAACCTGGGTACAGTTTGAAAACGCATCTTTTTCCTCTCCATCACACTAACTACTAACGACTGCCAAGAACATAATTATTTTCATCAAAGGTCAGTCTCTCCTAAGTGGACGAATTTGAAAACGCTGACGGTCTCACATTGTAGCACGGAAACAGAGAAAACGGAGCATTTCCAAAACGCTTCCAGAACATATCGTGGTGTGAATCAGTAGTCAGACATCCAAAGTGGTGGACTAATTCATTTTAATGTTGTTTGCACACACGTTCCCACTAGGTCGAGGAAGAAATGCCACTTCAAATTTTTGAAATCAGCCTCATGGTGGCGCTATAACAGGCCGATTTGTGGTTTTACCTATAACTCCACCGATCAGTTTCAAACTTTGTAAGCACACTCCCTAGAGGCTAAGGATAAACCTTTGCCCTGCATTTCTCACATCAGCCTTTTATAGCGCCACCTTTGGGCTGACTTATGTAAAACACATTTTTGAATATTACTCCTTGAGATTTTATCCAAAAATCACGCAAATCGGTACACAGTATCTCTATAGTCATGTGATCAAGTCCGATCCGTCTGATATTTCATATTCCATCCTGATTGGCTAATATTGGCTTCCAAAGTTTGCAGGATTGCTCCGTTTTTGAACAAAATGCCTCAAATCATCAACGCAGCTTGCGATTACCGTGAAATTTGCCACACATATTCCCACTAGGTCAAGGAACAAATGCTACCTTTTTCACATTGGCCTGTTATAGCGCCACCAGCAGGTAGACTTTAGCAAAACACATTTTTGGAACACAATGCTTCAAATCATGCATGCAGCGTCCGATTGCCATGAAAGATCTAAGGTGAAGAACATATGCCACCCTTTTTACATTGGCCTATTATACAGTAGCACCACCAGGATGCACAGCCTGGTGGAGACCTGTGCTCGGAAGAGCACTGCTTCTAGTTCCCTCTGCTCTAGTCTGTTGTTGTTCTCTCTGCTTCTGAGAAGCGGATCTCAGATTTGTCATGGCAACCAGAAATTACAAAAACTGCTGGCTTAATTGGCCTGTGCATGTCCACTATGTTCTGGACATATGCACTGCAAAAACAAAATCAGTCCTAATCTTTGTTCATGTTCACTTCTCCCACTGGAATGAATTGACTCATGACCAATGACTCTATATGCTTGTAGTTTATAATGCAGGCCTGTCATGCCGCTCAAAACTCGGTTCAGAGCTGTGCATGGATTGAGATGTATATCTGATATCAGATTAATGTGCAAAGAAAGTTCAGGTGCAAATATGCATAAAAGAACTGCATTTGGTTAAATGTGAACACTACTAGGGGGTGGCAATTGCGACCCCAAAATGATGACCCTGGGTCCAATTAAGGCATCTTTGGTAGAGGTTTGGGTTTCCTTGCCATGATGCAACTCCAAAGGTGGGTGAGAAATAAAATAGTTGCTCCACTGATAATTAAGGTTCTGTTTCATTTAGTGTAGCAAAGCCTTTCCAGTGAGCTAACATGCACAATAGCAGCACCCTGAATGGAAAGCAACCTTAATTAGTATCATTGTTAACGCCTGTCAAAATGTCAAATTCATTTTTACGTGTTGGTTGCTTGTGAATAGGTCTGTTGCTGCTTGATTCAGAAACGGCTCACCTTGTAATCCACAGTTACAGATTGCATAGCGGAACCACAACGTTATGATGAGGCTGTCTTCTCATTGTTTTGCTGTTTCAATGATGTGTGGTATGCTGAACTTGTAGAAAAGGGTCTAGTGTGGGGGCGAGGAAGGATAACATTTCATTTTAAAATTCATCTGAATTACTGTGGAGACTGGGCATGGCTCGGGGAAATCTCGCTCTTTCGAACGACCGTCATTTCAACAAAGGAGCGTCGGGAGGGTTAGCGACTCAACCCACGGAGGTTATGTTTAAGGCAAGGGTTAGAGTTGGGTAACAGCGAAATGCTCCCGCATGGCTCAAGGTTTCTCTCCATGAACAAAGGTTAACCACTTTTAAGCACACTGCACCTTTAAACCCTATAGCATACTTTGTTGACTACCAGGGGTCTATCTTGTGGTCTATCATTGTTACATTTTTGCTGTTTTAACATTTTTATCATGTTTACCATGTCAGCAGCACTTTGCCCCCCCCCCCCCCTTTAATGAAGGTAGAATTTTGTGCAAGATGTAATTTTCTATAAATGAGCTAACTTCATTTAATTGACCACATTTAAAAAAAAAGATTTGTTTTTTAAATAAAAATCCTCTCACACTTCTGCCAGTGTGCTGGTGATCACCCTCCCCTGTGCCAATGTTGGCACCCGTGCCTATAAGGTTGCCTACCGCTGACCTAGAATATTGTCTGGTCTCCTAATTGCGTCATTGATTACTGATTGATCCGGAATTCCACGACAGACACATCAGTGTAGTAACTGTCTCATTCTTCCATCCAGGTAGACGCTGATGGGCAGCCTGGGTGTCTGGGCTGTGGCCGGAGCCATTCTGCTGGTGACCTCCGCGTGCTGGAGGGCCGAGGGCCACAAGAGCCATGGGAGAGGCGGGAAGGATGCAGCCAGCACACAACACCTCAGCTCCACACAGGATCCACACTCAATGGTAACACACCAACGCACACATGCACGCAAGTAGGGTTGGGACGATATGAACATTTCGATATTATTGCCATAGTCAAAATATCCCAAACATTCATTATCCTGGGGCGGAACATTTGCCAAAAAATTGGTGATCTACGTTGCCACGAGTTGTGAGCTTGTAGATCGGCTACTTTTTGGCAAAGAGATTTGGTAGAGTGAAAAAAAGAATCAAGTATGTATATTATAAGTACGTTTTACCAATAGAGGGTTTGAATGGTACCGGATGGTACCGAATGGTATGCAGCTCTGCAAATAAAAGGTGAATTGATCCCGAGTGTTTTTTATCCCGATAAACGATAATATCGCTTATCGTCCCATCCCTAACGCACAGTCGCACACGTGCATGCGTGCAAGCACCATGGCTAGAGTTTTATTAAAATGACATTCATTTTTCCTCTTCTTTGTTTTCACTCTTTGTATTCTTCTTCTTTGTATTTTGTGAAAAGGCTTAGGTTGTGCAGTTTTCATTGGCATTTTAGTTTTTTGTATTTATTTGGTATTTGTCAGGGTCAAGATAAAAAAGGTCAGAAAAAGTATTGTCTAATTAAAATACACAACACTTTACGTAGGCAGTCAAAATTGGCATAGCTAAAACCTTAATTGGTGGATAGATTTCAACTGTGGCCAAAAATACTTGGCTGAAGTGAATTGACAAGCATGAAAACTTTTGTTTGTTTTGGTTAACTTTTGTTTTTGTCAAGCACCGCTTTTCCATTCTCTTTTTTCAGTAATTTTACTTTCTTTCGTTTTATTCTAGTTTGTGTTACTTTGTTAGTTGTAGTTAACTTTAAAGGAGCTATAGTCAACTTTTCTTGAAAAACGGATGCTAAAATAAAAAAAGAATGTTTCGAAAAAAAAAAAAGATTAAGCTTCATATATGTGTTTCTATTCAAAAATGACCACAACAAGCGTAAAATAATGATAAAATAATCATTTTGGCCATTGTCAGACTGACTTTGTTTATATCCCCCTTTTATTCTTTTATATGGATTGATAAGGGATATAAACAAAGTCGGTCTGACAATGGCCAAAATGATTATTTTATCATTATTTTACGCTTTTTGTGGTAATTTTTGAATAGAAACACATATATGAAGCTTAATCTTTTTTATGAAATATTTTCGAAACATTTTTATTTTAGCGTCCGTTTTTCAAGAAAAAGTTAACTATAGCTCCTTTAATATCCTTGACACATAAACATGGGTTAGGGGGTGACTTCCTCTTTTCTCCATCGATTGATTGAATAGAAAAACTACAGTTATACAACAATGCTAAAATAATGACAACACAAAAAGCCCCTGAGGGCTTGTTTCCATCAATGCTACACTCCCTTGTATTCTCCTCATCCCCTCACTCCCTCTGGCACATCTCTCTCTCTCTCTCTCTCTCTCTCTTTCCCTTTCCTTCCTCTCAGCTCATTTATTCCACACCCAGAGATTAATTGTGCATTTTACACCAAGCGAGTGCACTTTACAGATCTTGGGGCGTCCAAGTGTGAATGTGCAAAATAAAGGAAACAAACTGCATTTTAGAGAGCACAGTTTATAGGGTGGCATACTGTAGTTACCATTCAGTCTGAGAGGCCGGGATCCTGTGTGTGTGTGTGTGTGTGTGTGTGTGTGTGTGTGTGTGTGTGTGTGTGTGTGTGTGTGTGTGTGTGTGTGTGTGTGTGTGTGTGTGTGTGTGTGTGTGTGTGTGTGTGTGTGTGTGTGTGTGTGTGTCTCTCTCTCTCTCTCGCTCCCTCGCTCTCTCGCTCTCTCTCGCTCTCTCGCTCTCTCGCTCTCTCTCTCTCTCTCTCTCTTTTCACTCATTTGTCTTCTGCAGTAACAGAATTTATCTGACGGGAACGGAGAGAGAGACGGACAGAGGAAGAGGATGCGAGAGACAGAGAGAGAAATAGTTATCAGTCACACAAAATTATTCACAAGTGCATCCCTCTGATATGATTGACGCACACACACACACACACACACACACACACACACACACACACACACACACACACACACACACACACACACACACACACACACACGCACACACACACACACACACACACACACACACACACGTTGATATTACTATACTTATACTTAATAGATATCCACATTTTAGGACAGAGGTTTTTTTCAATTACCTCTCTGCTGTAGCGTCCCCTCCTCTTGTATGTCTTTGAGGGCTCTATTTTGATTGTCTTAAGTATACCAGCTCTTATGCCTTAACTTAAAGGCCTGTCCATACTGTCTCCGACCACTGAACTTTGCGTCGGTGATTTCCGACTTTCCGACGTGCAACTCTAATTTGGGGTAATGCTTTTCAGAAGATGCGAGTGATGTCATTTTGTACTTTAACCGGACATTCCGACGAAAAGTTGGTCGGAGACAGTATGGACAGGCCTTTAAGTTAAGTCATAAGAGCTGGTACTTAAGACAATCAAAATAGAGCCCTCAGAGCATCCAAATAATGGAAGTTCTTCCCAGCAGCCATTGCTGTTGAGTGGCTGTTTGTTGTATCTTATGCTTATGAGGACACCCGCTCTTAATAGCATGGGCAGCCTACTGTTCTATACTGAATGGGTGGGTTCTTAACTGATAACTGAATGGTCAGTGAAACCACATCAAGTATAAAACTATTTAGTCCACAGAGAACTTCTTTGGTTCCAGCAAGCTGAAAAAATTGGACTTCTTCTGAAGTGTGCTGTCTGCTTTACAGCCAATTTGTTTTTAATCTTCCATGTACTTCTATATTTAAGTCTAATTATATTTTAAACCCCAGCCTCTGTTTTTGAGTTCACATGCAATATGGATTTGAGGGAATAAGTTAAATGCTCTCCTAATGTTTAATTTCTGCTATTTCACGGCTGCATTTTTTGAATGAGTTCAACCAAAGTAGCCTACTTCAGCTAATTCGTTAGGGGTTTCATGACTTACTCAAGAAACTTTTGTTCTATCAAGCTTGAACATCATCCTTAAAAACCCTCTAGACTTAGTAAACTGCACCTGAGTTGACTCTGTACTTGGACAGCCCTTTTCCATTTACATTAAATCACGTTGCCAAAAATATCCGATCTGCTGTACAAACTCACAACGCGCCACCAAATCGACACATTGTCAGCTTGTTGTACTGGAGATCGTCTATTATTGGCTGATGTTCCTCCCATGCTGGGATTCAAGTGGTTAACATGTGTTAACGACATAACATAAGGCACAGTTTAAATATAGCATGACATTTGCAACAACTAAAGAATACACACACACACACACACACACCGCTCAGCCCTGTGGTCCCCCCAATTCTTTGTGAAATGAAGCGTGCACCCCCTGGTCTGTTCCAGGTCTGACTCACTTCGGGCTCTGCCAGTTTGGCAGCTGGCTTCGCAATGTCATTTTGCCCCAGTGGTTCTGTCCCCTTACATCCCTTAACGCAAAAAACACAGTCCCAGGCATCCCCCCCCCCTCTATCCAGCCAGAACAGGGAACTAAAAAGCTGTCAATTGGCAGCAGACTTTAAAGTCGACCCTCGGGGTTAATTGGATCACATAATTATGTGGCGTGTGTCGTGGAAAGCTTCAGGAAGGAATAACCAGCGCCAGCAATTTTTCCTTTATTCCTTTCATGCCTAAACTGTGAGTTGACAAATCCCGTAGCGCATATGCCTTGGTGCCTTGGAGCTCACAGCATCTGAGGAGAGGGGGCATGAGATGCCAGTAACTATACGAGCATTGTGTTGTGTTGCAACGCGTTGTTAACTTGTAGATCTGCTATTTTTTTGGCAAAGCGGTTTTGTGTGGGAAACACTTGCAGGCCTAGCATAGAGCCGCGTTGTGAGCTTGTAGATCGGCAAGTTGGGACATGGGACATTCATAATTAGTAGATGTATTTTAATGGCAATGCTACACTACTTAATGCAACTTTTACTTGTAACTAAAATTGCTGCTTTTACTTTAGAAATCAGAATACTTCTACCAACAACACTGCTCCCTTGTCGGTGGGACCAGTGGAAATCAGTTTGAACGAAAGACGAACAAGCAGCACCAGTGAGACAAACTTGAAGAAAACAGAGCACAGACAAGAATTCTGGAGCTCTGTGTCCGTGTCAGCCAAGTTGAGTTGTTAACCTCCAGAAAAGTTGACTGAAAATAGTCTGACGGAGGCCAATTCAGGCCAACCAACCTCTAATGCCTCCTACACTTGAGCTTGTCAAACTCCCTGAAATTCAAGAATTCTATGCTTCCAGGGTTTGTGCAAGATTTTACACGAGCCCACAGGGGGCCTGATTTTGGCAACTGCTTGAAAACCGTCGAAGGGGTTTGCGATGGTTATATAAAGAGATGGATTTTTCTTCTTCTTCATGCGTGTGTCTATTGTTCGCATGAAAGCAATCACAAACCAGCCTGGCAGATCTGTTTACTATTCAATCATGTCACCTTGCTAACACTAAAGCACTTCTCAAACGTTTTTCTTGTCATGTAGTTGGCCGTGACCCCCATCAGAAAATACTCCAAACTTTCTCACAACAATGTGACGATGCGACTATTTTCAAATAGTTGATGTACGTATGTAGATTTAAAGTAATGGTTTTCAGCCAATGGTCCGGGGACCCCCAGTGGTCCTTGAAGGGATTCCAGGTGGTCCCCAGCTAAATGATGGAGAGTTGATAACCAAATGGACCCTTATAGACCTTTAACGCTTGAGAGTGTAAAATGAAACCAAATGGACCCGTTTCATTTTACGCTATCAAGAATGAAATTATTGTTAAACATCTGCATTACTTACTTTATACGAAATCAACACAATAGATAATGTTGAAGAATTGTTATTTTGATCAACGTGTGCCTGTCATCTCCTAATACATCAATACAGCATGGAATAGTGGACAAAAGTGTATCCAACGATAACATATTCTACGTTTTGGGTCTGAGAGGCTAAATGTCATCAAATGATGGTCCGTGGCTTGAATGCCCAATAAATAATGGACCTTGATGTGAAAAAGGTTGAAAACCATTGGTTTTGACATATTAACACATTTTGCCGTGGACCCCCTGGAATCCCCTCAAGGACCCCTGGGAGTCCCAGAACCACCGCACTAAAGAAAACCTTTCAGACTTATGTCACGCTTTACACACTTGATTTACAGTGGTGGTTTAAAAGCCACTACGCACTGAACAGAATGACTATCGCTGTAGTGCAATTAGCCGTTCAATGGTGTTTTTTGTCACCCAATTTCTTTGTCACCCAATAAAGCTGGTGCTGTATTGTAACGCAGTGAAATGATTATACCTCAGGTTTCATCAAGACACACCTGCATTTAATCCATGCAGAATAGCTTCTATAATGTATTATCACTCTGTAAATGTTTCTTTTCTTAAATTATTAATACTACATAAAAAGCCCTAAGTCTTATTTCTCCAGTCCCTGATGCAAACCTTTCTCCAATGCCCTTTTCATTCAATGCCTGTCCATATTTATAACAGTATATCAGTGACTTATGAAGTGGTGCATATAATACAACTGGCAAGTTATACATTAAAGTTGGTTCATTTAAAAGTTGATACTGCATTGTTTTATGTAAGTTATCTTTTCATCGTAGCCTCAGGGTACAGCAGAGTGTCACAGCTGTTAAAAAGAAGTCATTTTTTACAGAATATTCTTGTTAGCCTGGTAAATAGCCTATTGTAAAACATCTAACGTCTATCATATTGTCTACCAAAATTCATGCCGTTTTAACATAATTGAGCACTGTGTGTTCCACGTTTCAATTCAACTGTCCAGTGTGTGGCCCTTCACAAGTTATCAAAGTCAGTACCCACCCCTGGTCTAAAGGTAATGAAAACTACACATGAGATGAGAGAAAAGGTGGTACAGTAAATAACAAAAACCCACACCCAGTGAAGGCAGATGGGGAAGAGACAGGGGTGAGATAAGAATGAAGGATTGAGGGGGGGAAAGCGAATGTGTGAAATTGGTCATTGGCAGCGAGTCGAATGTTCCTATGATGGCAGATGAAGCAGATAGCAACAAAGTTGTTTCCTAACCAGTCGCCATCTCCGTTGAAGCTTCAGTCCTGAAAAACGAAATACCTTGACGTGTTTATTTTGACACTCACAGTGTCTGCACCGAGCACGAACACTGAACAAAAAAAAAGAAAAAAGAAAAACCAAAAGAAAGGAATTGGACAACCTTTCTTTTTCAACTCATTATGGTCAATGGGTGAAGACTGTTGCAGTTGCATTAACGAATGCTTGAGTTGTTATGACAGACAGAAGTAATGTGACGAGTTTAATTTGCACAGGAAAGTCGTTCTAATCCACTTACTACTACCAAACAAACATAATTATTATTTGTACTTAATGAATGTATTAGCCATAGAAAATCCTCTCCACCTGCCCTGCTTTTCCCTTCTGTGTGGAAGAGATTAGCACATTCATTTGGAAGGAGTATGTCTGCTTCTGTCATTTTATTTTGTCTCTCAGAAACTATTTTGTCTCTTGAAAATACAGAAGCATAGTTACAATTAATGGAAACACTTAGAGGGCAAATTACAATTATCAGTTTTAGCCTGACAGGGTCAGAAAAAGCCTGTCGGGTAGTTTAGTTTAGTTTATTTGATCATCCTCACAGTACAAGATACATCAACAAAATCATATTATACATCAACAACATACATATTTTGTACTGTTTTGGTGAGCAAAGGGAGTAGGCTGAAGCTTAGAGCTTGTAAGTGCCTATCCTACAGATATAAACATAGTTACAGACGATTCAAACAACAGAAAAGAACCAAAGACAAAACAAAAAACAAAACAGACAACCAAAATAGATTGCCAAAACAAAGATATCCCAGTATCCAGAATGATGCTAGTCTACACCTTTTCCCCCTCCATGGAGTTATAGTGTATTTCATAATAGAAATAAAACTATTATTATCTTTATCAATGTCAATATCATCATTTATTAAATGGTCCTTCTCGTCCCCACCACCATTAACCACCAATATCACCATATCTGCCATTACTCAATCATCATGAGTCTAACCACCTTACTTTATGTATTAGAATTATATTTTGCAAGATTTATAAGTTTGAGACGTTTTTTAAATTGTAAGATATTAATACTATGCTTTACCTCCTCAGTCAAGCCATTCCAGATTTTAACTCCACAAACGGATATGCACATACTCTTCCGAGTGGTAAAAGCACTGCTCTGTTTTAAGTTAAGTTCCCATCTCAAATCATACCCCCCTCCCCTATCACTGAACATTTGAAGAATGTTCCTTGGAAGCAATTTATTCCTTACTGTACCTTAAACATAAATAGAGCTGTTCTATATTCAATTAAATCAAATAGCTTCATTATAGACGACCTTAGGAACAGTTCATTTGTATGGTCATAATAGCCTACCTTATGTACTATTCTTATTGCTCTTTTTTGGGCTATAACTAACGGCTGTAAGTTACTTTGATATGTATTCCCCACACCTCTAGACAATAAGACAGATATGGTAATATTAGAGTGTTATACAATGTTAACAATGACTTATAATTTAACACCTCCCTAGTTTTGCCAAGGACACCCACACTTCTTGCCACTTTAGACCGGACATACTTTATATGAGGTTTCCAGCTGAATTTGTGGTCTATGATCACCCCCAAGAAAATGTTCTCGTATACTCTTTCTAATTTTACATTGTTAATCTTTAGCTCAACCGGTGTATCCAATTGTATTTTTTTATTACCAAAGATCATAAATTTAGTTTTTTTTTAAGGTTAAGTGATAATTTATTTATATCAAACCACAGTTTTAGTTTGTCCAGTTCCTCTGAGACCTCATCTAATAGCTGCTGGAGGTTCTCCCTAGCGCAAAAGATGTTGGTGTGGTCAGCAAAAATAACATATTTAAAGATATTAGAGACCTTACAGATGTCATTTATGTATAATAAAAACAATTTAGGACCTAATATGGAGCCTTGTGGCACCCCACAAGTGATGAGTGAGCTGGTTGACTTGTACTCACCCATCTGAACATACTGTTGTCTGTTTTCAATGTAACTTCTAATCCAATTAAGTCCTACCCCTCTAATACCATATCTTTCTATTTTATTTAATAAAATATCGTAATTAATTGTATCAAAAGCTTTCTTTAGATCTATAAAAAATCCTAGTGCATATTTATTATCATCGATTGATGAGGTCAGTTCTTCAATTAATTCCGTCAATGCCATAGAGGTTGACCGACCCGCTCTAAATCCATACTGACTATCTATTAATATATTATGTTTATCTATGAAGTTGTCCAACCGTGCAGCAAATATTTTTTCCAGTAATTTAGAGAACTGTGACAGTAATGAAATTGGCCTGTAATTAGTAAATTGATGTTTGTCCCCAGGGATCACCTTGGCTGTTTTCATTTGATTGGGGATGGTGCCCGTTTTTAGAGAAAGATTACATATGTGAGTTAAAGGGTCAGCCACATCGATCATAAATAACCTTTTTTATAAGAGCCATATCGATATCATTACCATCTGTAGATTTTTTATTGCTGAATTTGTGGACAATATCAATGATTTCCATTTTATCAGTACTTTTTAGGAAAATTGAGTGTGGATTCCTTTCATGTGTAAACTGAGCAACACCACCCCCTATGGGAGGGTTGATTTCATTTGCCAGATTAGGTCCCACACTCACAAAGAATGAATTAAACCCCTCTACGACCTCATGCATGTTAGTAATTGTTCTGTCATTTTCAATAATATGTGGATGTGGTTGGAGTTGGTTCCATTTCTTATTAATTTATTTAAAATATTCCATGTGGGTAGGGCTGGTTTCAGGCCAACGAACTCGAACAGGTAATGTTGGGCTGCGCAAAAAATAAATACCAAAAACCTGCACTTAGTGAACATTTTGAGTGGACAAGGAATCAAGATTCTGCACTTTAAATTATTACACTCATTAGCATGAAAAGCAGCAAAATGTAAAGCCATGTACAATAGTCCTACTTGTGTTTTGGATTAGCCTACTATTTGTCTAACTCGCCTGCTAGAAGAACTGGTGTCTGGCAAGAGAAATTGATTAGATGCCACATGTGACAAATAATCTGAACCTTAGATCTAAAAAACTGCAGACATCACCAACTATTACATAGTACATTGTACTATGTACATATTGTACATAGTACAACTTTAAATAAAGGCATCAGGGGTGTAAATCCTGCCCACATCTTTGTACATCTCCTCGTTTATGTCTTTTGATTGTGACCTTGACCTCTGGCATTTTCAACCCAAAACTTGCATAATCTCTTCAGGACAGCCCTCTGATCATTCCCACCAAGATTCATGAGCATCTGCCCATCCATCCTCTATTGACCATGAGAGATATTTCTGATAACTGTCATATCTTGACAGCAGTGGCTCAGGGGTAGAGTGGCCAATGTTCCCAGTTCGATCCCAGTGTCCTTGAGCTAGTGTCCTTGAGCCAGACTCTGAACCCCTAATTGCTCCCGATGAGCCTTGCATGGTTTCCTCTTCCATCGGTGTATGAATGTGTGCTTGAATGGGTGAACGTAATGCACAATCTATGTAAAGCGCTTTGGATGAATGCACCATTTAATTTGACTTTACCTTGACCTAGATTGTGACCTTGTGACCGTTTCAATACAAACATTTATTATAGTTTTTTGGGGGCAGAATACTGGTCATTCCCTACATGTTTCATGAGAATTACTAAAACAAACACACACACACACACACACACACACACACACACACACACACACACACACACACACACACACACACACACACACACACACACACATGCACACACAGGATCGATATTACACCTTGCCAGTGGTATGGTTTCTGCCTGACAGCAACACAATGTTGGGAGAATATACAGTAGGTACGTTCCGTGAGCCCTTCTTTGCCTAATAATGTAGTATGTGAATACGCAGGCAGACCGGGCTTATCGCGGCGTGCCACTGTCGGGGTATTAAAATGGAATGGGATCGTCTCTCCTGGCACTCTCCCTGCCCTCATCTGCCCCTCCCCCCTCCTCTTCAAGCATTATGGATATTCTACAGACTGGGTCAAAAGTATCAACACACTCCTCCTTATCAAAGTCTGCGGGAGGCTACCGCCTTTGTCATTTAGCAAATAATATACTGAAGCGGCGGCAGCTGACTTGGCATGCAGACAGCTAATTCCACATGAGGGTTCTTATGTTGACTGGAATTAAAGAGTGTGTGTGTGTGTGTGTGTGTGTGTGTGTGTGTGTGTGTGTGTGTGTGTGTGTGTGTGTGTGTGTGTGTGTGTGTGTGTGTGTGTGTGTGTGTGTGTGTCTGTGTGTGTGTGTGGGCGGGGGGGTTACAAAACATATGGGTGCTTGAATTTAGAGTGCCTACACAGCAACCCCTTATAGAGGCGGCGGGGGGGTGGACATATTCAGCCGACATCCCATAATATCAAGACACAGCTTGGCTTGGAATTGCCCTGCTGTTCAAACCGCATTTCCACTAAATGCGTTCGGTCTGTAACGGCGGCGGTGTTTGACTCCCTTATTTAGTCAGTGTGTGTAAATGGGTGCCAAAATGGAGGCATAATGTAGCTCTCAAAAATGGGGCTAGAGCAGTTTTAGACTGCAGAGTATGATATGCAGTGGAGTCTGTACAGTTAAATGCAGTTGTCACCGCCAGGGGTGTCGCACCAAATTCTGGGCCCTGGGTAGAAGGATTCGCCAAATTCTGGGCCCTGGGTACAAGGATTCACCAAATTCTGGGCCCTGGGTACAAGGATTCACCAAATTCTGGGCCCTGGGTACAAGGATTCACAAGCTTGCAGCGCTGCACAGGGTGCCGCGCTGTGAGCTTGTATATCTTCTATTTTTCAATAGCTAAAGTATAAAATAATTAAGGCCCCCTCCACCTTGGGCCCTGGTAACTCAGTCCCACTCCCCCTCCCCTTTTGTGACGCCCCTTGTCACTGCATGTGGCATCATGGCAATAGGTGTACCTGGATGAATGCTATGGCAACAATCATGTATGGCTCCTTTATCAAAACGGTACAATGATTGAATACACCTTGACAATGGGTGGCCTCAATATTAAAACTACCTGTTATCAAATGTTTCTACCAAGACATGCACATAATGCAGCTTAGAATAGCAGGCCAGAATTATTTCTCCATTATGAATCATTATTTGGTGCCCACAGATGGAAGGCATGAAATAAATTACTTTTTCCAGTTATTGGGATATTTTCCATATAATTGTGGGCTCGCTGAAAGACGAAACCAGATATACCAAATCTTTATAGGTCAAGTTTATTCTCCTAAAAAAAAATGTCATCGTTCCTGACTTGCATCGTTCCAGAGTAGTTGGGGGGGGGGCACCGGTCCATTTGATTAAATGTATGCTGTAGTGTTCCAGGCAGAAGAGCAGCCACCTCAAAGATAACTAGAAGCAGTGATCTTCCGAGCACAGGTCTCCGCCAGGTCAGGTAGGTTATTGTGGCCTCGCGGTGGCGCTATAATAGGCCAATGTGAAAAGGGTGCCATGTCTTCTTGGGCTTTTCCCGGCAATGGGACAACTTGAACCCTCGCATCCCTATTCTGTGGAGAACCTTCAGAAATAGCAGATTTACATGCTTTCAATGCCTCGAGAGCTTGTAGATTGGCTATTTTCGGCAAATAGGTTTGATGTAGAGGTAAAAAAAAGACCAAATACTGAGTGAAAGGTCACGTTTAATAAGTATCTGCGATTTACTGTAAGTGGTTAAATGTCTGAAGAAACACATTAACACGAATCCAACATAGACTGATGACGGCGCTGTCAGACAAGTCTATGAATCTATCTACGAAATCAATTTGACAGAATATGTAGAGGGGGTCCCTGTTTCATCTCTCTCTCAGCTAAGGGGTCCTTAGCCTGGAAACGTTGAAAAGCCCTGTCGTAGACCATGTCAACTCCTAGATCAGTCCGGTTGTGCTGCCATGGGATTTGTTGAGCATTCATGCTCCACGCAGGATGAGCCCTAACCATGTGTGGGAGCCCCTTTCACTTACTCCACTTAAGCCCTTTGCTCCTCCAGAGAGCACAGGCCATTGACAAATGTCCCCCACTTCTGAGTAAGTTGGCTGTTCTCCCCAGTTCAACCCACTGTCGGAAATGTCTGCACTTAGCACTTCCAGGTCCAGCTGTTCCTTGCAAGACCTTGTTCCCCTGTTCCTCTTTCCTTTCATTTCCTTGTCACAAATAACTGACAAAAAAATAAATGCATTATTTACTTTTATCCCCAAGCTGGTGGCGTTAATACTCTTTTACAGCATTGCCCTGCATGAGTCTAGCCTTCTATTAACACATTGGACGCAATTATTAAATGCATTAAACTTACCGGCGTGTGTGCGTTGTGCTCGCGTGAATGACGGGCGCACATGTGATCTTTAGCGTGGTGAAGTAGAATCCCAACCACGACCGTAGCTGACACAGCCAGGAGTCAATAACACGGCTCCTGTCGATGGAACTGTGAAACAGGGAGGAGAATGAAGCACTGAGCACCCGATCTCAATGAGGAAATGCTCACGGCTGGATCGGCCGCTAAGCTTGATGGGAAATGTAATGTTTTTGCTCACCTGGTGCCAAAACAGCCCCTATTTGGCACGGTATGGCACCTGTTTACCTGGTAACCATGGCAACCAGATAAGACATTCCCAGACGTATTAAGGATTTTATGGCAGGCATTGTGTTAAGAGGCTCAATCTGTTATTCACATTTTTAAGCGCCAATTTTTACTACAGTACTACCTTTATCTTTAGCACACCCTTGTAAGACCATTCAGAATAGCTTTTCTGGTAGGGACACATTGGGCTCCTGTGAGGGCATGGAGAGAGGACTGGTCTAGCACACCAGTCTGTCCTGTTTTGATCACTTTGTCAACCCTTCATCTTTGTGGAAGATAACTTTTTTCCATGACAAACAAAGCGTCCCGAAGCGTGGCCTACAAATTATTAAAAATGTAATAGGGCTCTGATCAGGTGCAACCTTGCCCAGATTCAGTATATGTAATGCATTGTCTAGTAGTGCAAATCTTTTTACATCTCTGGCGTAAATGCTTTGTTTGATCATTTGTTTCTCACCTGTATGCTTGTATTGGTCTGGGGAAGCAAATCAACACAACTGTAACCTAGCGCACAAGAAGATACGGAGACAGTTTGTTGTACTCTTGTCATGATTAGGACGTACTGTATGTCTGCAATTATAACAAGTGAGAGAGAGAGAGAGGGAGAGAGAGAGGGAGAGAGGTTTATGTCAAGAGGTTTTTCGAGATATGCAAATAGTTTCTTTATCGTTGTGCCTCATTACTCTTAACCAGATCCGCACCATGCAAACTGTCACAACACCTCCATTTCTGCTGTGTATTTCCTTTGTTGGAGGAACTGCTATATTCCACACCTGACTCCTGTTCTTTGTATTCAAATATGGGACACATGAGACTGCATAGTGTATTTAAGTTGCATTGATGCTGAATCTTTGTTTCCTCTTTCTTTTCGCACTTAAAGCTTTATTTCAGATGGGTACAGTGAACAGAGACAGAACAGGCTGGATGAACAGGGGGGGGTGGGGGAGTCTGTATAAAAACACGTAATTCTGAATAGATTTCTGTCATTAACATTCTCTGTAATCTGCCCAGCATAGTTAAATCTTTGTGTCAATTTAGTTTATCAGTCAATCAAAGGTTACGATTCTAAATGTCTTGCTTCTCGCTGCCTACATCAGAGCGAGGGAGAGAAAGAGAGTAATGATTCTTTATTGACGGTCTTATTAACATGCCATTTTTCTTCTCACAGTGTTTTTTCTTCTCGCATCCCCTGGTCAAAACAACTTACCTATGCGTGTCGCGTGTGTAACATGGAATCTGTATTGCAGTTCCACTGTGCCAGTGGTTGTTATGAATGGGTGATTGTGACGCAAAGTACATTCATTGTAAAGAGCAGTGGTCCAGGAAGAGCGTAAATGTACAGTAAATGCTGTCCATTTAGTCTTCATCCATTTGAGCATTTACCCGCCCACAGTACTGTAAGTGGCAAACCATTTTCAATTGTGCATTCCTACGTATAACCACTTTCAATCTGGCGTCCCTGTTTTCGGCATGTCATTATAGATGACGAAAAAAATTAAATGATAAATCAACACTTTTCCACAAAATTGCTGTCCTTGTATCATGTTTCAACAGTTTTTTCGTCATACTACAGTGTCACATAAAAGTAGCTAAAATAGACGATCTACAAGCTCACAACACGTCTTGATACGACGCATTGTGAACTATCTTTTTGAAAGTTTGGATAAACGAATACAGGTGAAATCAGTATACAGTATTGATTTTGCCATCAAGACCTTTTTTTTGTGTAAGAGCCTTTTATACATCGGGTGCATTTTATTAAGGTATTTTGGACAACCTGAGTAGTCCTTAATTGCTCGCTATACTGCTGCTGTACAATAGCTCCAGTCCCTGGAGTAATTAATTAGCCAATCTAACAGTACTAATATAGCACTATAATGTAAATGCCAACTACTGTATACTTGCACACGCACGCACACACACACACGCATTCTTATGCATGCAAGCACATATTCTCAATCTCTCTCTTTCTCTCCCTGCTCCAGACTAGTTCAACTTCATATCTACAGTAAAGTATATGAGTGGAATAATTAACCTAATAATACCTGCTGTGTTGCCATACTGCACTTCCATACCTAGCTTCTGCTTCCATTGGATGTGACTTTGTGCTCTCTGTCATTTTGAAGTCACAAGGCTATTCTGAGGCCGTTCTTCTTTTTTTCTTTTTAATATATTGTATATTTATCATAGTATTAGAGTCAGTATCACTCTGCATTACCAGCCTTTCACCTTATGGGGCGGCAGTGCCAGGTGTGTAGCATTGTTCCGACATGCATTAGTCCGACATTGCGTTCGTCCGACTCTCCCCATTACTAACCCTAACCCTAACCCTAACCCTAACCCTAACCTTAACCCTAACCACACACGTAGCCACGTAGTCGGAGTAATGAGGCAGACGTCTGACTGTTGTATTCCTCCTGGCAGTGGCCAGGAGACCAAGCTGTGATTAGCAGATGTTCTCTCTAGCCCAGGCCAGGGGTCGTTTTCAGGCCAAGGACCCCTTAGTTGAGAGAGAGATGAAGCAGGGACCCCCACAACCTCTTCATAGATTCCATATACTTTCATTGTTTGACAGCACAATTACCAGTGTATTTTGGATTCATGTCAATTTGTGTTTTAAGATATTTAACCAACTTGAACTGTCAATACTTAATAAACGTGTCGTTTCACTCTGTACTTAGTCTGATCTTTTTCCCCTCTACACCAAATCTCTTTGCCAAAAATAGCCTATCTACAAGCTCTCGACGCGCGTTGTGATCTTGTAGATCTGCTATTTTTGGTCTCAGAATATGAACACTAGGGTTCAAGTGGTTAATATAAAGAATATGAAAAAACTTCCTATCACTCAAAGATTTGGAGGACACCCTATAGTAACTCTGAGGACCCCCTAGGGGTCCCGGACCCCCTGTTGAAAACCCTTGCACTAAGCTATGTAGCTAATGTTGGTGATGTGGCTGGGTGGGGACATGTGGTGACATTGAGTGATTGAATAAAACATACTGTATGACTGTGTGAAAGCTACAAATGGATGTAGACGGAGAATTCTCTCTGAAGGACCGACTGCACTCAAAACTCTTCTTGTTGTGCCATTTATTATTGATGTGCCGCTGAAAATGTGGTGATGTCGCTTTTGTCAAGCTACTGTACCCTTCAACTTCAGCTTTTGTTTACCCATCGAGTTTACAGTTATGAAAGAGCGGGTGGAATTATGTATTGTTTGTACCACCTCAATGTTTTGCAGAATCGAAGAATAGAGAAACACAAGACAAACAAGACAAGACAAGATTTCAAATATACATAAAGGCCCTGGTCAATATGGAAATAGAATTAGGCAGAATATGCCTCTAGTCAGTCTAGTGCAAGGGTCTTCAACTAGGGGGTCCGCAGAGTTACTACTGGGGGTCCTCCAAATCTTTGTTTGATAGAAAGAAAAAAATGTATCTCCTTTTTAGCCAGATTCTTAGAACTTTAGCCAAAAATAGCAAATCTACAAATCTTGTAGATCGGCTATTTTCGGCAAAGAGGTTTGGTGTAGAGGGGAGAAGTATTGACAGTTCAAGTGGTTAAATATCAGAACACAAATTTACATAAATCCAAAATACACTGATGACTGTGCTGTCAAACAATGAAATGATATGGAATCTATGAACAGGTTGTGGGGGTCCCTGCTTCATCTCTCTCTCAACTAAGGGGTCCTTGGCCTGAAAATGTTGAAGACCCCTGCTCTAGTGAAAGTAGACCCAACATTTAGCAGCAGATATACTGTAAATAGCAGGACATACAGTATATCACAGTCTTTTGAGCAGGTGAGACACATCACTTAGCAGCAGATATCAGACATGTGACCAGCTAGCAAACAGCCAAAAATAGATTAATACTTGAAAGCTATACATTTGAAAGTAGTTAAGCTACTGGGAAATGTATAGCTGCTGTAAGCTACTGCGCAGTAGGGGTGCATGGGACGATATGAAAATGAACTCAAACGATTATTGTTTTTTGTTTTTTTTGCGATAATCAAAATAAGTCTACAAGCTCACAACGCGGATCTACAAGCTCGCGTTTTGAGCTTGTAGATCCTCTAATTTTGGCTTATCGATTTGTGTAGAGTGAAAAAAGAGCATATCAAATTTGCAACAAAACAAATTCATCTTAGCTTATAACGGAGGACAATTTCACGATAAACTCCACAATAGCGTTTTTTTATCACAATAAACGATATTAGCGATTGTTGTCCCATCCCTACTGTATACTGCCCAGCCCTGCCTTCACACACTGACTCAATGCCAAGTGTTGTTCTCAGACAGGACGGATAAACCAGCCCAAGGCAAGACTCTGTGGAAAATCTTTTTTTCTCCTCCTCCATGTCAAATGCCATGTTCCATCTCTCCCTTTCTCTCTCTCTCTCTCTCTCTCTCTCTGTGTCTGCCCTTTTTATTTGTAACGTTCCCTCCATCCTCCATCTCCATCTGTTTGTGTCTGCGTCCTGCTCTCTCCCTCTGTTATGTGTCTAACACGTCCTTGCTCGCGTCTCTGAAAGAGGAAGAAGCGTGGTGGTTCATGTGGGAGTCTGCCGGAGAGAGGCAGCAAGGGCTGTGTTTCTCTCTCTCTCTCTCTCTTCTCTCTGCTGCAAGCCCATAATAACCACTTTTGTGTGTGTTCTCTCGTTTGCAGGAGAAGGGGAATGCAGACGGGAGCATCGATCAATGTGAGTACACTTACAGTGTGTGTGTGTGTGTGTGTGTGTGTGTGTGTGTGTGTGTGTGTGTGTGTGTGTGTGTGTGTGTGTGTGTGTGCGTGTGTGCGTGTGCGTCCGCATTCGTGCATGCGTGCGTGTGTACTGCTCGCGTGTGCGCGTGTGTGTATGAGAGCACGTGTGTGTTCAAACCAAAGAGCATTTTTCAAAATAGGCCATACTGTGTGGTACTGTATGCCTTAACAACCCAATCGCCAAAGAAAAATGGTGCCATTTTACCTTTCTGCGAACCACATGTACGTTGAACCTCCACGTTTCTTAACAATGCGGACCATGTCTATACTCAACCGTCTAGGCCTACTATATTTCACATATATTGAATCTTCATGATTATGTGTGTGTGTGTGTGTGTGTGTGTGTGTGTGTGTGTGTGTGTGTGTGTGTGTGTGTGTGTGTGTGTGTGTGTGTGTGTGTGTGTGTGTGTGTGTGTGTGTGTGTGCGCGCACTTGTATTGCCAATGTCCCCACAATTATAGTAGAACTGGAGAATAGTCATTGTGAGGACAGTTTTCCTTGTACACTACGGAAATGGTTGTTTTTTTCTGGTTACAATTAGGAAAATTGTGTCGAAGTTATAGTTATGAGTGATTTATACTTATGGTTGCATGCTTGTGTTGTGCACCAAAAAAATAGCAGATCTACAAACTCCCAATCACAGCGCTATATGTGTGATGCATTGTAGCTTGTAGATGCTAGATGCTATAGATCGGTGTGCAATCAAGTATAACTATGGCTTTTAGGGTTGGGGTTAATGAAGGAAAGAATACGGTAAAAATATCATCTATAAAACCTCTGTCCTAAAATCCTATTAAGTATAAGTATAGTAATATCAACGTGTGTGTGCGTGTGTGTGTGTGTGTGTGTGTGTGTGTGTGTGTGTGTGTGTGTGTGTGTGTGTGTGTGTGTGTGTGTGTGTGTGTGTGTGTGTGTGTGTGTGTGTGTGTGTGTGTGTGTGTGTGGGGGGGGGGGGGGGACCTCGGATTCTTCATTCTAAGCGACAGCCCTGACTAAAGTAATGGACAGTTACCCAGGTTGAATAATGTATGCTGGATGAATAATTATTCAACTGTCTGCCATTTCCTCACTCAATTCCATGCCAGATATGATTAAGCACAGTTTGCTTTGCATGCGTCCCAAAGGCCACTTATTCTCAGCGGCCTAAGTCAAATTATTATTATTTTTATTCAGATTAGCATTATTGCCAGGCAGGCATCTACAGTAAACTGTTGCGAATTGAGAATTCCTTGGCTGTTTGGAGTTGAGGCTATTCCTGGTTGAGCTGAGCGTGTTTGCAAACCACTTTAAGGCTGTTTACTCTCTTTTTTTTCCTATTCAATTCCATAATCTGTAGTTCCAAAACGATTTACTGAATCTAATTAGTGATCTATTCTACAGTCTAACCGTCTCATACTTTTGCTATGATTCTCTGCTTTCATATATAGTATAAATGAAATGGAAAAATAGACAACATTTTAAAAACCCAGCGTTTTTCAAATCCGGTTACATCTACTGTACCCTTTTCTCCTCAAGCTTTTCTTTTGTCTTCTATCTTGCATTCTTGCATTATTTATTCTATATCATTTATTTGTTGTTTCAGCCTCTGTGAAACCACCGTACGACAGAGCACAAAATTTGGCCTTTGAGAGGAAGGCAGAGTAAACCGTGAAGACAGATTGAATCATAAGAGAGTATAGTGGGCTGAATGTGCGTTCCAGAAGATGGGGTTCTCAACCATTGTAACACCTCTCGGTATGGTGGCCAGGAGGACATTTATTTCGCCCTGTCATCTTTCATTCATAGGTTGTTTATCTCAAGAATTTCCAGAGGTTTTGTATCCCGAGAGGCTGATTGTTTTTGTTTTTTTGTTTTCACTCAGTCTTCAGCGTCTTTTCTTGCGGTGTTTTATCTGAAAAAGATGTTTCTTGTGTGACGCCCGCCGCTGGCATCTCCCGTCGAGATGATGATTTCTTTTGTTCTTCTGTGAAATAAACTTCCCGTGCTTTCCTTTGTATGACATCGTCACGCCGCTTTCCCGCCTTGGCGATTTTTTTTTTCTCCCTTGAAGCGCCCGTGTGACAGGGATGAGGAAGACGTGACGGGATTAGCATAGAGCTTTGCAGCAATCACTCTCCGGCTGACTGCTCGCCGCTCCATGAGCGACTCTCCTCTGTAAACAGTGCATCATCGCTGTCGGGCGCTAACCTCGTATCTCCATGTTTCTGCTTTTTTAATGGTTTGTTTATTTTCCTTGTTTCTTCTTCGTAATTTAATGCAGAACTTTGTCATACAGGAGGAGTGTCACAAAAGTGGAGGAAATAACCGATCTACACACTCATAACACGTACTGTGTGTCGCGTTGCGATCGGCTATAACGTGTTGCATTGCGATCGGCTATTTTCGCTTGTTTATGAAAGACTTAAGGCCCATTCCCACTGGACCAGATAAACAGATAAAAATATCTGTGACAGATCTTTTTTATCTGTATCTTACCACCCACTTGAATGGAGACAGATATTTTTATCTGTTTATCTGGTCCAGTGGGAATGGGCCTTTAATGTAAGTGAAAGTGGTTAAGTGTGCCTGTGGTTTTTATAAATAAAACTACTTTGACTACATTGGAACAGGTTATTTTTTTCTTTCTTTTTGAAAGATTTCTGAAAAGTAAGGGTTTTGGACATACAAGGTTTCCGCCTGACAGTGACGATATATTATATGTTGTGGTCTATCGCTCTCAGACACATCGCCACTTCCAAGAACTGTAGGCGCTGTTTTAGTTCCATTGTTCTACTATTCTACATAAAGTGCACCTTTATTCTGGATTTTCACTTGATGTCAGAAGTGTCAATATCCCTTAATGACGTTCCAGTTTGAGGAGAAGGTATTCCCCGCTCTTCATCCGGAAGTGCTCAAATAATAGAAACGTCTCAAACCATCCCTATTTTCTGAACAGTTATCACATGCATTGAGGATTCAGTGTCAATAAATGATCAACCTTGTCCTTGACTCAATAAAATAACTGCACACTGAAGGGTAACCCACAACATTCCATAACCTGACACCTTCCAAAACCCATGTTTACGTTATAACCAGAACCACCCCTGAAGGGTGAAAAATTGCTGATCTATTCAGCTGATATGAATGTGTCGCAACGCTACACATTGTGAGCTTGAAATGTAGATCTGCTATTTTCGCAGTTTTTGAAAATATATTGAATGCATAACTTCTGAGTGTTCACAAAACTCAGGGCTAGTACCAACTCCTGAGCAGCGCTCACATTTGGTTCTGAGAACCTTATCTGACACTGAGCTGTAGCATATGGAAACTAATTTCCCAGCACGGTTCGCTTATTTCTTGTAGTGGAAAAGAGACAGTAATTGTGTCTCAGTTAGGGCTGTCCTCGACTAAATTGGTTCTTTATCAACTAGTAGTCATACTAATATGCAGACTAATTGATTAGTTCATTAATCGTCAAATCTGTATAACGGGTATTTACTGCATGCAATCATGACCAGTCTTTTTAGGTTAAAGTCTTAATACATGTATTTTTTAGGCGAACATTTGTAACTCAAATTTTGCTTCTGGGGGTCTGGAACTAAATATTTTGACATGGGCGTCCGTGGCCAAATACATATCATTTTGTGGGGTCGTTCACATGAAAAGGTTTGAGCAACCACTGGCATAGAAACATAGGTTTTTCAAAAAACCTTCAAAGACTGAGCTTGTATATCTGCTATTTTTCAATAGTTAAAGCACAAAATAACGCAGTGAATCCTTGTACCCAGGGCCCAGAATTTGGTGCGACATCCCTGAATGGACCCTTAGAGTTCTGTAACTCGCATACAAACTGTATGTCTGTCTTACAGTAGTTCCTGACAGTAAGCTAGAGAGAACTAGACTCGGGGTTCAGCTGAACTAGACTTGCCTAGTCGTGTTAGCTGGATAAACCTATAGTTCTCTGGGCGATAATTGCCTTGTCAGCTACAGTTTAGTGTCTGCATTGCCTCCATGCTGCTTCCAACTCTGTCACACCACCAGCAGCAGCAGTGGGAACCATACTGTGAACACTTTCTTAACAGCAGTGGTGGAAAGGAACTAAGATAATTTATTCACTGCTTTGGATGATGTCGAAGAACTATTTATGTAGTCAAAATTATATTTTAGTAAACACAATTTTTTGTTGTAATATACAGTATGCTTTGCAGGAGCTGAGTGGCAACATTTATATACACTGGCTATTTGAAAATAGGCAATCTATAGATGTGCCATTTCAACACTTCACTTGTCCTGCCATTGGTAAGTCAGTCAGTATAGATTTTCAGGGGATTTGCAGAACATTGAGCTTGCACATCAGTTATTTTTATTACCTTCTCTGACTTCAAAGTTTAAAATCTATATATGAAGGTGGATTCTGCTTTTGGGAATGGAGTGGTTTCTTACCATTTATGAGTTTCTGCAAAAAAATACGCTCCATTCTCCATAAAAATTAGAAAGGCAAAACAAGACATTTACAGGAAAAGAGCAGTTAATACCAAAGGGTTGAAACGGCACATCTGTACAAGCTTTGTGGTGCATTACAAGCTCATTTTCAAAACAATCTTAAAACTTTTTTTCTTTTTTTTTAAGATTGTTTTGAAAATGAGCTCGTTATGTTAAATGTCTTTGAAACATTTTATCATCACAAATCTTATATGGGGGTTCCCTGGGGGTCTGTGGCAAAATGCATATTAATTTGGAGGTTCTTGGCATGGAAAGATTTGAGAACCACTGAAATGAAATACTAATTGAATCAAGGGGAAAGGCTTTTTGATACTGTAGGCTACGTTTTAAGAAATGGCCTGAGCTCCTCAGGCAGGTCCTTCCAGAGGCAAGGAGCGCCGACAGCAAAGGCACGGAACCTGTCTGCAGACATGGATTAAACTTGACACAGACTGACAACTATGAATGTTAAAGAAAAATACCAGAGAACCAGAAATAATGGGGCATGGCTTTGGATCAAACTCTCTGTAGTAGGTCCATGAATTTTGTAATACCCACGCCAGAACTGAAATCCCAAGTTAAGAGAATAAAATCAAATAAATAAAAGGGAGAAAGAACAAGGTTTTCTTCTGGGTTTAACGGTGAAAGAAAATGACAAAGTATTGTGTCAGTACAACGTCTGTCTTCACATTATTACCCCTTTCATCGTGTAAAGTATCCTGGTATCAGTGCTGTTGTTCCCCCCGTTTCAGAGCGGCTTTAGGTATCACTACATGGATGCTGTCAATCCCAGAGGTTTTCATTTGTTTTAGCCCCAGGGTAAGTTGATTGACAAGTCGAATAACACTATTGTTATTCCCCACTAACGCTGAGGAAAGCTATGCTCACGTACCCAACCACACGTGCACATACCTAATGCTTGCACACAAACACGTACTGTAGGCTACACACATCAGAGAAGCAAATGTTCCTGACCTTCGAGGTATTTTCCTAAAGCTTGTGAGAGCCAGTAAAACATTACGAACAGGAAGCTCTCATCTGCTCTTAAGAGACGGAAAATATTGGATCTGTGAAGCCTCACTCTAAACGACATTTATGCCCGACAATCGGACCTGTTTCAGATGCAGTCCCCCCGATACTCAGGAGGGTCATTAAATGTCAGTGTTCTCAGCTTAAGCCCTATAGCTTAAGTGATTATATGGGCACATTAATGGTTGTACTACTATTGTTAACTTTGGCCAACTCAAAGTTTCTTCAAAGCTGGAATCAGACCTCCTACTCAGTGATGGGAAGACGGCGTGTGTGGGGTGAGTCAACACTGGCAGTGATGAGAGCATTTATGTCGATATTCACAAAATAAATGTTAAGTCCACAAAATGTTAAGCCAAGTGCTTTGCAAGGTGTACAGCTGGCGTTTATAAAGACACACTAAAAGCTGTGTCTTCCACATGCAGCAGACAGGTTGGAAATCTGTAGGTATTAAAGACGTATAGACACGACTGTGTGTGTGTGTGTGTGTGTGTGTGTGTGTGTGTGTGTGTGTGTGTGTGTGTGTGTGTGTGTGTGTGTGTGTGTGTGTGTGTGTGTGTGTGTGTGTGTGTGGGCTTGCAAAGCTATCTTTGTGGGGACCTCATGTCCCCACAAAGATAGTACAATCCCGGGAAAAAAACGTGTGGGGACAAATGAATACGTCCCCACAAGGTCTTTAGGGGTTAGGTTAAGGGTTAGGGTTTAGGGTTAAAATGAATGGAATGTCACCACAAAGATAGTAGACCATGTGTAATGTCCCCACAAAGTAGCAATTGCAAACCTGTGTGTGTGTGTGTGTGTGTGTGTGTGTGTGTGTGTGTGTGTGTGTGTGTGTGCGTGTGCGTGTTAGCTTTTCAGCTGTAGCTGTGTAGCACATTGTAAACTGCAGCCAGTCACATGGTCAGCCTTCTCTCACGTAGGAAACCATCAGATGACTCTGAGGAAAATGCAGTAGCATCGAAACGTCGGTCATTGTCTTTTATACTTGGCACCTTAACTCAAACTCTGCCATCAAAATACCCCTTTGTACCCCTTCTCTGCCATGCCCGTAGAGCCCGTAAATGTAATAAAAATGAATTAAAAATCATTTTTTTATCGAACCGAACTAAAATAGGCCGGAACTAATGCTCCGTGATCGGTTTCTACACGGACACATTATTGAGCGGACAACTTTAACATTGGAGTCCCTGAACCGGAAGCGGAAGTCCGTCCTCTATTTTAACCCGTTAACTTTCTGTCTGCACTCCGCGGCTTACAGATGGAGAACTTATTGATCAATTGAAAAAGTTTCAACGGATTTGAGAAGCTGATGGAATACGCGAACACACGATGCATAAGCAGTGTCCGATCACGCACGATGGGAACTGGACGAGCGCCCACGTTAACAGGTAGGAGAAGCCGGCAGTGAAAGACATAGAGAAATTAACAGGCTTTACGGCCGTAAACTACGAATGAGTTAATGAAAAGAGGCTTATTGTCTGACCTGGCTGAGGTGTGGCAGAGCTCCATTTCTTGTAGAAATCCTGAAAACCGCTGAGCTATTGAAACCATTCTGATACCAGACGTATCAGATTTCTGATGGTCTGGCTACGCAAGACAGAAGTCTCAGGTGAATACAGGTTTGAGGAATAAGCTCTACATCAGATTGTGAGTTGAAGTCTCTGCTGTCCCAAAATGTCCTATAGATCACTAATAAATAATGAGTGTGATCAGTCTTTTTTTTATTTTGCTTCGCACAATGTACAATCCTATTCAGCCTAGAAACCCTGACTCCCCACTCATCAGCTAGTCTGCGTAGTGAGGCGAGGAGCACCGTAAAATACTCCTAAGAGTTTAAACCCTCCACGAGACGTCTGCTCGTCGTGAGAGCAATCTCTTTGATATCGAAGGCTTTTGTGTGTGTTTTTTTCCCTCCACGCGCAATGTGTGGTTTATGCCCCTCTCGAGACTAATTATTCGTCGCCGGTTTGCATGCTAAACGAGAGCCGCTGTCAGGAAGGGGAAAAAAAACATGCACACGGGTGTGTTTTCCTGCCTCCTCTGCTCTGGTTGTCTTGGAAGATGATCAGTGCACCTCTCTGGGATCGGCTGTCTGCTGATGCCACTGCCGTCGGCAGAGCTGCTGCCTCTCCCGCACTCCATCTCTCTTAATTCTCTGTCTGTTTGTCTCTTTGTCTCTCTCCCTCTCTCTCTTAACTTTCTCTCTCTCTCTCTCTCTCTCTCTCTCTCTCTCTCTCTCTCTCTCTCTCTCTCTCTCTCTGTCTCTCTCTCTCACACATTTCCTATTTTCCCATTACTTTTTTTGCCATACCCTTGTTCTCGGGCAGAAACCATAATCCATAAATCCATAATCCATAATTCAACTCTTTAGGTTTTTTCTCCCCCCAATAAATGAATGGCATACTTCATCTTATAAAAGAGTTACTCAAAAGTATAGGGGGGAAAAAATCACCGATCTATAAGCTCACAACATATTTCTGATATGTTAAAAAATAATAATTGTTAATTCTGTCTGTGGGCTTTATGAATATTGAACCAATGACAAGTATCAACAAGAGCTTCTGACCAGATAATAACTTTATTGGATCCATTGGGGTTCTTTTTTTCATTTCCTGGAAAGATTTGAACATACAAGGTTTCCACCCAATAGCGACGATACTCTCTCTCTCTCTCTCTCTCTCTCTCTCTCTCTCTCTCTCTCTCTCTCTCTCTCTCTCTCTCTCTCTCTCCTCTCTCTGACATGCCTTGACTCCCCACAAAGCTCTCTCTCGCGAGCAGCTTTTGCGTGACAAGCCTTATATAGTCACGTCTGTGCTCTTCACTTTGAGATGGTGGCATTAATTAAATTGGCCCAGTTTTGCCTGCAAAACACAGATGTTTCCCCGTAAAATTGCTTTGACACGGCACGCGGCACACACGGTAGATATCCAGCCGTCAGGCACAGAAATCCTATATAATGTTACCAGCACATGCACAACATGCATGACGCGCACACCAGCACCTCAGCAGGACTGGAAAGTAACGAAGTACATTTACTCAAGCACTGTACCTTTTTTGAGGTACTTTTACCTTACTCAAGTGTTTGCATTTTTTAAATACTTCTATTCCACTACATGTCAGAGACAAATATTGTACTTTTTTACTTTGTAGATTTAGATTATTTGAAAATAGTCCACGTTGTGAGCTTGTAGAAGTATATAATTGATGCCATTAGTTTTGTACTTTTACTGAAGTAAAACGTTTAATACAGGCCTTTTATTTGTAACAGAGTATTTTTATATTCTGGTATTGCAAAAAAAAGTGAGAAAAGTAGTAGGCTAATATTAAGTAACCCGGCGATGCGCTGTAGCTCCTCCTTCCACAGTTTGTTATTGTTGTCACAGAGGTCCATATTATGTAAAACTGAATATTGCACATTCATCTTCATGAGGCGTGGTGATTAATTTGGCCTTGAGTGGTTAATTTATGAACCCGTGCGGAGGCCTCATCAGGGTTCGTTACCGTCACAAATTAAACAATGGGAAGAGGCAAAGCCAGTTAGGCAGTCCTGTGGTTCATTTAGACGGTAATTGGGTGAGAATTAGATGGGACAAGGTTGACAGAGAGACTCCTCTAACAAGACACGAACGACTAGGGAGGAAGACAGCGGGGCGTCAGTGTCTTATTCCACTGGTTGTCTGCCTTTTTCCTGTCAAGGACCTCTAAATGTATGTGTATTTAGCAGCGGACACCCATCTGAAAATGGTTCGTGCCAGCCAGGGTCCTTTTAGACAATGTGTCTTGACTGTTACTTGTGCTGTTTTACATTTCTGACTAAGAAAATAAACAATCAAGCAAACCCACAGAATAGAAGATTTGTGTAAAAAAAAAAAAAGCTAAATTATTCAAGTGTTTTTTTCAAAATAGCAGATGTACTGTAGATCTGCTATCTTGAAATAGCAATGTGTAAATGGATAAAGTGGTTCAAATTGTTGTGATGCTACAGTATATTATCACACACACACACACACACACACACACACACACACACACACACACACACCACACACACACACACACACACACACACACACACACACACACACACACACCAAGTACCCTCTTGAGAACCACTGTGTTATTCCAATCCCACGTGTGGAATAAAGGAAAATACAATGATCTTTATCATGATCTGTCAGTCTCACATGAATGGAAATGTCTGCCTTGAATGTCTGCGTGATATCAGCCGTGTTGGCTTTCGTGAATTCATCCGGTTTTGTCAAAACAACGAAGAGAAAGCTAGTGAATGGGTGAATGCATCGCTTGCTTTTTCATTCACATCCGTTTGTAAACACTTTAGAATGTTGAGATTTATTACCACGTACATGTACCTAATCATATGAAGAATAATGACAAGAGACGATCTGTACACAATCGGCTATCCGCACTCAGTGTTTGCGCGATGCAACACATTATGACCGTGTACAGTATATCGTCGTTGTCGGGTGGAAACCTCGTATCTCCAAGTTTCAAATGTGTACGTTCTTTCTCAAAGTAGAGCCCTGCTTCATCATACAAGGCCGTCGCACAAAAGTAGTGAAAACAGCAGATCTACAAGCACACAACGCCTCGCACTTGTAGATCGGCTGTTTTCACTAGCTTACATCATTTTTAAGGTGAAAAATTAAAAACGAACGGTTTTGGACATACAAGGTTTTCACCCGACAACAACGATATCACCAGTCTTTCAAAGAATTGTACGTGTTTTTGCTCGAAATAGCTACGCCACGCTGGAAGAGGCTTGCGGCTGCCATGTTATTGTTATTCTTTCTTTTTTTGTGATCTGAAAATTCCACTACCGCGTGGAAACCATGGCACTTCTTTCATCGGTGTCTCGCAGCAGCTCCCCCACCTCCCCCCCTTACCACACACACACACACACACACACACACACACACACACACACACACACACACACACACACACACACACACACCCGCAGGCTGTTGCGTCCAATCAGTGGCCGTCCTGATGACTACATCCACAAAGTGCCTCCTCAGAGGTAGAGGCGACCGTGTGCGCGCACGCGGAAACATACAGTAAGTGATTCATGGGGCTGCATCTAGGCTACAGCAGCAGGTGACAAATTAATGGAGAGGAGAAGTAGGGTGAGAGGCAAAAAGAGGAGGTGGAGTTGTAGAATTTGTGGAGGCGGGGGGAGTTGGATGTATGGACGGGAAGGAGGCAGGCACGTGCACACATAGACATCAAAGGGGGCTTGAGTGCAGTAGGACATTCACCAAATATTCGAATATTCGAATATCAAAGTCACTATTCGATGTTGTTCACCGAAGTCGAATATTCGCTTATTTTAATTTGTATTGTTTTCTCTTAAAAAAATTTAAAAGAAAAATTAGGCTGTGACCCCCAAAATAAACATATTTGAACTGGGGACCCCCACCCTGACAAGCACTTAGAATTGTAGGTATTACATTTAATGTGACTCGGTTTCGCAGATAAATATTGTGAACATAGCAGATCTACATGCTCTCATGAGCATGTAGATCGGCTATTTTCACAATGTTCACCTCTTGCTTACTTAATATTTGACAGTTTGGCCAGTCCTGTCGAATATTCGACTATTCGAATACTTTGAGGTCGAATAATTCGAATACTAAAAATCACTATTCGTGAATGCCATAGAATGCAGTTTTTACTATGGTGAAAGAAATGCAAATGCCCTCTTTCCATGCCATTCCAAGGCAGCATTCCAAGAATTGCCATGTCCAAACTCTCCTGAACTTGAATGCAGCATCTGATGTTGAAAGATTTGCCCTCTCTGTGTAGACATCTCCAGAATTTACTTGATTATGCTTAGTTCAGTGTGATTTCACACACCGAAAATAGCCGACCTCCAAGCTCACAATGCATCGCAGCGCGACGTGTTGTGAGCTTTGAGGTCTGCTTTGAGCCCCTGCTGCCTCTCTAACATTCTCTGCACGTCCCTGGAAGGAGGAGGCGAGAGAGTAGAGAAGTGGTTGTGAGAGCGAGAGAGAGAGAGACGGGCGGATGCGCACAGGAGGTGGAGAGCGATCATCTTAGTGTTTATTGGAGGCTGAAGAGGCGATCATTAAATCACAAAGCAAGAAACACAAAATCCCACCCACGTTTACATTGTCTCTCGTCCAGGAGCCCTCCCTCGCACGTTCAAAGCAACACACTTTGTACAGGAGGCTGCAGGCATCTAATGCTAGGATGTTAGGTGAAATGTGCCTTTTGTCACTTCGC
Source organism: Nannobrachium achirus (assembly GCF_963921795.1). NCBI lineage: Eukaryota > Metazoa > Chordata > Actinopteri > Myctophiformes > Myctophidae > Nannobrachium > Nannobrachium achirus. Next base: position 36,806,370 of record NC_137826.1, read on the forward strand.
TCGCACTTTGCTCTCTCGTAAATGGCCGATTTTACGCTTGAAATAGCTGATCTGCAAGCTCACAACGCGTTGTTTTCAGAGCGCAACACTCGAGTGCAACCAAACATAAAATGACTTGTCTCTGTTCTCCACTAGACCCTCCCTGACATTTTAGATTTAGATTTTATCTGTTGACGAAATTGTCAGTATATTTAGTCATAGTTTTGGTCATCATAGCTTAGTTTTTATTTTGTTTTTTTGTCAGTGAAAAAAAGGTAATCGACGAACATTTCTGTCATAGTTTTTGTTGACGAAATCAACACTGCTCTGCCGTGCATGCGTGGGAGAGAGCACATAGATGTGTGTGAATGGGTGGATGGATAGATGGGTACGATACATTCATATTACACACAGGCATTTTGCAGACACTCCATATGACTCATACACACACACACACACACACACACACACACACACACACACACACACACACACACACACACACACACACACACACACAATATGTGCATGCAGACACATACTGTTCTGTACCGTACTAAAGGCCTTCAGCTATTATAGGTGTGTAGAGCTCTCGTACATGGAGATTACGCTCCGCCTCCCCCGAAGACGTCCCATATAATTAAAACAAGCAATAAGGATCATTTCACTGCAGGTAGCCGTAATTCATTATCAGGAAGTGTCACGTCATGAATCTCCATGAAATATGATTTCATTACGCTGTCGAACAATAAAGACTGCTCACCATAAAGTTCATAAAATACCGACCTGGAAAGCACTGAGCCGTTGGGGCTTTAATCAGAATAGTAAAATATAATAGGATTTGCTGCTTTGCCCCCACGTCATATAGACTTGCTAATACATTTACACTATCTTCTGCAAGTGCGGTTATACACGTTTGTGATTCGCGTCATAAATCGGGTCTCTCTCTCTCTCTCTCTCTTTTGCAGTCATCTTGCCACCTCCCCCCACCCCCCTTTTTTTTCGATCGAGGCAAGAGTTATGGCCCCCGTCTGGTATTTGACTTTCCCTCCCTGTAATTTAATCAAGGAACAGCCCGAGTTTTGCACCGCGATCATTTTCACCCAAAAGTCTGAAAGTCAAAGACAAAGAGGGGCCAGTGCAGTACGTGGTGTGCTGTAAGCTGTGTGCCGAGCGTGTCCACACACACAGCTGAAGGACTTGAGGAGGGCGCATGTGGCCCCCTGGGGGATGGAGATGAACTGATGGTGGCACTCCCAACAGCACCTAGTGCTCCAAAATGGCAGAGGCTACAGACAGTGTGCAAGTTTGGACATTAATACTAGGGCTTCGCATGCATGCAAAAGCACACGCACGCACGCACACAGTGATGCCGGGTTGTAATTATTTACATATATGTATAGTCAAAATAAATAGAAATGAACCCTGACAGGGCATATCGGGACCGAAGCCATTAGCTACTTAGGAGCAAAATCAATAGTTTGACATGAATATTGATTTACAATTCAGTGTATTAGCTTGTAAGTCTCTGCTTCCATGGCAACATAAACAGGGGCAGAGTGCTGGTCAGTTGTTGTCCAGATGGTTACAGTTTACAGTTTACAGTTTAGGCATTTAGCAGACGCTTTTAATCCAAAGCGACTTACAATAAGCAGATAAAACATCACAATAATAAACAGGATAATATGTAGATACATCAACAGCATTGCTATATTGCTGTTACAGCAATATAACAAATGCAAATGGATATCTATCTAGGAAACTAAATAATCAGTCAAGAAAAGGTTCTAAACCTAAAAACAAATGCTGACTAGCTTCATGTATGGTCATTGAGTGTTTCAGTAGTGCTAAGGGTTTAGGTGGAGTCTGAAAAGGTGAGTCTTCAGTCCACGGCGAAAGCTAGCGAGTGAGTCCGTTGTTCTAAGTGCGACAGGGAGTTTGTTCCACAACTTTGGGGTCAGGAGGGCAAACTGTCTCGGACGAGTGGATTTTTGCCCTGGGGTTTTTAGCGAGGGTTCTGTCAGCATCCCTGAGTTGGCTGATCTAAGTGCACGGGTGGGGGTGTAGGGCTTGGTGTGATTGGATGGTGTGATTGACCAAATTGAAACATGCATTCAACATGCTGTAGAAGCTCTTTGGGGAGGACTTAAAATTAACAATGACTCTGAAAGAATTTAGACTTGCAGGTAGCCCTTTCCACATAAAAGATTCAGAGTATGAACGAAATGATTCTAGCCATTCAGCTCTTGAATCGGCTTCCTCCTGTTAGAATAAGTGTGTACAGTATAAACTTGTAAAAGTAGTTGAATTAACATTTGGGTATTTGCGATCCTGTGAATCATACACATTTTAATACAGGATATTATGGCATACTCTCTCCTCCACGTTGAGCCACTTGAGTCTAATAAAATGGGCAGGGAGACGACGTGTTCTGGGATGAGAGTTTTAAGGATCAGTCGAACTCATTTATTTTGTGAGCTCTAATTTCTTTTTGAGGATCTTGAGTATGATAGTGTACAAGAATGTGCTGGCACTGTCAAAGTGACATTGAACACGAGCCCCTGCCAATATTTCAAGAGCACTTCTATTAAGGTGGATTTTTCAAGCCAGAAATTCTTCTTTTTGATTTATCTTTGTCCTACCTTTGATATAACTTTCCGTGTCATTCTCTGGGAAGTAAGTAACTTTTTTCCTGGCTGTAACTTCAGAGTCATCTGCTATCACTCTGAACCCAGAGGACTTCTTTAGTTTAGCACTGTGGTTCTTAAACATATTAATTCAAACATGTTTAATTAGGCCTAGGATTATTGAATGCTTTAACCAGTGAAAAATAGCAGATATACAAGCTCACAGCACGGCACTCGGTGCCGCGCTGCGAGCTTGTAGATCTGCTATTTTTGAAAGTCGTGAAAATGTGTGCAAATCTTTGAATATATGTATTTTGCTTCTGGGTGGTCCCTGGAACTAAATATTTTGAGACGGGGTCCGTGGCCAAATAAATATTTTTTTGGGGGTCCTTCACATGAAAAGTTTGAGAACCACTGACATAGTAGTCTCTCAAGAACAGACTAACTGAGTTCCATGCAGCGAAAAGGAGCTTTTCTTTGACGATGGCTAGCCAGATGGCTGACATAGAAACATAGGTTTTTCAAAAAACCTTAGAAGGATTCAAAAGACACTTTTCTAATTTTCACGATTTTTCAAAAATAGCAGATCTACAAGCTCGCAGCACGGCACGCTTTGAGCTCGTATATCTGCTATTTTTCAATAGTTAAAGCATAAAAGAATGATACACAATAATGTGTACCCGTTCTAAACAATGTACAAACAGAACCAAATCCCTTTGGAACCCCTTCAAAGAACCTGTTGATCCATAGGTGGACCCCACTTTGAGAACCCCTGGTTTAGCATTAGATCCAAATGGTCTCATTGAGTGCCAGCGCCCTCTAGGGGCCATAGAATGCCAGCGCATCTCTCATAGGCGAGCGCTTTAGCTTCCAGGACCTCACCTTCCAGGACCTCACGTGCTCACGTTCATGCACGTCATGGAAATGTCCCGGATGATAATGCTAACAGAATGGCTATTCCCATTTTGTCATCTAAAAGATCATTTTTGGGCGATTTCGCCGTAAATAAACCTCGCGCCGCTTCCCTAAAGACACAATCCAGAGATATAAGCCTTCAAAGATTGGTCTTTCATTGGATTAGGCGGAGATTGGCGATTTCGTTCGCAAATAACGTCCGGCTGGGACGTTGTTAGCTTTCGGCTAGTAGCTAGAAAAATCAGGCCAGGCTTCAGAAGGCCTCTTATCATTTTATTCCATTTCATTAAATATCCCGGACTAGTTCGGGATAGGCACCCTGGAATACGTCGCGCCGCCTACAATGAACATTGGGTGAACATTGGGGGGGGTCTAAACTTTATTTTAAACCATTTTCAATGGAATAAATCGTCGGAGCATCTAGCGTAGCTCGTTGGCTAGCGCTGGGCGAGCCGGGACCACCCACGTTGCTCCAAGCAGCTCGGGGTAAGTAAAATAGCAAATAAAAAATTATTTTTGATCCCGAATATCCCGAACTAGTTCGGGATAGGCACTCAATGAGTTAACTCTGTTTTGTTGAATTGTAGAGAGAGATTTGTCGTGAGCTGAATTATCAGCAAAAAGCAACAGGTTGCAATCATTGGCTGACTTCATAACAATCCTGCATGTGTTATAAGGCCCTGTTCAGATTGGTAAAAACAAATTGTATCCTGACCTGAAAATGCTCTTTCTGTTTAGAGCTGGAGAGACACGGAGACTCCTGTTACTGAACAAACACTCTATGAGTAGCCTATTATCAGAACTCACGCACGCACGCACGCACGCACGCACGCACGCACGCACACGCACGCACGCACGCACGCACGCACACACACAGAGCTGCTTGTGATATCACTTGAGATATCGCTGTTTATAATGCATTGGTATTTAGCACAGCTAAATGGAGGTAATGTGACAGCTATTGTGTACCCCAAGAGTGACAATAAAAAAAAGAAAGGTGCCATTTCACATGCAACAGTTTGTATGATAGCCAGAATGGTTCTGCTTTTTCTGTTTGGATTATATTTATGCATTTCTTCTCAATATTAATATCTTTTGATATGTGAATCTGCCTTTAAAAAAAAGATAATTGGATAACATGTGCAGTGTAAAACTCTGCTGTAATTTAACAATCTGCAAAGTGATACAGTAGTTGATAAATTGGCAAATCTGATTAGTTACAAACAGGTTACTCTCAGAATGTAATCTGGTGCACCTGCCTTTACTTTTTTAAATTAAGTGTAGCCACAATTGTTTTATTACCCCCTTTTTAAATCAAATTGAGTCGCTATGCCAGTTAACCCTCCGTATTTCTGTGGAGTATCTACTACTGCTTCAAGCACACAACAACGTGTCGCAATGCGACATGTTGTATTTTTCTATTTTTCGACCTATCCATCCAGCTTCTTTTCCCTGAACAAGGCCAACTGTGTTTAGACACTTGGCCAAGCGGTGGTGGTCAGGTACTGTACTTTACCCCTGCACCTCCTGAGCACACCGGTACATATTTCTGACTACAACATCTCTCTGCGCGTGTATTACATGGGTAGTGTAATACAATTATTCTCTAATGGCTTACTTTACTCCCTTAGGGATAAGGTCAGAAGTTCAGTCACCCAAGAGAGCCGCTAGCTGCTCCTTGACTTGGAAAGGAGACAGCTTGGGTGGTTCGGGCATCTAGTATGGATGCGATGCCCCCCGAGCGTCTCCCTAGGGAGGTCCTCCGCTGCACGTCCCACTGGGAAGAGACCCCGGGGCAGACCAAGAACCAGATGTGGGGGGATTACATCTCCACACTGGACTGGGAACGCCTCGGGATCCCCCAGGAGGAAGTGGCAAATGTTGCTCAGGAAAGGGAAGTCTGGAGCTCTCTGCTGGAACTGTTGCCCCCGCAACCCGACTCCAAATAATCAGTTGAAATTGGATGGATGAATGGCTTACTTTACTGAAATTTTACAGAATGTAATAGAAAGGTAATTTATACATAATGTTTGGCTGCTCCACACTTCTGGTCACATGTTGTACACCACTGGCTTCCGTGCTCCTCACGTTCAAGTTTATTTCTTAATTGTCATTGTGTAACACAACTTATGCTCTGGTTCTGAGCTAGTCTGGGATCACTTCACTTTTCGGGCTTGTAACCGGTCTGGAGCGTAAACCACAAAACGTCATGTTGTAGTACTCAAAGACTACAATTTGGCCGGAACTATCCACTGGAAACAGTTTTAACCCAAAATAATTCCCCTGCGCTCAAGGACATACTTATAGGGCCTATACATAATAAACTCCTTGATGCGGAGTAGTTTTACTTTTGAAAAATTAGTTTGGTATATGCATCTTTTAGTCCAACTCGTAGCGACTGGAAAGACTACACTAGGCTACTCAAGCATTATAATAGGGATTTGGGAAACAAACGGAGGGAACCAAATCAAAGCGACGCCGCTTCTTCTAGTGGTTTCCGCGTTGGGTGGAAACCAAACGGCCTGTTGTGAACGAACACCAGGTACACCTGGTAGGCGAGGTTAGTTCTGAGCCTTACACAAAGGGAGGATCAACCGATGATTTCAGAGCTGCTGTCTTTGCAGTTCTTTGTAGCAGTCTGCAGTCCTGAGTGGCACAGATCTCTACATGAGCAATCAGGGTGCCAAACCCCTGCTGCGGAACACTCTCAATGCTACAGCCATAAAAAAGTTCAAGAGCTTTTACTCATAACAAAACTCTAGAGACGCTTCTTCAGAAAGTACTGTACATTGTCTGGTGTAAGTTCTTCTTGAGGATGCCTTCTGTAAATCCTGAACAGTGTACATGTGAACAGCAGGGTTACTATAGTTTACTAACACTAAACTAAGCAAGGGGGAGCCCGCTGGCCTAGCGATCCAGGCGCACACCACATAGGCTCTAATGCTTGGCAGCGTGTCGCGGGTCCAAATCCAAGCGCCCTTTGCTGCATGTCACTCCCCTCTCCTTGTTTCCTGTCTACCTACTGTAGGCCTACTATCAATAAAAAGACAGAAAAGCAACACAAAAAAAGCTTAAAGCTAAAGCTAGGTGTGGGTTAAAAAAAACTAAACATTTTAGTTTAAGACTAAGGGTTGAGACTAACAGCTGCCCGTGGCAGGTAAATGAAACTCTGAGACCTTAGCGTCAACCCCTGCACTAGACTTTACATAAATTATATTGTGTACGTACAAGAAAATTGTCAACACAACAAGTATGAGGAGGCATAATGGGATGTTAGCATGACTGTGGGTTTGTATTTTGTAGTTTTGTACTTTGTATTTTGATACCTATTCTTAAATCTGGTCCCACAAATATGCTGAAATGAATGAGGTGAAAAACTATTTAACTATGTGTTAAATGTGTTAAACAATATAAACTGAACTGAAACCAGAAAACCCACTTTGAAATCTACACTGAACAATGACCAATGAAAAAAACAACAACAAAAAACAAAAACTAATGGAAAATCCAAGACTATAATAGCTGTGGTGCGCAGTGGACCACAGCACCCATGAAGTCTACTATTTATGTTTATGCCTCAATCTTTACTGCCGGCCCCATCAGCGGCTGAAGGCTTTATGAGCTGAAAGCAAAAGATACTGACTTAAAGTCAAATTATATGCTGCTCTGCTCTGCTCTCTCCCTCCCTCCCTCTCTCTCCAACCACTCCCACTTGTACAGCAAATATGAGCACGCACGCACGCACACGCGCGCGCGCGCGCGCGCACACGCACGCACGCACACACACACACACACACAAGCACACATACACACACACACACAAGCACGCGCTCTCTCGTGCCTGGCTGGGGTTTGACAATAAGTTATTGAGATGGGCTTGGGGACCAGCGAGGTCCTCGGCAGCACTTTGTCACACGCTGCAGAGAGGACAAGGCGTATTTGCATACCTCCAGGGAAGAGGAGATATTAATAAGATGCTGTCACGTTCACTTTATAAGACTTAGTAAACACACTACGCTCAGTCTTAACGTACCGGTGTACGGATTCTGGCGTCTCTGACACAATTCTTTAATTTATTCTATTTCTTCCTTTGTCTGTGTCTTTTGCGCGGCGTGCCTCTGCGGGAGGCTCGCCGTCTGCCCGCGTGTCTGTGTTTATTTTTTTCCCCCCGCATGTTGTATACCTATTTGTTATATTTAACATACATTTTATAATGTAAGTCAATAGGCCTCTGACTGAACTGGAATCTTACCAAAAGACTGATTCGTCATAGATAGGTTATGGACCACTGTTTCTCAACCTGTGGGCCAGGGCCCACTGTATGGTATGTTTTCTTTAACACCTTGAAAAATGAGTTGTCGTTGTAATGAATAGGAACTTAAGTATATTGATACAAGCCGGATCACAATCGATTGATTGATCATTAAAATATAAACATGCTCTGAATAGCTGACCACATGTGTTATGTGGTCACTGTCAGCTGGGTTTGCCGTGGCGATTTGGCCACAGCAAACCATTGTTATGCCCCTGTGTAGAGTGAGATGCAACGCGATACAAGGAAGTGAAGGTATGGACATTTTAGTGCATGTAAAGGTTAAACAGAGAGCGGACGGGAGGGATGCTTTTTGATGGCGTCAATCTCTGCTTCCTTCTCCGCTGTGATTCCACTTTTTTAACACAAGATGGGGCTGATCGCCAACTAGTGGAAAATGCAATAAAACAAAAAGACATGGAAAGACGGGTCTGGCGGTCTGGGACCTCAAACAAAGACGTGAGGAGACATGTCCGGCAGGGAATGAGACAGCACTGAGTTTTAGAGCTGCTCCGTCAATGTCATTGTAGAGTACACAACAATGACAATAAAGGGTTTTTGATACTGTTACCTTACGCTGCACTACGCTACGTTACGTTACGCTACATTGCGCTGTGCTGTGCTGCTTGTGTTGTGTTGCTTTGTATTGCATTGCGTTGCGTTGCGTTGCGTTAGAATTGCTCATTTGGTTTGCTGCCGATATTGCATTTCAAGTCACCTTACCGTGTTACCGTCTGGACATTTTATGTGTCGTTTCAGGGCAACATGGCAGCTGTCATGTTAAGTTTGATAGATTTGTGACACGTTGCGAAGGTCACAGTCAAGGTTTGCCGTCAAGTGCATAGAGAGATAGAGGGAGGATTGGTATGCAATATGAAACCTGTATGCTTTTGCCTGGTACAATATGGAACGTCAAACATGAGTGCTATAGCCTACAGAACCGGTTGAAACTCCCAGGAAAGAGGAATGGGAGTAGAGCTGGGCATTTTGCTACAATATTGATATTGTTTGATAAGACTAGAAAGCCTGATAATAGCCTGTTTCCATCCACTGATGAAATGCGATTCTTGGGAGACCTGCTGCAAATGACTTACCGCGGGCCTGCACACAGCTGGGATTGACAGCTTTTAGCTTTTTTAGCTTTTTGTCCGCTCCCGAATTGACGTCTCATCCTGCAAGTTTCTGCATCTGGAAGGTGGCCCCGTGGCCGATCTGCAAGCTCACAACGCTTGCAGACAACAGCGCCGTAAAATAAACATCCGATGCAAGGTACAGTAGTTGGGAACACGGCGCCAACAAGTTAAGAGCTCCCTTCAGCCAAGTCGATAGCATTTTAATTAAAAACCTATTCGCTTAGTGTTTCCATTTCCCTTTTGCGCATTTTGTTTTTTCAATAAAGCTTCAAAATCCACAACCTCCAAGCGCATAAATGTTTTTGCGAATAATGAAAGTTTATTCAATTTTTTTCCATTAAAAGATTTATGTGCAAAAGCCTTGATGCGCAAAAAATGGCTTTAAAGAAACGCCACTATTGACTAACAATAGACGGGCTGAAATCACATGTTGCAGGTAGGGTTTAATCTGATTATTTACTAGACTTTACAGTATGGATCTCATGGAATTAAGCGCTGTATACCGCATTACATGTGATGAGTTAAAAAATCGATCATTTTTAAAAAGGACCAGTTGCAGACCTTGCTACAGTATACAGTACCCATATCATACCATATCATTCTGTTAGTGTACAGTACACATTATAATCCCTCAGTGTTATATTTTACAGTGTTACAGTGTAGTGGGAACATTTTGTCACATAGTGTATGTCTCAGTTAGGAAGGACAAAAGTCTTTGACACAAGGATGAAAACCTCACCCTGGGATCACATGGCCTGGGGGCTGATAGCTCACGGCGCAGATACAGTGAATGTGAAAAGTGTGCCAGTGTTTAGCCTCTGTGTAAGACCGTAAGCACGCTGCAAATGAGTCCAAACGGCCAGAGAACTGAATGTAAAGAAGGCTTAATATTGTATTTGTATTTCCGACATCCTCTCTCTAAATATGACAAGCAATTACCGTTGTCCGCGTTTTTTTGGCAGCCAGAATGAGAGAGGGGGGCCCCTGCCAGGAATCTGCTCTCTTTTGAGGAGTTTGCGTTTTTCCAATTCAATAGGCAATTTGTGTGCCTCCAAAGCCTCTTTATCCACATCCGCCGCTTTTGTGGCGGCGACAAGATGCTGCATGAAAAGTGTGCCTCTGACAGACACTGTGATCTGAACAAAACGGCGCAGCGCGCATATTATCTCGTGGAAATGGTCTCCAAAAATAGCCCGCGCCGACTTCATAGTCTAATGATCACTGTCAAGGATCGCACATCAGAGTTTTATTTTTAACATTTTGATAGCAATGATGCCTTCAGCCCCGCTGAGATACATGGAGCTATAATAAGAGCGCTATCAATGATGTGGAATAATCAAACAAACGAGGAATGACACCCGCAGATTGTTGGGCGGGGTTGATTGTTACCTGCCTGGAAATATGTGCCACTTTCTTTTGTAATGAAACCGTTGAATAATTTATTTATTCAAGGTATACTGTAAATGGAAAAGGAATGGGGTTCAGCTGCTAGTCGCCATTAAGGCGGGCAAAACAGCAGGTGCAGCTACAATAATAGCAATTATAATGCTGTATTTTTGTCCTTTGAGACCCGGTGGAGGTTTACCCAGAGGAGCTGGGCGGACATGGAACTTCGTGCATGAGGAATCTGCCGTGAGCTTTTGACGGAACGGGATATAGATCATGGGTCAAACTATAATATGTAGCGTGTTGTCAACGTCAGAAGGTTAATTATTAGGGGTGTAACGATATATTGACTGAATCGAAAAATCGATTTTAATTTGCAATGATCTACTATGTCGTTTGCAAAAGCAAAATAAATATCGTACTGTTTTGGCTTTGTATCGTATCGTTTTAAAATGCAGTAATCGGTATCAAATCATTTTGCAGTGCAAATAATTGATTGTATGGAAACTAAGTATTTGTTAATTGTATTTGACAATTTTAAGAGGGAAAATGAAAGAGGGCTCTAATTACCTTTCCATTCCATATAGCTACTCTTGGTCTATCGATAAATGTGTGTAATCTCTGTGTTCATGTCAAGGTGGGTTTGTTCATAAATTATGTGTTGAAATATAATGTCCATGTATTTGCAAGATAATCACAGCATTTACTTCCATAATAATAGATTTTTTACACGCTTTACACAGATTTAATTTCTTTGCTAAATAGTTACTATATCGATTTTAAATCATTGAATCGAATCGTATCTTATCGCCATGAATGAACTAATATCATCCATGTGCCGTGATGCGTATCGTTGTTCAAATGTATCGTTACACCCCTAGTAATTATCATCTTACATTAGGTTTGTAGAGGCTCTACTGTAATCTTGTCTGCCTGTGATCATGTAGACTATAGAGTATGCTTCCAGCCTGACACATGCACGCACACTTCAGGCTAAAGACAGAAATTGTACTTTTGACTCTGCTACATTTCTAGGAAGGAAAAAACTAACAAACTATGAATTATTAACCACTTAAGCCCTATTTAAAAAATAGTGAAAATAGCCGATGATAACAAAACTCACAACGAAGCAACAGAGCTCACAACAACGTGCAACATGAACTTGTGATGCAACGCATTGTGATGCAACGCGTTATGATGCAATGCGTTGTGAGTTGTGGTCAGATGGGTGGGCCGCCAACGCTTATTGGGGATTTGTTAAAATAGGCCCTGATCCAGAAAAGGTTCAGAACTACAGTAGCAACAGTAGCACAATCTATACGATGAGAGACAGATGGTGGAAGATTAGTCAGTGTAAGAGTGGCAGAGATAGTATTGAAACACGTTCAAATTCCCACTGGCCCTCCTCGACTCTCTCTCTCTCTCTCTCTCTTCACTAATGTTCTCTTCTCTCTGTCTATTCTTGAGTTCCCTTGGATCTCATCTAGCAATATGTTGTTGTTTCATCTCGCATTCAGCTTTGAGATGAACTCTTAGGCATCGGGTGGTGTTATCACTTCTCTTCCGGAGCGTTCATTTGCACTTAACAAATGGGTTGGATGATGCTCGACTCCCCCTCACTCCCGCCCACTTCAACTTCAACTCCAACTTCCCTGTCACATCACACGCTGTCTACAGGTGTAAATGAATGGGTGATTTTTTTTATTTCATTTTCAAGCTTCCAACGTTTTGCAGGGTCAAAAAAGATACACGGGAATACAGAAAGAAACAAGGGAAACAAAGTCCAATAACCAGTATATGTCAAACATACTGTACAATCTAAAATATACCGTATATAAGGTCGATGGTCAAAATAGAAACAAGGCTAACATCCTTCTTGTGCAAGTAGAGACAACATACTGTATGTACCTCAAACCTAAGAACACTTGTAAATGTAAAAGCATTTAGTTGTTGTTTTTTTCACCACTGAATGTTAGTGTGCAGACATTGTCAGACAACAAAGAGGTGCATGACAAAGAGCGCTGGGTTATTTCAGGAGAGATCGCTCCTCCTGTGTTACTGATAACAGAACCAGAGCAGGGAAACATTCGCCTGTTACTTGACCCTAAATTTTTGTTTATCTTGTTATCCATGCCAGGAACAATGTCATCTTTACCTTAAAGGACACCTCTGCTCCTTGCCTTGTTTGTCCAACACGAGCCGCCAAAGTCTTGTATATCATGTTTTGGGGTGAGCATTCGGCACAACTGCCAATCACAGCAACTGCACTGGCTTTGTCCGGGCTCTGAGACGTGGCCTACATCTGGCCTAGATCTTGGCACAAAGTGGCCAAAGTTTGTTGTACGCCCAGGGTCACATTGACCAAGCTTCGCGGGACACTTAATGAAATGAACTCATAAATAGCACTGCACGCTCACTTAATACTAGATTATGGGTCGTTTGATATACTTTTTCATTGGATGAGGTGCATTTGTGCCTCTTATCAACACAGAGCAATATAATGTAGCCTACTGTATTACATTTAATAATAATAATAATAATCATCTTTATTTGCATACAGTAGCACCTTTCATGACATGAAATGCAGCTCAAAGTGCTTTACAGAGCAAAAATGAAGCACAAGTGCTTTACAGAGATGAGATGTTTGGAATCTATTTTGGTTTTATTTATCCCTTTCAGTAGGGCCAGGTAAAACACGCAGATGATAGGTACCGGTATTTGCATTTGTCACAAGCGTGTGTTAATACTTTTCATATTTATAAACCCCCACAGACACACAACTATAACTTTCACTTAAAACATTAAATGTTTTGAAAATACACGTTGAGAGAGAGTGTAGTGGTATGAAAGAGTAGGGTATTAATTTAGGAAGAAACATAAAACGTTGAAATATGGATGAGATACCAGGTTTCTGCTCAACAGCAACAATATTACATTATGTTGTATGGGGCAACAGTAAAGCAGCACATCATAAATCAACATGAGTCAGACAACACTTTACTTCAGCATGTGACCATGTTTAATCTACCAAAAAAACCTACATTACTTGATATGAATGTGCATGATAAATCAAAGTGTCAAGGTCAACCCCAAAACGCCTTTGTGAACCAGCGATGCATTATCTCCACCAGGCCGGGCCGGGCCGTATTTTGTGTGTGTGTGTGTGTGTGTGTGTGTGTGTGTGTGTGTGTGTGTGTGTGTGTGTGTGTGTGTGTGTGCGTGTGCGTGTGTGAAAGTAGGGTCCGTCCAGGGGTACAAAGTTAGATTATTGATAGTTAGGAACCAAATGGACCCGTACGTGTTTGAAGTTACACAGCAATCGGATCGGTGTTTCTGGACAAAATGAATCTCCATACTGTATATGCCTATACATAATGGGCTTATCATTTGGATCTGCGGTTTGTCTGCGGGCCGCACTCTCAAATCTGGAATCAAAGGGGGTACATGTATTATAATCAAATTATTGGCTTAGGAATGCGACAAAAATATATTATTGAACTCAAGTCTCTAATCGATAGGGTGAGAAAAAAAAAGTCATTTTGGGGGTGAACTGGTGACTCTCCCCATTCGTACCACTTAACACAGGACCCATATTCAAATGCATCAGGAAGCAAATGATAACAGTCCAGCAATGACAACGGAAACCCTGCCTACCCCACAATTACTTGCATTATAATGTAGCTGCCTGCAGCTAATAACAATCGCTCACTTCTCGATACTCCTCTCTCTCCCTCTCCAGTCATATTCCGATGATGTATTTCATATTCAAAACACAAATGGAGCAATTTGTGCAAATATCATGCGTAATAGATGGGCAGACTCCCAGGTGCTGTGACCACGCAGCGGACTGGCCCTGGAGGGAGCGGCTTCTCAACCCTGAACGCATCAGCAACCCAACGAACGGACGGGGGTCCATGGAAATGGAGCACGGGAATGAATTAGGGGTGTCATTGGTTAAGGACATCAGCAGAGAGAGAGAGAGAGAGAGAGAGAGAGAGAGAGAGAGAATTATAACAGTGTTGGAAAATGATGTGCACCAGTCAAAACAAGTAGCAGTACCATAATGTAATAATACTCTGTTGTGTATTGAAATTGTAACTTTAGCAAAAGTGAAACAAATTATCTTATCTGCATCAAAATATACTTACAGTAACAAATTAAGATCTACAAGTAGCACTACCATAATGTAATAATACTCTGTTGTGTATTGAAATTGTAACTTTAGCAAAAGTAAAACAAATGATCTTATCTGCATCAAAATATTCGTACAGTATTAAACAAATTAAGATCTACAAGCTCAATGGCGGCACATTGTGAGCTTGTAGATCTTCTAGCTTTGAATAGCCAAAGTACAATATAGGGTTTGAGTGGACCAGTGGTTAATGCACATAATTAATAATCTAGATCTGCAAAGTAACTAATAATTAAAAATAAACTGTAGTGGAGTAAAAAGTACAATTTTGCCTCTGAGATGTAGTGGGGAGTGGAAGTATAAAAAAATTGAATTACTCAAGTACCTCAAAAATGAACATGACCCGTTGAGACCCGAGGCCAGTTCTACAAATCATCTCTGCTGCTTGGAAACCTCCTATGTCCCAAACTGTTGCTTTTCAAGATTATAATTAAAAAGCAGCAAAAGTAGCAGTTCAACAAGCTCAAAACGGACCCGCTTAGCTACTTTAGAGACACATTGTGGGTCACTGCAACATGATAAAGTAGGACATTAATTTAGGAAAAAACACAGTTAGAATATGTAGATAAGAGGTTTCTGCCCGACAAAAAAAAATATATATATATATAATACTTCTAAATCCTAAGAGCTTTCTGAAAAACCTATGTCGCTATATAGCTAAAGTCTAAAAGGACACGGATGCTTCAGTGGGTTAAGTGCGGTACTAGAGTAAATGTACTTACTTGGGCTGCATTCTGAGCAGGATTAGCAAGGAGCTGTGGCGTGTAATCAGATGGAGCTGGCTGTGGGTAAACGTGGACATTTAGCTTGACATGGCAGAATGAGCCGTCTCTACGCCGAGATACAGGCTATAATTCAGCTGTCATTCGCGGGCGACGTGACCACAACAATTCTCTCAGACACTATAAAGAGGTTATTGAGTGCATTTTTGTGGCTTGACTTTAAAGAATATTACACCAGCATCCTGTCATTATTACTTGCGCTAGCAGAGTGCGAAAGTACTGCGTTCGGTGTTTCTGTATCTGTGTTTGTTTTGTGAGTCTGTGTTTACGCCCGTAGCCAATCAGGGAGCACAGAACTAGCCAATCAGTGAGCAACGTTCTTGGTGACGTCACCAACAACAAGTGTGACCTGATATAAATATCAAGGCGCAAGTTGGCACCTCGGTAGAGTGCAGTCTAGTTGCAGTATTATGGGTTGGGTGAAATGTATCAAAAATTATTTGCAATCAGAGAACTTATGTTTTGTTTGTCATTTAATTACACTTTGCCGTCCGAAATAGAATGGTGGTTGGTAGATTAGCCGTGAAATTTCTATTATTGTATTGTGATCTGAGACATAATATTATGTTTATAAACATGAGCCCGCCGCCCCTCCTTCTTGGACAGCGCCGTTGTTTTTCCTTTTTTTTTCCCCCCCAGGTCATTAGCTCACCGTGATTTTCTCGATCTCCATTGGGATAAAGTGGTGGTTTTGGCCGAGCATCGATCTCCCCGTGCGTTTCGCGTGCGCGATCCGCGCGCATAACGATCCATGCATATAGTCCAGGAGTGACTGAACAGTCGATGTGTCCACTTTGGATAGCCTAGCACCTACAGTAGCACTCCAGCTCTGCTAGTGCTAACGTCCAAACAACAAGTGGGTGGGAGGAAGGAAGGCTGAAGAAGGAGAGGCCATGAGAGTCACTTCTGTTTCATGTCAGAGCAGCCACGAGCCACCGATGGACGAGCGGTGACTAGGGAAGGTTAGACGATCGCCGATTTTCGGATCAAAATCATTTATTCCGGTTTTAATGACAAAGTCCGGGAAAGTACGACGTGGCTGAGACTCCTTGCTGGGATGTGCGATATACTACGGTTTTAACATTAAGGGGCTCCCCGTGGCTTACAAAGTGTTAAGATCTACAAGCTCACAACGCCTCTCATGGCGGCACATTGTGAGCTTGTAGATCTTCTAGCTTTGAATAGCCAAAGTACAATATAGGGTTTGAGTGGACCAGTGGTTAATGCACATAATTAATAATCTAGATCTGCAAAGTAACTAATAATTAAAAATAAACTGTAGTGGAGTAAAAAGTACAATTTTGCCTCTGAGATGTAGTGGGGAGTGGAAGTATAAAAAAATTGAATTACTCAAGTACCTCAAAAATGAACATGACCCGTTGAGACCCGAGGCCAGTTCTACAAATCATCTCTGCTGGGTGGACACCTCCTATGTCCCAAAATGTTACTTTTCAAGATTCTAATTAAAAAGCAGCAAAAGTAGCAGTTCAACAAGCTCAAAACAGACCCGCTTAGCTACTTTAGAGACACATTGTGGGTCACTGCAACATGATAAAGTAGGACATTAATTTAGGAAAAAACACAGTTAGAATATGTAGATAAGAGGTTTCTGCCCGACATAAAAAATATATATATATATATATATATATAATACTTCTAAATCCTAAGAGCTTTCTGAAAAACTTATGTCGCTATATAGCTAAAGTCTAAAATGACACGGATGCTTCAGTGGGTTAAGTGCGGTACTAGAGTAAATGTACTTACTTTCCAGGGCTGCATTCTGAGCAGGATTAGCAAGGAGCTGTGGCGTGTAATCAGATGGAGCTGGCTGTGGGTAAACGTGGACATTTAGCTTGACATGGCAGAATGAGCCGTCTCTACGCCGAGATACAGGCTATAATTCAGCTGTCATTCGCGGGCGACGTGACCACAACAATTCTCTCAGACACTATAAAGAGGTTATTGAGTGCATTTTTGTGGCTTGACTTTAAAGAATATTACACCAGCATCCTGTCATTATTACTTGCGCTAGCAGAGTGCGAAAGTACTGCGTTCGGTGTTTCTGTATCTGTGTTTGTTTTGTGAGTCTGTGTTTACGCCCGTAGCCAATCAGGGAGCACAGAACTAGCCAATCAGTGAGCAACGTTCTTGGTGACGTCACCAACAACAAGTGTGACCTGATATAAATATCAAGGCGCAAGTTGGCACCTCGGTAGAGTGCAGTCTAGTTGCAGTATTATGGGTTGGGTGAAATGTATCAAAAATTATTTGCAATCAGAGAACTTATGTTTTGTTTGTCATTTAATTACACTAGAAGCTCGGCCGCCCGAAGTCGGCGCCCTGGCCAACTCGGGAACAATGTGAATAGGGAATGAATGCCCCGCCCTTTAATGCAAACCTCATTATACCTGTTGTCATAGGATCTGTTTTGACCATCTGTTTGCGTGTGTCCATTTATGCCCATGTATGGAGATATCTGTCTGTCTACGTCCATTTTATGCCCATATATGGAGATCTCTGTATGACCCGTATTGACCATCTGTTTGCCTGTGTCCATCTATGCTCATATATGGAGATATGCGGCCGAGTGTATAGTCGGCGACCTGACCAACTCGGGAACGATGTAAATAGGGAATGAATGTCCCGCCCTTTAATGCAAACCCCATTATACCTGTTGTCATAGGATCCGTTTTGACCATCTGTTTGCCTGTGTCCATTTATGCCCATATATGGAGATATCTGTCAATGTCCATTTTATGCCCATTTATGGAGATCTCTGTAGGACCTGTTTTGACCATCTGTTTGCCTGTGTCTATTTATGCCCATATACTGTATGGGGTTATCTGTCTGTTTGCCTGTGTCCACTTATGCCCATATATGGAGATCTCTGCAGACACAGTGCCGGTTCCGGAAAACTCAGATGTGGAGCTGATGTCAGACATCAGCTCCACATATGGGCGTCCATTTTTATGCCCATACAGTATATGGAGATCTCTGTGAATGCCCTACCCTTTAATGCAAACCCCATTATGCCTGTTGTCATAAGACCCGTTTTGACCATATGTTTGCCTGTGTCCATTTATGCCCATAGGAACATCAAAACATGTCATACTGATGACATTCAATACGTAACCATGGCATTTTGTGTTGACTCATGTGGCGTACGTGATGTCAGAGCCTTTTATGAAGTGATGTGACAATGAGTCAGCGCTTGCGCCAATTTCCTCCGGAACAGCCTGATATCAACAATCAGCCCCGCATAAGGAGATTCCGAACGTTTCGCGCCGGTTAGGGAAAACCGCGCGTCGGGTCGGCTCGAGGCCCGGCACTGCACTCCGTGCCGCGGTGGGGAACGCGCGTGCCGAATCTGAAGCCGGTGGGACGAACGGTTCTCGAGATACGCGGATTACAGACAGACACACACGCAGACACACACGCAGACACGCAGAGACTTGTCGCATTTATAGATAGATAATTATGTCTTGGAATTGCGACCGTCAGGTCGCAAGTTACTATGAAAAGCTCCACCGGCTATCTGTCTGTCCGTCCGTCTGTCTGTCCATCACGACACATTACACTTTTGCCCCTACTCTTATCTCTGCCACCGTTGGCCCGGTCGATGCCAAACTTTGCACACACACTCCTTGGATGGCAAATCACAACATTGAACATTCCTTTAATTGCAACTAAGTGCACTGCGTTGCTGTTGCCATCTCTTTAGCATGTGTGTGTAATGTATGTTGTGCTAAGTGTGTGTGTGATCGCTTAGTACAGCTGTTACATATTGTCCTGCTACCCATCTAATGGCAGTATTCTATTGCCCTACTACGCCCCTACACCACCTAATTGCAGGATTGCCCTGCTACCCACCTAATTGGCTGTTATGCACTCTCTGCCCTATAATCGATACCGATTTGTTAACAGTGTTTTGCAATGGTAAGACTAACCATTTAGCTTCATTTCATGCCGAAAATAGCCAATCTTCAAGCTCACGGCACGTCTCGATTGAGACGAGGCATGAGCTTATATAGATCATCAGCTATTTCTGGCATGCGACAACCGGTCATGTAAGGACGTATTAATCAGGCCTCACCAACCATCCATTTGGAACAGGTGCAAATCAGTGTGTTTCCTGGAGGCGTAGAGTTTACAGTACAGTGGCCCTCAGACACCTGTCTGCTAAGCAGAAGGCTCCTATATGGCAGGAACACCTCATTACTCAGGGTTCCGGTTATTCCGAGCGGCTTTTTTCCACAACTCTGACCTTAATAGCAATTTACCAGCCTGACCCTGATGACAACATATGCATTCATAATGACCGCAGGTGGGGTGTGGGCATGGATATGGAAAATATCTCTCTGTCTGTCTGTCTGTCTGTCTGTCTGTCTGTCTGTCTGTCTGTCTGTCTGTCTGTCTGTCTGTCTGTCTGTATGTCTGTCTGGAATGCATATTGCCTCTGCTCTGTCTGATATGCTCTCTCTCTCTCTCTCTCTCTCTCTCTCTCTCTCTCTCTCTCTCTCTCTCTCTCATTCTCTCTATTTCTCTCTCTGCCTCCTCTGTCTTGTACCCCCCCTCATCCCCCCTCTCCCTGCTTTTTTCCTCCCTGAATTCTAACCTACTTGTTTGTGTATCTGTGTCTGTCTTTCGATAGTAAAAAAATAAAAAGATTAATTCCTTAGCGTTAATTGAACTCTGAGGGTGTGAAAATGGAGCCAAATGGACCTTTAAGGTCCATTATTGTTATGCACCTACTTAACTTTCCCATTGTTTCTCACCTCCTTCCGCCACACTCTCGCTCTCTCCATTTCCCTTTTGCACACACGCACACGCACGCACGCACACCTTTTCACTCTCTCCCGGTGCGACTCCATGCACGTATAAATAAATGCATGTATAATTTCCTATTGGGTCGGGTCTACGGAGGGGGCTGATCTACAGCATGCACTGTTTAGACTTGGAGACAATAAAGCAGATTTAGTGTGGCATTAAATATTAATATTGCATCCGTGAATATTTTAACACTGGGTTTTAGCTCGGTTGCACTCCTCTCCTCTCCCGTCTGGGTGGAATGCATAATTATTTGTCCATGGTTTGCATCTGTTTGTCTGCGCGTGTGCGCGTGTGTGTGTGTGTGTGTGTGTGTGTGTGTGTGTGTGTGTGTGTGTGTGTGTGTGTGTGTGTGCATGCCTGCATGCATGCGTGTGTGCGCGCGTGCAAGCCTATCTTTGTGTGTGTGTGCACTCATATGTGCACACCTGTGTGTGTGTGTGTGTGTGTGTGTGTGTGTGTGTGTGTGTGTGTGTGTGTGTGTGTGTGTGTGTGTGTGTGTGTGTGTGTGTGTGTGTGTGTGTGTGTGTGTGTGTGTGTGTGTGTGTGTGTGTGTGTGTGTGCAGGCGTGTATGGGTGCACAAGTATGTGTGAGTGTACTCTCTGAGTGTATGTGTGTATGCATGTACAGTACAGTATGTGCACACGTGTGTGTGTGTGTGTGTGTGTGTGTGTGTGTGTGTGTGTGTGTGTGTGCGTGTGCGTGCGTGCGTGCGTGCGTGCGTGCGTGCGTGCGCGCTTTCGTGCACGTGTGCTACATGTGTGGGGAGAGATGGGGGAGGTGAGACGATGAAAAATACATAGGAGTCTCTTAAGTCGTCCCCTGAGGTGTGCAAAGCTGTATCAAGTATGATGTTAACGGCTGCCACCGTCGAATGAGAGAGAGGCGAGCGAGGGGGGTGGACTTTTAGCAGAAAACTGTGGTCCACGCACCTACTCCTACATATTTTATTATCTCGTACTTCTGCCGTTCTGCTTTTGTCCTGAATGTGCAAGCGGCCGTTTGATTTGTTCCCGGCGTTAAGACACCGCCATGGGCCCGGAACGGGAATGAACGGAAATTAAACTCTCTCATTCTCTCTGGGCGCCGCCGCAGCCCGGCAATAAATACAGCAAGGCTGCCTGCGACGTTGGCCCGAGCCTTTAATATTCACTTTGTTATCGCATGCTGTTGAAAACATTAGTGTTGTTCTGAGTCGCCCGCTCGCTGTGGATGGACGATGTTGTGCAGACTGTTCAAATGCTGTCCATTTCTTGAAACAGAAACATGTCGAAAGATAAACCACCACCAAAAAGTGAAAGAATGAAGAAACATGCGTGGGATAATTATGCTGTTGTAGGAGTCTCTATAGCAGGAGTCTTCAACGTTTTCAGGCCAAGGACCCCTTAGTTGAGAGAGAGACGAAGCAGGGACCCCCACAACCTTTTCAGAGATACCATAGTCTCACATTATTTGACAGCACGATCATCAGTGTATGTTGGATTCATGTCAATTTGTGTTTTCAGATATTTAACCACTTGAACTGTACTTAGTATGCTCTTTTTCCCCTTTACACCAAACCTTTTTGCCAAAAATAGCAGATCTACAAGCTCACAACGCCTCACAGCGCGAGGCGTTGTGAGCTTGTAGATCTGCTATTTTTGACTAAAGTTCTCAGAATAAGGACCTTAGGGTTCAAGTGGTTAATATAAAAAGGAGAAAAAATATGTCTATCACACAAAGATTTGGAGTACCCCCTGTAGTAACTCTGCGGACCCCCTAGGGGTCCCGGAACCCCTGTTGAAGACCCTTGCCCTATAGTGTGAACATTTCTGTTTGAATTGATATCTTTCAAATGCGTCAACGGAAGAGGGTTCGATAGTTTGAGTTGCACAACTCTGTGTATTGTCATGTTTTAATAGGCTATGGTTTTCAATCTTCATTTAGTCAGGGAAAGCTGTTTGAGCATAAGTGATTGTGGTTTTTATTTAATTTGTTTCCTCCCACACAGGTAACCACTCACAGGAGCACTTCAGCCATTTTCAACGCTTATTATAAGATAGCACAATTTCTCATTTCTTATTTCTGGCTGAAGGGCACCTTGACATTAGCTTTGTAAGGTGAGGTGAATATTCCTCCGTTATTTATTCATCCACTGGCCAGACACACAGAGCCCTCCACTCCACAACATCGCCTATGTCTACATGCAGTTCTACAGGGATAACATTTGTTGTTTGTTTGTTGGCCAGGGGCGTCACACTGGGGGGGTAAGTGGGACTGAGTTACTAGGGCCCAAGATGGATGGGCCTTCATTATTTAGCTATTGAAAAATAGCAGATCTACAAGCTCACAGTGCCGCGCTGCAAGATTGTAGATCTGCTATTTTTGAAAAGTCGTGGAAATGTGTGCAAATCTTTGAATATATGTATTTTTTTAAGTGAACAATTGTAACTCAAATTTTGCTTCTGGGGGGTCCCTGGAACTAAATATTTTCAGATGGGGGTCCGTGGCCAAATACATATCACTTTGGGCGTCCTTCACATGAAAAAGTTTGAGCACCACCGACATCGAAAAATCTGAAATATTCAAAGACTTGCACACATTTTCAAAATTTTTCAAAAATAGCAGATATACAAGCTCGCAGCGCGGCACTCGGTGCCGTGCTGTGAGCTTGTATATCTGCTATTTTTCAATAGTTTAAGCACAAAATGTGAGTGAATGTTTGTACCCAGGGCTCAGAATTTGGTGCGACACGCCTGTTGTTGGCCAACCCAGATGTTACTTATTCCGCTATGGGTTCCCACTCCTGAATATCAATGGCATTTTTGCATTTAATTTGGGATAAATCAAGTAAATAAGCTCTGTGGCAAACAAATCAACACTCTTCATATGCATTTTTAACCACACAGGAAATTAATAGAAATACAAATATTCCTGGTTGTGATATAAACAGCCATAATTTGTTCTATGTAGAATATAATGTCAGACTCTCTTGTCTGACACCTTGAATGTCCAAAACCTGCATATTCTGTATGCTTGTTTTTTGAGACAGTCTTGTATGATGAAGCAGGGCTTTTTACTTTATAAAAAAAACATACACATTTGAAACTTGGAGATACGAGGTTTCTGCCCGACAGTGACGAAATGCTCTCATCTGACGAGGGAACCCATTGATACTGTATCTTACTTCTGGGTTTTAGGATTACAAACTGCACTCTATTTGACTGGCATCAATATTGTACGTATACTCTGTATGTAAACTTCGGGTATGAAACAATGACATGGTTAATCAAGTTATATAAGCAAACAACAATTAATTTATGGACAACTCTTTTAAGCATGGTCAAAAATGCACGGCGCACACAATGGCATACAGTGCGACACGTTGTGAGCTTGTGGATGTGGGATCTGCTAGTTCCACTATTCGACATCATACAATGAAGTATTTCGGGCTTAAGTGGTTAACTATGACTTCTACCTTCATGTCCTCCTAGAGGCCATTTGTAGTACTGCACAGAAGATATAGACAAACATAAAATGAACTGTGCCTGCTTTGTGGCCCGGAAGTCTGCCCTGTACATTTGAAAATAAAATTAATTCACTTGAGGAACTATGGCACACATCTTCTGTAGGCCTACACACCACGTAATGTTGGTTCCGTTCATGCGTCTTCGACACTCCGCAGTGAGAGCCCTGATTTACGAAGGAATACGGTAATGACCGAGGCCTACCCTCTCAAAACAGTGTGACACGAGAGTTAAATGACTCAATAATGAACCCTCTCTCTCTCCCCGCCCATAGAGAACGCCATAAAGTCATTTTGACCTCTATTAAATAAGAGCGACGAAATGCATTTGTGGCACTTTATTAGCATGAGTCCGAATTGATATCAAGGCACTAATGTTGCCCAAGCCCCCTCCTCTCTCTCTCTCTCTCTCTCTCTCACACACACACACACACACACACACGCACACACACACACACACACACACACACACACACGCACACACACACACACACACACAAACACACACACACACACACACACACACACACACACACACACACACACACACACACACAAATAGACTGGATGAAGAGATGAAGCTAATCATGGCCTGCCGGGCTCCCCATCTTTCACCCCGCCCCCCGTCCATTTGCCACATTAGGCAAAATGCTGGAAAGTAATTATATTCATCAATCATTAATATCATATCTCGGTGTTATTTGGTCAGGCGGATGGAGAAATGTGACGTTGTATTATATTGCATGTCAGCGGACAGATTGCACATAACTCACACGCGTAATCTTTCAATAAAGTTATAAATACTTTAAATATTTGCCTAGAGGAAGAAAGACTGCGATGTTGTGAAGCTGTGAGGGAGATAATGGATAATGTTTTTCATCTTCCATTATTTGCATTTAAGAAAAAATTTAATCATTTTAGTCTTACAAAACCGACCGGTTTTCCTTTGAAGGACCCCCAAATTGAAATGTATTTGGCCATGGACCCCTGTCAGTAGACTTGGTGCCAGGGAACCCCACAAAAACAGCAGATCTACAAGCTCACAAGGCATGCGGTGTGGCGCTGTGTGAACTTATAGATCAGCTATTTTCAAACAGCCGATGTTCATTAGTCTGGTTGCCCCTGCAGCGCAACCAGACTATAGTACTTGTCCGACTTTATTCTTTCCATCCATGTCAGATAAACTTTATTTTGCCGCGCTACTCCTCCCACAGTTTTGGGTGGCACGCACCTGGGCCATGTCAAATCGCCCGGCTTCATCGGGACACGCCCACATATATAATATAACGTATCTCTTAGCCTTTTGCTAAGAGATACGTTATATACAGTAGTTTCATTTGTATTTGTGAATTAATGTTCTCCATTGAGTTGAATGGGAAAATGCAAAACATTTACTTTTCCCAAATATGAAGATGACTGACGTCTGACATCATAGACCACATGAAATTGACACAGTATGTCCATATATGGGCATTCCAAAATATGGGCTTAATATTGATGACCAGGGGTCTCCATATATGGGCATGAAAGGGACAAGGGCTTGACCCAGAGATCTCCATATATGGCCATTAATGTATTACTGAATACATTTACGCCATTGACTTGAATGGTAAGACGAAATTCATTTGCAAGTGTGACTCGCGTCACGGCAACCGCACTTACAATTTCCTAGAATTGCATCTTTCTAGTTATAGGTTAAAGTGGTTAAACTGACCCTAATGCTGTTCTTCTGGATACACATCAGTCATGTCCTAGTATGAGCGAATAGGGGAAGAGGATCAACCTCACATGATTCATTGTTTGGCCCGGCAAAACTCAGATGTGTGTAATATGATTACAATTGGCAGAATCATGGAATACTTGGTGGTCCCGTTTTCATTTTGCACAAGATGGGTGGTTGTTGCAATTACCTGTGAGACTTTGAGAACCACTGGACTAAGGAGAAATTGTCTGCTATCAGATCCTGGCCGCCGTGTATGCTTTGTATTCACAAGCCTGTTTGTCCATCGCTTTTTCAAAGAGTCTCTAATCACAGTGAAAGTGTTATAGTACCTTGTGTTGGTTAGTTAATTATTAAAAGAGTTAACGTCTCTGTTGTGACTCTCCATTTTGTGGAATACCAATGAAGAAACACATTAAGCCTAATTTACACTTAGACAAGGTTAAAATACAGTATTCCTGTTGGTTTTGGAAGCATCTTCTGGAGATAGTTGCAGGGAGAGGGATAGTTGAGCTTTTGTGTCAAGTTAAGAAACACCCAGGTTCAGATATGAAACATGTTTAATATTACGATGTCATCATGATAAGTAATCTATCGGTCTATCTGCCATAGGTTTGCTGATAACATACAACCCAGACAATGCCCAAGCATACAAAAGGCAATGTTTTTAATTGCCTTTTGTTTGCACACACTGGGTCCCCATTGGTTTATTCTTGGTAAGCTCCTTTTTTTCACCTCCACAGCAAATCTGTTCACCGAAAATAGCCTACCTGTGAGTTCATAGGTAGACTATTTTCAGCAGATGTTCGCCTATTATGACATACACAGAATTAGGAACGCTAGGGTTCATGTGGTTACCATATAACCAGCCTCAACAGGCCACAAACTGCAAACCATAATGCATGGGACGTTTTCATTTCAATGACCCCAGTTTACTAGCAGGAATTAGGCTACAAAACCCTGCAACTCTGAGAGTGTGCAGAATGTTCCACATGTTCACTCTCATTCACCCCCTGGAACCCCCTCAAGGACCCCTGAGGGTCCCTAGACCCCACTTTGATTACCTCTGCTCTAACCCACACACACACTTGCACATTTCCCAATCTTATATACAAACAAAATAATCCATCAGAAACGAATTCACAAAGCAAAATGTGTGACGCTTGCACCAACTCCGGGCTAAACCGTCTTCTTCTCTAACATTTATTGATGTTTTTGCATAGAGATATGTGCAGTTACAGTACATAAGGAGCAAACAAACTAAACAAACTTTGAGGTCTTAAAACCTTTAAGAAACATTTTCAGCTTACAAACATTGAATTACCCTTGTGTATGAACGCTGAGCTGTACAAATAATTTTCTTTGCCTTACAAGACCCCAAGAGATGATTTACTTTAGCTGGCATAAAAGTTCTCGTACCTAGAACAACAGTGTGTTGCCTATCACAACCACACTAATAAGGGCATGACAAACATAAAATTAAAATCAAATTGATCAATAATAATAATAAAACATCAATGATAAATACATGTAGCACCTGTTAATAAATGGCCCTATTAAAAAAAAATCGAACCTCTGTTCGAAGTGGAGCTGTGTGTGTGTGTGTGTGTGTGTGTGTGTGTGTGTGTGTGTGTGTGTGTGTGTGTGTGTGTGTGTGTGTGTGTGTGTGTGTGTGTGTGTGTGTGTGTGTGTGTGTGTGTGTGTGTGTGTGTGTGTGCAACAGCGCCCCTCCCTTAACATGTGTGGTCAGAAAAGGTTACTGCAGGCTACAGACAGACACAGAGACACGGAGACAGACAGACAGACCCACACACACGGCCACGTATAGGGAGCTTGTGTTCCACACAGCTCCAAAAAGCACAGTTCAACTTCAGTGACACATGCTTCTTTTCAGAGTTTCTCTCAAGAAACATTGAATTCATTTTGAGGAAACATTTCAAAATAAATAGATAATAATAAATAAAAGCTGCTCCTCGGGTGAAGGTAAGGTTATCATGTTCCATGGCAGCCTTGAACACAGAGATAAGAAAACAGAGACAAGCCTGCAGGCGCTAGCACGCAGGGGCGTCACAAGGGGTAGGAACGTGGGACTGGGGCCCAAGGTGGAGGGGCCCTAATAACTTTATCTATTGAAAAATAGCAGATATACAAGCTCGCAGCGCGGCACCGAGTGCCGCGCTGCGAGCTTGTAGATCTGCTATTTTTGAAAAGTTGTGAAAATGTGTGAAAATCTTTGAATATATGTATATTTTAAGCGAACATTTCTAACTCAAATTTTGCTTCTGGGGGGTCCCTGGAACTAAATATTTTGAGATCGGGGTCCGTGGCCAAATACATATCATCTTGGGGGTCCTTGACATAAGGTTCTTGCACACATTTTCACGATTTTTCAAAAATAGCAGATCTACAAGCTCACAGCGCGGCACTCGGTGCCGCGCTGTGAGCTTGTATATCTGCTATTTTTTCAATAGTTAACATTCATGGGTGGCCCGCAGTGAATCCTTGTACCCAGGGCCCCGAATTTGGTGTGACGCCCCTGCTTGCACCGCCTCTGCAAATCTACTCCTTCTCCGAGGTGTATTGATCTCTATTGGACCAGGACCACAGGCCACACACTGGCCTCACTCAGAGGTTAACGCACCTTAAGTCTCTGTGAAGTTTGTAGGGACTCCGACAGACGAGGAGATCGAATGACCCACGACGCATGGTTCACCCGGCGCCTATAGGGCGAGATTCAGCCAGCAGATAAGTCGCAGGTGATTTCTCGAATCACCTGGTTCCCATTTCTTTTCCCTCCATTTCTCCTTCATATGGGCTCCCGGTACCGGGTGAAGCGTAGAGCGCGGTGAGAGAGTTTTGATGAAAGATAAAGGCGGAGCGAAAGATTTGAGAGAGAATTAGATTTCCAAAGGTCGAAAATACAGCGGCGTGTCATAGTGGAGCCCGTAAACCAACGGAGGAGAGTGTAATCTTTAAAAAGAAAAAAGAAAAGGAGATGTTATAACGGAGAGATATATTCCCCACCCTAGCTGTGATTGAATGATAGATTGAGGCAGGCTGTCTACTTAGTGAAGGACATAGGGAACAGACAGGAGATTAGGCACCGTTCCCAAGGAAGGGACTCAAGTCAGGACTGCATGTGCACGCTTCACTCTTGATCATGCCTCATGGCAGTTTGTCTGCGTCATGCAGTGGTGGAAAAAGTACTCAAATGTTTTACTTAAGTAAAGGTATCAATACTGCAATATAGAAATAATTTGTTACAAGTGAAAGTCCGGAATTAAAAATGTGCTTGAGCAAAAGTATGGTAGTGTTGGCATCAAAATGTACTAAAAGTAACAAAAGTAAAAGTACAAAATGTTTGAAAATAGCAGATCTACAAGCTCACAACGCATCGCAATGCGACGCGTTGTGAGCTTGTAGATCGGCTATTTTCAAATAGCTAAGGTATAAAATAGGGCTAAAGTGGTTTATGTATGTTTTATAATATTATAATTTATATCTGAAAAGTAACTAGTAACTTAAGTTTTCAAATAAATGTAGTGGAGTAAAAGTACAACATTTGGAACCGAGATGTAGTGGAGTAGAAGTAAAAGTATTAGAAATTGGAAATACTCAAGTAAAGTATAAATACTTCAAAAGTGTACTTAAGTACAGTACTTAAGTAAATGTACTTAGTTACTCTACACCACTGTCTGCGTGCGTCGTGTGTCTGTGCGTGCTTGTGTTGTGCGGGTGCATTCTTACATACAGCTGTGTACTGTATGTGCCAATTAGCGTATGGTTTTGTAGTCAACCTGTATACCTTCGCCAGTTATACCCCTGCATTAGCATGTCATTAGCATCATATGCATCGTGTATAATAGGCTATCTATCTGTTCAGCAAAACACCGGAAAGAGTATGAGACGCTGCAGTGGGGGTCTGTAACACTGGTCTGGTCTGTAACTGGTCTGTAATAGGGCATTCACCAAATATTCGAATATTCGAATATCAAAGTCACTATTCGACGTTGTTCACCAAAGTCGAATATTCGCTTTTTTTTTCTCTTTAAAAAATATATAGTTTATAAAGCTTGGCTAGATAGGAAGTCATAAGAATGAGTTGTCAATGCTCCTGGTGGATGAATTTGTTAATGCTCTATACCAGGGGTTCTCAAACCTTTTTAGGCCCTGACCCCCCAAATAAACATATTTGAACTGGGGACCCCCACCCTGACAAGCACTTGGAATTGTAGGTATTACATTTAATGTGACTCGGTTCCGCAGATAAATATTGTGAAAATAGCCGATCTACATGCTCACAACGCCTCGCAACGCGATGCGTTGTGAACATGCTCACAACTTGTGAGCATGTAGATCGGCTATTTTCACAATGTTCGCCTCTTGCTTACTTAATATTTGACAGTTTGGCCAGTCCTGTCTAATATTCGACTATTCGAATACTTTGAGGTCGAATAATTCGAATACTAAAAATCACTATTCGTGAATGCCCTAGTCTGTAACTGGTCTGTAACAAGGCCTTGTCCTGATGCTTCGCATCGAGACAACACTGCCGCCTCGTACTGTACTTCAACAAACCCGGTGGTAAATCCTCAGCTACAACAAAAGTCATGCAAAGTTCATTGTCCCGTGTGAGCAGACAGTGACGAGAAAATGATACCTACGTCAATCAACTCAGAAGCCAATTCCTAATCCCCACTCTCCAGTGTTGTGACAGAGATGAACCCCTTAACAGGGGGCTAACCTAACCCTAACCGGACAGCTGGGACCTCCAAACAAGGGGACATTGAAATATCAAGATTTTGCAGAGATACAAGACTTATTCTTGACAGCAACAATGTGTTATGTCACTTATGTGGTATTTGTAATTCAGTGTATGGGGACTCTGTTCCGATAAAAATACTACATGCTGAAATGTGTGGCCTGGCGAGGGGGGCATTGTGTGATATTTTGCCTCCGAGGGCATTGTGGTTCACTTCCAACACTAATAGAAGCGCTCAAGCTGTGCCCGCTTGCGCCGTATCATCTCGATATTAAATTACCATTTGCAGATTACAGCACTGTCTCTTTTCACAGCCGCGCTATCTCGAGCTGCAGCGTTTCCATCCCTATTGTTCAGTGTGTGGTTGAGGCGCAGTGGTGGGTGCGTTGGTGCACACAGATATGGAATGGCCCCCGCTGAGAGAACTAAACACAGCCAGTCTTCCTTTTCTTTTTTTCCCCTCAAGGTTTTGATGTGAACAAGCAGTGATGTTGGTAGGAAAGCAAAAGGGTCCCGGAAGAATAGTTTTTGTACGGCATGCCACTGAAGAAGGGGTCAGCCGTATGGAACAGTGCTTATCTCTACAGCATGCATTTATTTACAGTATGTGCCCCCACGTTTTGGCCA
This sequence comes from Nannobrachium achirus, assembly GCF_963921795.1. Taxonomy (NCBI): domain Eukaryota; kingdom Metazoa; phylum Chordata; class Actinopteri; order Myctophiformes; family Myctophidae; genus Nannobrachium; species Nannobrachium achirus. The sequence continues at coordinate 36,837,138 of NC_137826.1, forward strand.
AATAATGTAGCTTCTGTCTATATACTGTATGGCAGAAGCTGATGATTCTTAAAGTGACAGTAACCCTTTAGGTGACAGGCCCCCTTTAACAGTCAATGAGGGACAAGCATTCCCGGTGATGCCAGTGGTGAGCGCACCTCATGGCGCAAGTTGGCACCTCGAGTGCAGTTCTAGTTAGGGGCCTCCACTTTGTCTTGGACGCAGTGTATGTTTTTAATTGTTTACAATGGGGGCACCACGTTTTTGGCAAGCCATCAGCATGACGAGGCACTGACCGTGTATTTTGCGCTGTACGTTCAGGACAGGTGTGGTATTTCAACTTCGATGTTTGGAAGCGTTTTAGGTGAGTGTCTTGCCTTTTCAGCTGGGAAGAAATGTTTTGATGCACTTTGAGGTTTGTTGTCTCCACCAGCCGAAGGCATGGGGGAGAGTATGTTTTCTCCACTGTCCGTCCGTCCGTCCGTCCCTCCGTCCGTCCGTCCGTCCGTCCGTCCGTGTGTGCGTCCGTCCTTGTGTGTGTCCGTCCGTCTGTTACAGCTAATCTCCGGCGCCGTTGGCCCGGTCGCTGCCAAATCATGAATCATGAACGCAGCTTGTGATTACAGAGAAATTCTGCACGCACATTACCACTAGGTCAAGGACCAAATGCCTCTCTTTTCACATTGGCCTGTTATAGCGCCACCAGCAGGTCGACCTTTGCCAAACTAATCTTTGCATCTCAAATCATGCATGCAGCGTCAAAGGCCCAAAGAAGACATGGCACCCTTTTCACATTTAGCACCACCAGGACCTACCTGACATGGTGGAGACCTGTGTTCGGAAGAGCACTGCTTCTAGTTTCAAATATGAAGTGCAATATAAATAAAATGTATTGTTGTTATTATTATTGGTGGGCATGCAGCCTTATTCTATTTTATTTTAATGTACTTTTCTCTTGTGCACTAAATATTGTGTCACAAAGGGTATAATCCATAATGACCAAAACAGACTCACCCCCTGCATGGTCACAGATGAGTTGCTTGCTGGGGATTGTTATTGCAGAGATGTACACAGAGACAGCAGGATAGCGTAAAGCTGCTACCGTGGAGCGCTACAGAGAATCCTCAAGCACCGCTGAGGCAGAGGGTGGATGCACAGTAGACTGTAAAGTCCTGAGTGTTCTTTTAACTCTGGGTGTTCAAAATGTAACCAAATGGTCATTTGTACACTCTCAGAGTTACAGGTGGTTAAATTAACAAGGATCTATCATCTTGCAGACCCCGGTAATGCTGGGCCGGGCCAAATTTAAGAGGTTTAAATTGTGTGTGTGTGTGTGTGTGTGGGGGGGGGGGGGCTTACAGTCAGAGACCTATTTAACCACTGTGCCGCGCTGTACCAAGCTGGGTAGAGCTGGGAACCACTGTGCCACACTGTGTACCAAGCTGGGTCAGAGCCTTTGTTCACACTAGGAGCTGGGCTGGAAACAGCTCAGTAGACACACACACACACACACACACACACACACACACACACACACACACACACACACACACACACACACACACACACACACACACACACACACACACTCTCTCTCTATTTGGACATGAAAGGATGTGTGCTTTTGCATGCAGGCATAAATGTAGGTAGGCCTACTCTATTTAATTAATTATTTATATATACAGTAGTGTGTGAAAAATGAAATACCATATTGATGTGGTGTGTAGTATACTGTACTGTACATGCGGTAGTTTACTAATTCTTTTTGTTTCTAGACTTCAGATCACTCACAGTTGATGACGCATAACATCTAATAAAGATAAGAATTGACAAAGATATCAAACATAATTGTCTGTCAGCTTGTGTGTCTGTATAATAAAATGAACTCTGTCTTAGACACATACATTCCTCCCACTCACGTTAAGCAGAATCATGTGGGTTTGCAGCGTAGGAGCACCAATATACAGTACGTTCACTAGCAAAGACACACACACACACACACACACACACACACACACACACACACACACACACACACACACACACACACACACACACACACACACACACACGACACACACGTACGTACGTGCACGCACACATGCACGCACACATGCACGCACACAGAAACACACGCACGCACACATGCACGCACACAGAAACACACGCACGCACGCACGCACGCACGCACGCAAGCACGCACACACACACACACACACGCACACACACACACACACACACACACACACACACACACACACACACACACACACACACACACACACACACACACACACACACCCCTTACCCAGCGAGACATGCTGCTACCACGGAGCCTAATTGAAACAGGCTTTTTTATTTATTCAAGTAACAGACCCACACATCAAACATCACATCTTCCCCATAGCATCAACACCACTTCCATTGATCAGCACGGGGGGGGGGGGGGGGGGGGGGGGGGGTCTCTGCTGTACAATCAGAGAGATATTTGTGTTCATCGTCATATACCGTAGAATAGATGAATATCAACGCTGTCTTAGATCCGCTATTTTCACCGTTGTGCGACATTGTGATGTATGAAGTATAGGGCATCAATTTAACATAAAGACAGCTGAAATGTGGAGATACGAGGTTTCGTCCCAGACAGCAACGATGCAGAGCTTAGCTAAAGGTGATTGATGCCATTTGTCTTTTGGCAAGCAATCATACCTGCACCAGAATCTTTTGGTCTCCTTCGTTCTCTCTCTCTCTCTCTCTCTCTCTCTCTCTCTCTCTCTCTCTCTCTCTCTCTCTGACGTGCAGAGAATGTTAGAGAGGCAGGGTCTGAAAGTGCCTTTTGGTGGAAATATCGAAAATAGCAGACCTCCAAGCTCTTGCAGCGTGACGCCTTGTGAGCTTGGAGGTCGTCTATTTTCGGTGCGTGATGCCACACTGAACTAAGCAAAATTAAGTAAATACTGGAGATGTGGCGTAACGGCATGTATTTATACACAGATAGAGCTGCATTCAAGAGGAGGATTCAGGAGAGATTGGAAAAGGATTTTTTTTTTCTTGAATGCTGCCTTCAGTTATGGCATGGAAAGAGGGCATTTGCATTTTTTTCACCATAGTAAAAACTGCATTCATGGTATGGAGAGGGCACTTTTTACAGACAGATAAAAGGGCAGGGGCTCAAGCCCCCTTTGATGTCTATGTGTGCACTTGCCTGCTCTCTCTCTCTCTCTCTCTCTCTCTCTCTTCTCTCTCTCTCTCTCTCTCCAGAGAGAAGTCAGTTAGTGTGATAAGTGATATTTATAGCTGTGACAGCAGCTGGGGAAGGAGTGTGCACAGCATAGCAAGACGGCGTACCAGGAGAGTTGGCCATTCAGTGGCACAAGGGAATACGGCTCTTTGTTTTCATTAATTGCCCCCTTCCCTTCCCTTCCTTCCTTATCTCTCTCTCTCTCTCTCTGTCTCTCTCATACTCTCTTTCACATACTGTCTCTCTCTTTCTCAGTAAAAGCTTTTCTCACACCCAGCTTGAAGGACAAATTTGTGGCTGATGGCATCCTTTGCGTTCTCTGGTAGCTCTCTGCAACGTAACATCCATAATGTTCATTTAACTCTGAGAGTGTACAAAATGTTTTCGCGTGTGTGTGTGGGTGTGTGTGTGTGTGTGTGCGTGGGTGTGTGTGCGCTTCTGTGCTTGTGATTACATGCGTACGTGTGAACCATCAGGACATCTGGCATCTTTTCTGGGTTAGTTAAGTAAGACAGCGTGCGTTTTAAAGGTCACGGCGAGAGTCACCTGCCTTGATTTCTGAGTGCAGCTGATTGGCTGGTTTGGCCTCCCAATCAACAGCAATCACCGCACCTGATTGAAAGTGACAGCTGAGCTGTGATGAGGGTCACATCCAGTCTTACCACACTTTCTTTCTACCTATGTAGCCTCGCATAGCCAGGCTTACTCATCTGCGAAGAGAAAAGCCCGGTTACGACCATATAGGCTGATACGGCATAGAACGGCGCTACTTCCGCCGGGAGAATTTCAACGGAAGTTGTCTTTTTTTCGACCAATCACAGTGCGGTGTTGCTGAAAATCTATTCCCCGCAGAAACGTTTTCTGTTCTCCCCCACGCCTTCGTCCTTTCTGCTCGGAGTGCTCGCACAGTAAGCAGCAAACATAGATTCAACGTTACACGTTTCTACTAAACGTTTATGTTTCTACTAAAGAGTGAGTTAACTTACGAGCTGGTCAATGGAGCTATGTTTTGTTTCACCGGGGAATGTAAACAGACTGCAGCGCATGACGTAACTTCCGCTAACCGCACCACTTCCGCCACTTCCGGTGTCAACGGGTTCATGCCATTCACATCGCATATTGTGGCCAGGTTGCTACCTGTGAGGGTTGATTCTGACAATGCATTTCAACGGGAATGGAGCGGTTTGCTGCCTTTTGCAGATTTCTGGAACAAGAAAACCCTTTCCATTTAAATGTATTGGTAGAATCCACACTCATAGGTAGAATAAAAGTATGGTGGGACCGTGCTCTTACAAGTAAAAGTCTGTTATTGAAAAATGTAAAAGTACAAAAGTACTGGTATTAAAATGTTTTCAAATAATTGTAGTGGCATAAAAGTACAATATTTTACTCTGAAATGTAATCAGGGTTGTTAGGGTTACTTTTAAAAAGGAATCCCCTACAGTTACAAGTTACTTGCAAAGATAATGTAGTCAGTAACGTAATCTGATTATCACAATTTAAAAAGTAACTACTAGTTACTTTCAGTTACTTTTGGATTACTGTTTAGCAATACTCTTTAATTAAATAAAACAAGTTTTACCATTGATAACTAGACAAGAATATTGAGCCAATGAAATTAGGAAAAGGACAAACAGAATTTTACTTGAGCGAAGTGGCAGTACTTTACGCTGATTCGACTTGATTATTTCATTGCTTGGCGTTATAACTTATTTGTAAAATGTATGAGGGTAAGGGGAGAATGTGATCCAGCATGTAACCCCCATCATTCAGATCAGTTACTGTAATCCAGATTACACATTTTAACATGTAACCTGAGACTTTACAAGTTACCTGTTTTTTGTAATCTGATTACGTAATCCCGTTACATGTAATCCGTTACTTAACAACCCTGAATGTAATGGAGTAGAGGTTAAAAGTGTTTACTTTCCACCACTGCCTGGTGCAGTAATCTACTTTTAAATACAGGACTTTTACTTGTAACCAAAACAGAGCATTTTTACGTTCAAATATCGCTACTTTTACTTAAATTGAGTAAATAAAGAGTACTTTTTCCATCACTGGCTCCAGCCAATGATGTTTTTCTCTGGGAAATCTCGCTCTTTCGAACGACCGTCATTTCGACAGAGGAGCGTCGGGAGGGTTAGCGACTCACCCCACGGAGGTTAGGGTTAGTGTAAGGGCTTGGGTTGGGTGTCGAAAAGATGACACGTAGTAACAGCGAAGCGCTCCCGTTTTTCCCTAGCACATACTGTATATTAACTGTGCTGCCATTCGCTCTGTTGCTGTTTGTGTGCGCTTTGTGCAGTCCTAATCCGTAGCTGCGCCAATAATTCAGCTCAATAATGTTGGCAATGTTTAGCTCCACTGGTGCCTGAGAGCGCCTCCGCTTTCCCTCCATAATCAATTTCAGCGCTGATCATATTTGTATTTCTAGGCCTTCTGTATCTGCTTACACAGCATCACCAATTGCTGCCTTTCATTATCAGGTGCGCGGCTAACCGTGTCGGAGTATACGAAGAGGCGGCTTAAGCAAAACACTTGTGTTTGAGTGTGTGTGTGTGTGTGTGTGTGTGTGTGTGTGTGTGTGTGTGTGTGTGTGTGTGTGTGTGTGTGTGTGTGTGTGTGTGTGTGTGTGTGTGTGTGTGTGTTCATGTTGCACACTGCCTATTCAAAGTATATCGGTACATTAACTAGGCAAAAAGAGAGTGATGAAGTGGAAAGTGCACTTTTTGTTTAGTCACAGCGACTATAAATAGAGTTGCCTGCCAGGGTTAAGATTAGGGAGGAATGTATTTGATATTAGAGCAGGTGTTTAAAACTGTGTCAGTTTAAATGCATTGCATTGCAACCCACCAGCAGAAACATCTACATGTTAATTTAACACTGAAATCTGTCTGTCCGTCCGTCCATGGAAATTGTGCTTGTTTCTAACTATCTTTCAGGCCTATCATGTCTCCACTTCAGCTCAGCGGTGGAAAATTGAGTCACGTGTCAGATGTTGCACCGTGAAATAATCTGGCTAACTGTGACGATGTATTTTCATGTACAACAAATATAATGCAGTCCAGACTATGGTGAACCGTATAGTTATATTTATACTATAGTGCCGTGGTTTTCAACCCTTTTCATACCAAGGCCAATTATTTATTGGGCATTTGAGCCACGGACCACCATTTGATGAGATCTATAGCCTCTCAGACTCAAAACTTAGATGCAATGTGATGCAAGAGTGTGGTCTAGCCAACACCAACTCGGGACTCCTGGATCGCTGTCCTCCACACTCTCCTATCTAACAAAACTTTTTGTTAAGATTTTGTTATCGTTGGATACGATTTTTCCACAATTCCATGCTGTATTGGTGTGGGATAGGAGAGGTAACAGGCGAACGTTCATGAAAATAAAAAAATATCCACATTCTCTAATTGAGTAGACTTCAAATGGACCCTTTCTGGTCCATTTGGTTACATTTGTATACATTTGTGTAGCTCTCTGTGTTAAATAAAAATGCAATCCAGACCCTTTTTTAAAAATAATTACATACAATACATAATTTTAAACATCAGTACGTTACATCTATCTACACTATTCACGGGATCTCGGTCGTTTGTGCCGCTAAGCCAGTACAAGTCCCTGATTGGCTAACCTGACCGGTCGGCTGAGTTTCCCTTAACGGACCTACAGTATGTAGAGTAGTAACAAAGTATTTTTACTCTTGTGGTATTGTTACCACAATCTGAGCATTTTCTTCAACCACTGGCAAATTCATATCATATCGATTCTTTTTTCAACCCACTGAGGAAAGAAATGAAAGAGCACGGATGGACTGACATAGTTTTGATCATTTAATAGGAAGTCCAATATTTTCTCTTCATGAAGAGAAAATATGACAGTTTCACTGAGCATACTGTACGTGGGCATCTGGTGGCCCGGGGCCACATGCGGCCCCCACCTTCACTTAATGCAGGTTAATATCAGAATTGATTTCAGCTGTTACAATTCCAAACATGCAAACATGACCCTTAATGACTAGTATTACAATTTGATTGTCTTTTTTTGTCCAGTGCATTTGTATTTAAGGTCATGAATAAAAAAAAATGCCCATATATGGAGATATCTGTATCCGTTTGTCTGTGGCGTACGTGATGTCAGAGCCTTTTATGAAGTGATGTCACAATGAGTCAGCGTTTGTGCCGATTTCCTCCGGTACAGCCTGATGTCAACAATCAGCTCCGCATAAGGAGCTTCCGAACGTTTCGCGCCGGTTTCGGAAAACCGTGCGACGGTTCGGGCCGAGGCCCGGCATTGCACTCCGCGCTGCGGCGGGGAACGCGCGTGCCGAATCTGAAGCCGGTGGGACGAACGGTTCTCGAGATACGCGGATTACATTCAGACAAACTCAGAGATTTCTCGTATTTATAGATAGATTATTACTTTAAGCATTTGTACCATTCATTGTCTACAGGTTTCACCAGAGGCAGTGAGCCACATTCGTTTCTGTATAACAAATGAGTCCTGGAATCTATCTGGTGTAATTAAGGGCTAATGAAAACATTTGATTCAGAAAATGCTGAAAAAGTCAAAGGTGCAAGTTGGTATTTAAAAACAATAGACTAGAGATATTCCCCATTCCCTGATAGCTAAACCCCTCAAATTAGCCCCTGATGCTAATGGCTAGATAGATCAACAGCAATCCACTGAAGCAGATGGAGAGGCTTTGGGATCATTAAAACTTTTCTCATTCCGTGATTACTTAGAGCTTAGTTGGGGGAAAACAAATTAACGTCGTTCTCGTACGCTACCCTCAAAGAAAAATGTTGGTGCCACAGAGGCAAACTTGTGTCATCATTGCTCCCAGATTGTATAATTGATAGGAAACTAGTTCATTGTTCATAGTTCATTGTATTTATCAAAAGTTTTAAAAACGTTTAAACAAAATAAATCACAACTTTTCATCAAAAAATCATTTTTTTCCACAATTTCCTGAAAAGTAACAGTTTTGGACATACACGTTTTCCGCTTGAACGTGAGTATAACTTGCTTGTCATGTTCATGTGTGTGTGGGCAGTGATTGTGTCTGTAACAACGGTTATTTTGTGTCCAAACCTCCTCCTTCAGCTTGGGGTTGGCAGCCAGTCAGTTGTACCAAGCGGCAACACTTGTAAACACATCTTGTGTGTGTGTGTGTGTGTGTGTGTGTGTGTGTGTGTGTGTGCGTGTGCGTGTGCGTGTGCGTGCGGCGCGCGCGCGCGTGCAATTGTAGAGGGATTTCTTTATTGCCGTTCCTACTTTGGGCATGTCATTATAGGCATTGACATTTCCCAAAAAAATCCCCCAAACATATCAAGTGGCTCAGTGGTGAAGCTGGTTGGAAAAGTCATGTTTCCGTGAAACATGACCCAGGAGGTTGTTTGAAACCTGGTTTAATGTTGGAGTACGTAAAAGAACTTTGGAGAGAAACGTAGTTTCAAACTTTTACCGCCATAACTATGAGAATGTACTAAATGGAACCGAATTGGATCCATAAGGGTTCAATTTGGTTGAGTTGTACACTCTCAGAGTTACAGACCTGTAAGGGTCCATTTGAAACCCCCTCAAGGAACCCTGAGGGGCCCTGCATGGACTCCACTTTGAGATCCACCAGGAAAAATACAAGTCAGCCCCATGAAGACTACCAGATTTCACTAGCATTGTTTTGGCTGAGTGCAGTCTATTGTTTGAAGGTAAAACGCACTCATCTCTATTTGTTTGTCTTTTTAGGATGGGCTGTAGAGCGCAGGATGACTATTATTAGTATTGTTTGTTCCATTACTCCTGAATTCAGAATACAGTACACCATCCACAGATTTCCTTTTGTCTTTTCCTTTAAAAAAAAGAATGCAACAAAGCAAGGAAAAATGTGGAATATAAAGATAAGTGCTTTTCTTGTTTTGTTTAGTTTTCTGGTTTATTTGTTTTATTTTTGGTGTGTGTGTGTGTGTGTGTGTGTGTGTGTGTGTGTGTGTGTGCGTGTGCGTGTGCGTGCGCACGCGTGTTGTTATAACAGACATTCTACCAAAATGAAATGCATGCATGCATGTTATTCAGTCTGACATGGAGCAGGGATAAAACCTTTCCCCGGCCGACACTGATCAAAATGAGTGAGCGGGAAGGGAAAGATCAAAAAGCAAGGGCATTGGATCTGAGTGGGTGAATATGAAGTGCATTGTAAAGCACCTCGGAGTGCTCAGTGCTGCTCGGAAGACTAGAAAAAGCCGCTGTCTAAACGCAGTCCATTTACCATTTATATTTGAGTGGCGAAGGGAGCGTTGGGGTCCATAAATCTGACAATTATTGAGATGTACTGTAGCAACCAAAACAAGGCATGTTGAAAGCAGCACTCCAGATAAATGTCCCAGTGGAGGAAAGGGTGGAGTTATCTCCCCTCCCCTCCCCTCCCCCCCTCGCCCGAAAATCAACCTTGAGGTTTTATAACGTGCCGATGATGATGTCTCGCCGCTACATGAAAGCAATTTCATCCGCCAGTGAGATCCTTGACTGGCGGAAATCACACACACGCACACACATATATATATATATATATATATATATATATATATACACACACACACATACATTTGTACTGTACCCCAGCGATTTTATGAATCACATTTTTAAACCTAAACTGAAAATTGCATCTACAAGCTTACAATGCGTTGCACTACGAAGGGTTGTCAGCTTGTAGATTAGCTATTTTCTGTGTGTTATAGTTGTGGCGCTAAACTAAGTATACGTCAGGCATAACCTAAACTCTAAATGCCTAATCTCAACCTGAATCTTTTCCTTATGTAAGCCTTAGGGCCGATGATGCATACTCCACTTTTAGAGCAGAGTTTAAATCGGTTCGGTTTGGGGTGTCACAACATCTCGGCAGCCCCGAACATCCGACGTTATGGTGGAACCTGCTCCCCCGAACCTCTGAATGATGTCAATGAATGGGACACATTTTTTAGTTCTTTCGCTACAAGCTCATAGCCGTGCTATGAGCTTGTATATCCGCTATTTTTGAATAGTCAAAGTATAAGAAATATTGGTTAAAGTGGTTACGTGACACAGATGCGTTTTTTTACATACATTGTGAGGAGCAGGAAAATGGTTCTCGCAATGTCTATTTATCACATTCTACTGTACATGTATAGCAATGTAAGCACACCCACACACACACACACACACACACACACACACACACACACACACACACACACACACACACACACACACGCACACGTTTGCTGCACGGACAGATGCATGCATGGAGGTTCCTCAGCATCAATCACGATGCAGCCCCGCTTTTTAATAGGAAACAGAAGTGCGTAATAAATAACACAAGTCAAGCGTATACTGTTACTAATGATCTTTAGATTAGCCATTATGAGGAGAAAAAAAGTGCCGGGAGTCAATTATAGTCGTTGGAGGCGACTGGGTCCATTGTAGTACAGAACACCCTGCAACTTCAACCCTGCAAGGAGAAAATTACAACACAGAGAGAGAGAGAGAGAAGTTATGAGCACGCAGATGGGTGTGTGGGCATGGGCATGCTCCATCAATACGCCTTCGCCATTAAGTATTCAAAGTGTGTTTGTGTGTGTAGGAAGGGAGGGCCGGGTTAGAGGGCAGAGTGAGACACTGTCGGCGAGAATCAACATGGTTGCTAGTAAGACGCCTCAGGGTGACATGCCAATTCTTGGCCATCTGGCCAGTGATGTACAGTACTGTATATCGGACCGGTTACCCATATATGGAGATCCATGTACTGTATATAGTACATCCCTTTTATGCCCATAAATGGAAATCCCTGTCTGAACCAGCCACACAGATATGGGCCGGTCTTCCTCCATGTATGGGCATTCCCATATGAAGTCCTGTTGGATATGGGCTTAATATTGGTGACATCAGGGATCTCCATATATGAGCATAAAAGGGATTCTTTTAGAGTGGTTCCCATGACATCACAACATACTATATATTTTATGCCCATACATGGAGATTCCTATCTGAACCAGCCACACAGATATGGGCCATATGACTTGGACATTTGGCTAGTGATATATATCGATGACATCAGGGATCTTCATTATGGGCATAAAAGGGATTCTGGGGAATACCCATATAAGGACTTTTACATAGGTGATGTCACCTGTGATATCACCTGTGATGTGTCAAGGGAACCAACCCATAGACTGTAAAAATGTGTACACACACGGCTTCACGTCTACACGCAGACAAGCTGTGACATTTCTCATGGTAAACTGCGATCTTCTGTCGCAATCAGAGCGAAAGGTGCTATTATATACAGTATGTGTTGTCATTAAACATTTAAATGCTGAGCTTGCATGGGGTGGTTCTGAGCAGTGGTTTTCAACGGGGGTCCGGGGACCCCCAGGAGAAATTATTGATAGTTAATCTAGCCTGTTTTTACATGTGTCACTGTTCTCGAGATCTCCACTGATGAATTCACTCCAAATCATTCTGGAACATAGACACAAGATTAGTAACCAAGACAACCTCAGGCGTGTGACACTAGTTTTACTTCTTCCACCACTAACGTGGAGGTTTGATGGTCACGGCCAGAGGTGGAAAAAGTACTCACATTTTGTACTTAACACATATGGTGCCAACCCCGAGTTTCCCGAGTTTGTATTGGTACTAGTGCTGTGCCAACCCCGAGTTTCCCGAGTTTGGGCCGTTTTTGAAAAAAAAAAAAAAAAAATTTTTTTTGGACCTCCAGAAATGTATTAGGCATGATCGCGATCGCGAAATTGCATGTTTAACCCCCATACCAACCCATTCTTTCAAACATGGCAGCCATGTTTGTTTACATCTGAAGAAAACATAATGGCTGATAAATCATGAATGCCTGAACGGATTTCCAAGCGGATTTTTTTGTTTGAAAGCTGTGAACAGCATCTACACACGTGGTGCATCATCTAGGCATGGGCGTGCACTTTTTACACACTTGCACAATTACATGGAAGTCTATGGTAACCATGGCAACGCGAGACATTGAAGAGAAAAAATCATTGCAACATAAGTGTTAAGTAAAAGTATCAATACTGCACTGTAGATGTACTCTGTTACAACTAAATGTCCAGAATTCAAAATGTACTTGAGTAAAAGTATGAAAGTATTGGCATCAAAATGTACCAGAAAGTACCAAAAGTAAAAGTACAAAATGTTTGAAAATAGCAGATCTACAAGCTCACAACGTGTCGCGATGCGACGCGTTGTGAGCTTGTAGATTGGCTATTTTCAAATAGCCTACTGTAGGTATAAAATAGGGCTAAAGTGGGTTAATGTGTGTTTTATAACATTATAATTTACACCTGCGAAGTAATTAATAACTAAAGTGTTCAAATAAATGTAGTGGAGTAAAAGTACAATGTTTGAATCCAAGATATAGTGGAGTAGAATTAAAAAAATCACACCCGTGTGAACTGAGCGGTGGTTCTCCCCCCCCCCCCCCCCCCGTGTGTGTGTGTGTGTGTGTGTGTGTGTGTGTGTGTGTGTGTATGTGTGTGTGTGTGTGTGTGTGTGTGTGTGGCCTGGACAACAGCGTCCCTCCCTTAACATGTGTGGTCAGAAAAGGTACTACACAGGCTTGAGGCTACATACAGACCCACCCACATACAAACAAACAAACTAACAAACAAACATACCTACACACACGGCCACGCTATGGAGACGGTGTGACCACCGCTCAATGATAGTCTTGGATATACTCAAGTAAAGTACAAATACCTCAAGAGTGTACTTAAGTACAGTACTTAAGTAAATGTACTTGGTTACTTTACACTACTGGTCACGACAACAAAGAGGCGTTCATCGTTAACCACCGCTACTCGTTATGGCGTCTCTGAGCAACGACACCGAAGCCCCATCTGCTCTCACATTACGGGCTGCTCTGGATAAAGAGCATGGGGGGTAAATAAATGCCTGTCCTGTAAATTGCAAGTGATGTAGCTTTAAGTTTCATGGCTGTCCCGCTGAGTGCCCCCTTTGATGAATGCTTAAACAACAGCCCACCTGGGAGAAGACATGGAAATGACTCAAGGTTATTCCTACAGCTATGTGCTACTCACACTTGGATCCATGCAGCGCGCTGTAAAATGCACAACGTATAACTTATATTCTGTGCCCGAGACCCCAGAAAACCTGAACTTATTCAAACTTTTTCACTTTTTTCCATGATAAAAAAAAATGTAATCTAGAAGCTCACAGTCATTCACATTGTGAGTTAAGTTGTAGATTTCTACAATTTCTTCTTAAATTTTGATGCCAATACTTTTGTTCTTTTACACAGGTAATGTTTTTAATGTAGGACTTTTACTTGTAACAGAGTATTTCTACATTGTGATGTTGCTTGCTTCTTTTTGCTTAACTAACACATCTGAGTCATTCTTCCACCACTGGATAACAGTTTCCATGACTAAATGTAGCAGCAGGGAATTCTAAAAGTACATTTTAAGAACAGTACCAGCTAGTGTAAGTCAAACCTGTGCTTATCCCCTCGAGCTGCTGCAGAGTTATCATCACAGACACGTTTAGCCAACAACATCACTTTTCAAATAGATAGGTGCTGGAAATGTTTTCACCAGAAGAACATTGTTTGTTCCTCCGCTGGTCTTCTTTTATAATCAGGCGTTTAATCAGGCAATAGACACAACTGCAAACTTTTGACAAGTACTTGCCATACTGTGCATATATAATACATCTTCAGATCTGTTTTAATGTCCCAAGAATAAATTGTGGTACAGTATATGTTGCTCTCTGGTGTTCATACTATAGTTCTCTATCTTCAATACAGTTGTGGATCTCTGAGGCAATTCATAAATGCAGTCATTGTATGCGGTCCAAATTATTTCCCGCAGACCTTTGTCCTCCACAATTTTAATTGGCCTGCAAGCTGCTTCTGTTGAAAACGTGCTAGTGCTTGTAGTCTGGAGTGCAGTCTGCCACAAGCCAGATAGATGTATTGGGGCTAACAGAGTTGTCAACATTAGCTGTGTGCTTGCTTTGCTAGTAAATGGTGTTTGAGACTAGATGTACTTGGTAACCCAAGTAACTCAATTCATATCGACAGTTACTGCAAATAACGTTGGTCCTGTCAACAGACCTTTCTGGCAGGGCTTTGTAGCTGAACTTGCTGTTCAAAATACAATTTTCTTCATCCATTTCTGCTTGTATTGTTAGTACAGTGTTGCGGAACATACAGTACCACACCAGCATTTCTCTACTTGTACATATGGGTGACAAATAAAGCCTTCTTTATTGGCCTATAATTGCCATCGAATGGCAATATTATTTAACAAAATGTTAGCTGATTTATGAACTGTGTGTTGGGCAAACATGTCATCACAACTGAAATCAGGGCGTGTGTTAATGTGAACCGCATTAAAACACATTTGCGTTATCTTTGACAGCTGTTATAATTACCCTTCAGTCTTGTTTGCAGTCTTATTCTCCGATATGACAATTACTTCTGTGTTTTACAGCACGATCAAAAGCCAGGGAATGTTGTAGGAATCTGTCAGACGTATTATATCGTCGTTGTCGGGTGGAAACCTTGTATGTCCAAAACCGTTTGTTTTGTATTTATCTTTTTAAAAAATGATTTAAACTAGTGAAAACAGCCGGTCTACAAGCACACAACGCCTCGCACCGCGAGGCGTTGTGTGCTTGTAGATCTGCTGTTTTCACTACTTTTGTGCGACTGCCTTGTATGATGAAGCAGGGCTTTGCTTTGCGAAAAAATTTACAAATTTGAAACTTGGAGATACGAGTTTTCTGCCCGACAGTGACGATATAGTGAGTCATTTCTACTGGCTGCTGGCGGGCGGTAATTAGAGAAAATAGTGACACATCTGTCATCATTTAACAGATCATGCTTTTGTGATATAATCCTAGACTCCTGGTGAGTGCTGTGAAACCCAGCGAGGTTTGCAAATTGTGCAGGGAAAGGGATATATATATATATATATTAAGGGTGCGGGAAAAAATCGATATGAATCGATTATCGGTTTCAACACTAGCGATACGGCCGCATCGATGCGCGCTTACCCGGATCGGTCCAAATCGCGGCCGTATCGGTCTTTAGCATTAAATAATTAACCTGCTGTGAAATTCTGAACTTACTTACTCATCGTTTACTGTTACAAATCATTACTTCAAAAGTGAGCGCTCTGCTAGCACAGTCAGTGCTGCAGTGCAACGGAAAGAAAAAAAAGAAAAAGCTGCCTGCTGCTCTGTCCTCCAAATAGAGCTGGGTTTCTACGTACTGCAGTCACTGTCCTGCGGGAAGCCGCAGATCTACAAGCCCACAGGGTGTTGCATGTGGATGGGTTGTAAACTTATAGATCTGCTACTTCCGATGCAGCGTGTATGACGCTCGCATGTGCGACACACAGCGACTTGTAAACAAACCAACAACGTGGTAGTTGAGTTCCATCACTATGGATTCATTATTCCAGTGGAGAAACGCAAGTTTGGATTTTATAAGAATGCGACAGTAATGGATTGGATAACACTTTTCCCAGTGGAACCATCAGAAGTCCCTGCACTTCGACAGCAAAGGTAATAATCACAGCATCAGCTTTTATTGCAAAGGGCGAGTATTGGTTTTCAAAGTGGGGTCCGGGGACCCCCAAGGGTCCTTGAGGGAGTTCTAGGGGGTCCTCGACGAAATGATAGGAACCAAATGGACCCTTGGGTATGTGTAACTCAGGGGAGTGTACAAATGGAACCAAATGGACCCATGGGTCCATTTGGTTCCATTTAAACTTAAGACAAGAGCCTGATCTATGTCAAACTGGGGGTCCTTGACATTGATTTCTTTTTAGAACTACTGCAGTAGAGCCATAAGATAACAAGAAGACATGATGTGTGCCAGACTTCAAATGTTGCACTTACTTTATACTGCTGTTGTTACTGTTGTAAAGTGGATCTTTTTTAAATGATCTTATTGACTGAATAACAGCAGGCTCTTTTACTAGTTTTATTTGGTGATCTGATCTGTGGCATTGCTGAGGATTGATCTGATCTGTGGCATTGGTGAGGATGTAATATTTTAGTGTTTCAGTGTTATTATAGCAGCTTTGCAAAGTACAATTATTGCACTGTACTGAAGCCTGAAGGGCCAGGCCTTTGGTGTGTTTGTTTTATATTTCTCCACCTTACCAACTGTAACTGCTAAAGTGAAGCTCTTTGAAATGGGTGTGTGAGACAGATTTTCAAACCATGTCAGTAGGCTTTGTAGTTTACATTAATTATTTTTTGTATCTACATGTCTGTGTCTATTTAGAATGAACACAACAATGACATGATACTAAAATGATTTGTCATCGATCTTTCTTTACAATTTTCTGTTATTCCTTGGTCTTTTATGAGATATTCATTATTTGAAGGTCAGCAATGCTACTTTATAGATTATAGCTTCTTAATTGAATGGAAAATTAATGTTTCATTAAACGTATGTATCAGATCACACCGTATCGCATCTAATCGTATCGAATCCAATCGAATCGCATACAATTCCACAAAATCGAAATCGTATCGAAATTGCACCGTATCGAATCGTATCGAATCGTTCTGTATGTAAGATGTATCGTCTCTGAATCGAATCGGAGCCCATGTATCGGATACGTATCGAATCGCCATGTAAGGGATGGATACACACCCCTAATATATATATATATATATATATATATATATATAGCGAGGTTTGCAAATTGTGCAGGGAAAGGGATATATATATATATATACAGTATTTTCCGGACTATAAGGCGCACTTAAAAGCCTTTAATTTTCTCAAAAAACTACAGTGCGGCTTATAGTCCAGTGCGCCTTATATATGGATCATTCATTGACATTGACATTCCCTTTAGCACAGCTCCATCTGTTGGATGCATAACGCAATGGTAGCGTCTATTATGTGCGCCTTATAGTCAGGTGCGCCTTATATATGAAAACAGTTTGAAAATAGACCATTCATTGACAGTGCGCCTTATAGTCAGGTGCGCCTTATAGTCCAGAAAATACTGTATATATATATATATATATATATATATATATATATATATATATATATATATATATATATATTAGGGCTGGGATGCAACTGGGATGCACCTGGGATGTTACCAGTCCCTCCCAACTGATGTTTGCTTTGCTTGTTTTGTGGAGAAGTGCAAGGGAGTAAAACATGTTTATGACATTAAGTAAACATTAAGAGTTTCATTCCAAAATGAGTTCACTTACAGTATGTGTTTTCTACCAAGGGTTGAATGAGGATCCTGGTTTCTGTTGTAGGCTAAGGGAAAGCTTGGTGGTGGTTTACAGTTTGTCTTCAGCCACATTTGATATGGCTAGATTTTTGTTTTGATATTCATTAGGCCACGGATCCCCATCCTGAGTGTTCATTTATTTAACTCTGAAATGGACCTGTAAGGGTCCCTATGGTTCTAGTTGTACACTCTCTGAGTATAAGTGTCCACTGGGACTCCTGGTGGTCCCCGGATCCAAGGTTGAGAACCAGTGAGTTAGACCATTGATATAGAGTTCCCTGTTTCTTATATTATTAGTTGACAATTTGGCCCTGGGGGTCCCGACCCACGGGTTGAGAACTGTCCTATACAATACACAAAGTGGCCAATACTGAAGGACATACAGTAGTTTAGAGAGAGAGAGAGAGAGAGAGAGAGGGACAGACAGACAGACAGACAGACAGACAGACAGACAGACAGACAGACAGAGAGAGAGAAGGTAGAGGGAGAGTGAGTGATAAAAAGACGGAAGGTAGTGATTAGATTTGCCATATGTGTGTTGTTTCTCCAGGGTCCTCTGGGAACACCTTCATTCGGCCGGGGATTCTGTTTGTGATGAGGAAATAGATGCATGTTGTGTGTGTGTGTGTGTGTGTGTGTGTGTGTGTGTGTGTGTGTGTGTGTGTGTGTGTGTGTGTGTGTGTGTGTGTGTGTGTGTGTGTGTGTGTGTGTGTGTGTGTGTGTGTGCGCGTGCGTGCGTGCGACTGTGTGCGTGCGCGTGTGCGTCGCGATGCAACACATTGTGCGTGCGTGTGTGTGTGTGTTCTGCTATTATTCAGTTCTGCATAATGATTACTTTCTACTTTTGGTAGTAAGTCATTATGGGGGTGAACTATCCCTTTAAGTATATATTTTTTATACCAATACTTCTGTACTTTTATTCAAGTTCATTTTGAATTGCGGACTTTTACTTTTAACAGAGTAGATTTCTACATTGCAGTATTGATACTCTTACTGAAGTAAAACATGGGAGTACTTTTTCCACCACTGCCAGTGAGCCTACACCTGCTGTGTGTGCTTGACGTGCCAGTGTCTGCTGTCTAGTACATCTCCTCGCTCTCACGTTGAAGAGCTGGGCCAAGTGGTGTCATCTCTTCACATTTCACCGTCGCTGCAGTGATTTAGTGTTTTACAGCCAAAAGTTGACTTAAGCTGAGTCATGGGAAGATTAAAGCTGCTTCAAATGATGAAAGCCAAGGATCCGTTTATGTATAAATATAAAATGTGACTTGCACTCACACTGGTATGGCTATTACCTGTCATGTTTTAACTCTTCTACCTTCATCTCCCTTTCATCTAACTCAGATGACGGTATTTTGTGAGCTGTCTTAACTTCTGAACCTTAAGGAGCATTTCTTTGAGGACTGCTTAGTATTTAAAAAGGCTGGACTCAAATATCCTCTGTACTCTCTCGACTTTTGAGTTGATAATATCCCTAAAATAACACCTTGAAGAAATGTAATCAAAGAAGATTGGTAGAAGATGTTTTTAGAAATTATGAGTTCAGGTCAGTCAAAGCTTCAAGCTTCCAACAGCGTTCCAGGAATAACATTATTTATACAGTAGCAGTGATGTTCTACGGAGCCCCTGAAGGCACATAGTAGGTAGACAGCTTGCCTAAAACGCAAACTATATTGTAGCTCACAATAAGACTTCCAGGACTGTCAGTCGCGGAGCGCACGGCAGCTGACAGAGTGTGCAGCCCCATGCTGTTTTTTTTTTTTTTTTACAAATTCTTACCTCAATCTCCATAGTGTAGCTATAAAACACGTCTTTAAATTAATGTGGAAGGTTAAGTTGGCTTCAGCAACTATTTTCTTTTACTTTGTTTTAATTTTGGATAGTGCCTCTTATTTTGTCATTTCCCAGACGCTTTTTGCAGTGCAAAGGCATGTGAAGTTTATAGCACATTTCTACAAAGTGCTTTTCCACAAAACATTAAGCATTAAAACATTAAGACATTAAGACAAGAGAGAAAAGAGAACAGAGACACACTATAAAAGGACATTTGAATACAATAAAAAATAAAAGTGAAACAAACCTAAAATAATCAAATTACAGTGGAGAAGAAATTACACACACACACACACACACACACACACACACACACACACACACACACACACACACACACACACACACACACACACACACATATATATATATATATATATATATATATATATATATATATATATATATATATATAAAGAATAAACAGTAAAAGACAGCAGCAAATTGAAAGTTCTTCTGGTGTAAGACCTCAAGGTTTCCCAGATGGCCTGAGAAGTCTGGTTGCTTTGTGAACATCATAAGTGTATGTATTCACGCCCTAAACCATTCAATGCTTTACAAAAACAACATATAGGAGTATACAGAAATACATTCCTTGACTGACAGGGAGCCTGTGAAAAGATCTGAGAAGAGAAGTGGAGTGATATGATCCATGATTTGATTTATTGGTATTAGGGCCCAAGCAGCATCCTTCTCAACTGAGGCTGTCTGATAGATTTGTACAGTATAGATATTTGTAGATATCTGACAGCATGTTTACTAAAAAACAAGAAAGAACATGGAATCCCTACGATATCCCTACACTCATGGACCCATCAACATGACATAGGATTTGATGAAAGCCCAGAGATGGTCTGGAACTGAGGTATACCCTGTGCTGTCAGTTTTCAAGTTTAGGCAGCCTCATACATGTACAGATTAATATTCATTCCCGTGAGCGAAAATATGTCAATGGAATAGCAGACGGTAACATTTCAGGTGGTTTTCAGCTACAATAAACGTTTTTAGCAGATTTGAGCGCTACGTATGTTGTATCTTTTTTGACAAGTTTATTTTTCAGAGCAGTTAAGCGGTAGGCAGAGTGAGAGGGAGGCAATTGTTTGGCACATGTAAATGTGTTATTTTCATTCGTTCTGCAGATTAAATACTGTAGGATGTACTTTTTCTTTCCGTTTCTATCGGGGTTGAATCTTCCATCTGTCCATTCAAAACTTTTATATGATGACATTTGGTGATGCCCACAACTGAACAAACCAAATAGTATAATAATGAGGCATGGCTTTCACAAGACTATTCAAAGGAGCATAAAGTTAACTGTTACAGAAACTGTTCATGTTGGCACATACAGTACTGTACATAACACCTAATTGATAAACACCCACACTTAATGATAGTTTTACCAGCAGTGGAAATGGTACATTCAATTTCTGTGACGGTCATAATGGCACTTTATTCAAGGCACATGTTACAGTTCGACCCATCTCTATAGCGAGGACTTTCAATGACCCCTTCCCCGGGTGATTTTCTTCACACATGGCCGCGACCTGAGGGACGCTTTGGTCCATTTTGTTGGCCACGTTTTACCACGTGTGCCCACGAGGTCCTCATAGAATATGTAGGCTGAGGAACTTGAAGTAGCTGACACTCTCCACTATGACAGTGACGATGGAAATGGCTCCGTGCTTTGTTCTCTGTTTCTTGTAGACGACAATAATTGACGACTACAAAACTAAAACAAAACTTAAAAATTAATCATTAACTCTTTGGTTTACTCAACGTTGAGTGCGAGGTTTTTCTCGGGATGTCGACTGTAGCACAAAGAATATTTTTTGCATTGAGGCAGGAGCGTGCATGTCTGTTATATTTTTCATTTAGCGAGGGTCCATGTTTTCGTGTAGCTCAGTGTGTACAGCCTGGCACTAACATGGTTAATTGGTTCCAATTCTCTTTTTCACCGTGAGTAAATGGATTGTGTTGCTGCTGCCTCTGCTGGCGTGGGCCATGGGTTCAATTCCTTGCGTAGCTCATTGCATAGACCATTGCACTAAACTGACAAGGTTATGAATTTTCGAATCACACTGAGGCTATTCATGTTCCAAATGTCATAGCACTGTTCAACGACTTTAGATAAAAGCATCCACTGAATGTGATGTTGAGTGCGTGACATCCCTTCCGAATTCAGACTTGCTATCTGGATTATAAACTGATTGTATTAATGTGATCGAAAGGGAAGAACATATTCAACATTCTGCACCACACTGGATACCGCCATCTTACCCATAATTCAATTAAAACCCATCACGGATAACACAAAAAGCCACAGAGATTATTCCCATTGTGGGCCTCGTGGTCCTTAATTAACATCCGTATCTCCTGCTTTGCCTGTACGGAGGGAGCTACGGGTGAAATCAGGCCAGAACTCCATAAAAATGCTAATCTGCGCCACCTGCTTAATGCAAATCACTGCAGAGGTGAAGTTAAATCCAGCTTGATTTAAACCTGAATGCCTTTTTTAAGCACGCAGCGCTTGCCCTGTAGAGGGTATGAGTAGGCTAGATGTCAGCCAGGACTCAGGGGACGGGCTCAGGTAGCGCATGGCTAGAAATGCTTAGTGTAATGAATCTCATTTTTAGTTTTCTATATACTTGAAGTGCTTATTTTAATAAGAATGCGATGGCTTCCAACATTTTTGTTTTCCTTCCAATCGTTACTTAAAGACCATCTTTCTTATTAGCATTTGTTTTTAGATGGAACACACACATGCATGCACGTGCACGCACACACGCACGCACAAAGCTCTATAGTAGTCAGCAGCACTCGTGTTAGCTGCCTTAAGGACATGCTGAGTGCTGACACTGTGAGCGCTGAGGTCTTCCCTCAGCTCTTTGCATTTATAGTCACAAAAGAGATGTGGGTTACGGAGAGGAATGTCACCGGGGCCTAATTTGATCTGTTTGTGTATCAGCAAACCTATGGTGTCTATTCAGACTGGGAGTTGAAAGCAGCAGTGGTAGCAACTACGGCTCCATAAAGTATCCACTATTGGTCGTCATAAAATGTGAGGTTTGCACATTAGACGGTGGCTATTATGCGCACAATAGACACTAAACATGCATTAATGTTCTGCCACAGTGAGCGCAATTCCATGTAAAAAGCACTGAGCAGATAAATGGTACTGTACCATATATTTACCCCACAATTATGAGCTCTGGAGAGCCATTCACAGAGCACTGATAGCTGAACACAACCAAAATTCTGGGTAAATGGCAAGAGAATGATCATGTCTGTCTGTCTGTCTGTCTGTCTGTCTGTCTCTGTCTGTCTTTGTCTCTGTCTCTGTCTCTCTAGCCTTGTCAGAACGCAACATTTAAGCTTGTAGATCTGCTATTTTCACTATTTTTGGTAAAATTCTGAACATGTTTAACAATGAGATGCCGAACACAGGGACGCCAACAGCCAACTGGCTGGACACATACTGTAGCTGGGCAGGCAGACGATGACGGCCTGTTTTTCCCCCCACAGTGGCATGCAGCGTTCAGCTCCATTTTCACTGCGTAATGGAGCTAATGCTGAGCCTGGGTGTGGACACTAGCTAACAGGGAGGCCTGGGCTTTATACAAACTTCATGATGGCCGAGACAGGCCCGTCTCCCCGGCCCTCTGTATAAATGATGCGTAGCTCAGTGCTGCACTTACTCTAACCCTGAATTCTGCTCAATTATTGATGATCAACAGGGTCTGGGTTTGCTTTTAGTGTTCCCCTGTGGGAAGCCACGGGGCCCCAGAGATGCTTCTGCACTCATAATATCATCACCGTGCCAGGCGGACCCAGACAGCACACAACAGTCACTCAGCGGCATGCAGCCCCATCATCAGCTAGCTTCCACCTGCCCCAGTAATGGATTTGTGAACAAATGTGTGTGCTTCACTAACACCATCTGTGTGTGTGTGTGTGTGTGTGTGTGTGTGTGTGTGTGTGTGTGTGTGTGTGTGTGTGTGTGTGTGTGTGTGTGTGTGTGTGTGTGTGTGTGTGTGTGTGTGTGTGTGTGTGTGTGTGTGTGTGTGCGCGTGTGCGTGTGCGTGCGTGCACCTTTGGCGCTCATTTATGTTGCATGCTGCAAAATGCCTTTTGATCTTTTTCTTTTTGTCTGGACCACAACAGCAGGGCTGACTGTTCACACTAAGCATGATAACTGTAACTTTATCGTTCATCAGTGTGGACGCGCACACATAATTATCGTCATCAAGAACAAATTATTGTCAGTAAGTAAGCCAATTCAGCCTTTGTCAGCCTTCTGATTGGTCCCTATCTGACCAACCAGCAGGCTCTTTCTGCCTTGTCCCACCCTGGTTCTGCCTTTTTTATGTTGAATTTGCTAAAACATCATTTTTGGAGAAATAAAAACATTTAAAACATGCCCAGTCACTGTACTGCACCTGAGAGGCTCCTTTTTACTGAAACCAAGTTTAAAATGAGAATTGAATACACAGAATAACAATAAGAAGCAACTGAATTTCAATGGTAGTCGATGGAGAGAAAGGACTTTTGTCCCACCAAGACACAGCAACCAATGGGTGCGAAGAGCGGTGGGACAACGGGCGGGACTTGACAAAGGCTGAATTGCCGAGCCATGAGGCCAGGAGCATATCTCCTGTTTCTGTAGTATGAGGCAGCTTGATGTACAACTACAACCATGGGACATGATGCTAGTATGTCACAGGGACCCCCAATCCAACCATTGATGTTGAGTGCCAAGCAGGGAGTCATTGGGTCTCATTTTTCAGAGTCTTTGGTATGACCCGGCCAGGGATCGAACCCCGACCTGCCAGTCTCAGGGCACACACTCTAACCACAAGGCCACTGAGCTGGTCAAAGCACGAATGATTGTGCTTGATGTGATCAGCCGTTCACGACTGACTGACTGACTGACTGACTGACTGACTGACTGACTGACTGACTGACTGACTGACTGTCAATCATTGAGTCACTGAGTGAGAGGCCATTTACTGGGGAAGTGTAAAACAGGACCGGAGTGGTTAAGACAGCTGTGGAAGGAGGTGTATTGTTAAAGTGCTGACAAAAGAAATATATACGTTGCGCTATACGTTGTGTGTGTGTGTGTGTGTGTGTGTGTGTGTGTGTGTGTGTGTGTGTGTGTGTGTGTGTGTGTGTGTGTGTGTGTGTGTGTGTGTGTGTGTGTGTGTGTGTGTGTGTGTGTGTGTGTGTGTGTGTGTGTGTGTGTTGGGGGGGAGGGCAAAGAAGAACTCTGTATGCTGCGTTTGTACTAATGTAAAACTTCAAAGTTACCTTTGTAAACCTTTGCCCGCAAGCCAGGAAAAATATTATAGCATTAGCACATCGTAAAATAATATGAACGCATTGCACAACATTAATGTTGTGTCATGAATGAATGTATTATAGCAGCGAGAAGCTAGGACTAATTCAGCTATGACTAATAGCACACACACACACACACACACACACACACACACGCACGCGCACGTATCAGAGCTATTCACTCATTTCCATATACAGAGCTGCACAGAGACATTTGAGGGGCAGGTGCTCAAAGTTCCAAATGGTGCACAACAGCACAATGTTTTATTTAAACACCATACACCAATATAATGCACAGCATAGAATTATTGCAACATTTTCATGGAAACCCAACAGTCTTGATTCCATGAAAATATTGCAACAGCGTCTCTTAAGTTAAGACAAAACACATCATACTACGATGCACCTTCTACTGTATGTATTGTTACTTTTCAGGCCATAGTCTGAATTTTAATCCAGTTTAAAATACCTTTGAATCAGAAACTAGTTTTAGCAAAGCGTGTTTGATATTCCATGCTTTTCGGTTATTCAACATGATAAAATTATAAATTAGGAGGAAACAGAGAATTGCTAATGAGTCTCAATGTAACATGTAAGTTAAAAGAAATGTAAAGATTGTGAAAAAAATGTTTTTTCACACTTTTAGATCATATGTGGTCAAAATGTGGACAACATTTCTGAGTATTCTTATATCAAAAGCCTGAAGGCCTTCACAAAAAAAGGACATCAGGGACAAAGCACATGCACATGCACATGCACATGCACATGCACACATGCACATGCACATGCACATGCATCTAAATGTCTGTGTTGTACCTCAACAGAGCATTAGTGTACAGTAGATGTACATTATTGCACCTCTCTTATTCCATGTGAAGTGCGCCATGCATGCATGCAGGAATAAAAACACCACAAAGCAATCCATCAGTAGTAATGTACATGATATTAGACAGTTACATGGTACGCCTTTTCATGCTGTATGACAGATAGTGGCAGCTGCTCTTTGTGACTTAGTTTTGTTGGTGTCTTTGTGTGTGTGTATGTGTGTGTGCGTGTGTGCGAGTGCGTGTGTGCGTGCGCGTGTGTAGAGCCATTTTCTCCATGGCTGTCCTTCATAACTTATTTACACTGGGCCATCTATTATAGATTGTGATCTGATTGAGACTGAGTGTTCTGTGTCCTGACCCTCCTGTGAACTCTCACATAAACACAGGTTCAGTAGAATTTTTTAGATCGTGACATTTCATACAGTACTGGTTTCACACTTTTTGAGCTTGTTTTGTTCATGCTTTCTTGCCTGGTGTTTCATGAGTTTTGTTTTTAGATTTCAGGCCGCTGCGTCGGTGGTTCTCAACCTGTGGGTCGGGACCCCCAGGGGGTCCCCAAATTATTTTGGGGGGTCCCCAGATGATTGACTTAATGTGCAATGTTGTTTTCTCACTCAACAGTAAACAAACCATAAGATTTAAGTGTACAGAGGGTATCTGCACATTTCTAAAGTGAAAATTTAAGGACTTTTTAATACTTTAAATAAAATTGTGAAAATAGCCGATCTACAATAATTTAAAATGACAAATTAAACCTTGGCCAAATTGTCTAATATTCGAGGCAGAAACTGTGAAAATAGCCGATCTACATGCTCACAACGCCTCGCAACTCGAGGCGTTGTGAGCATGTTGATTGGCTATTTTCAAAATAGAACCGTGTTATACAAAATGTAATGCCTCAACTCTTAGTGCTCGTCAGGGTGGAGGGTGTCCCCAGTTAAAATATGATTATTTTGGGTGTCGCTGCCTGAAAAGGTTGAGAACCACTGCTCTATGTGATCTTCACGTCTAGATGTTAGGCCTAATGGCGCTGACCCAGGCATTGCATCACACCATTCAAATCCGGACGTTACTCATGTGTGACCGGATTTGGCCAAGCAATAGGCCAGAATTGCCGTTTTCGTGATTGAGGACAGTTTCTCGTAGCTTCACTTGATTGGCTCTGCAGCGGACTTGAACCCGAAACACATACTGTACATGTGAGTCTCTAGAACAGGATATGCTGGGTACACCACATTCTGAGAAAGTCAACTTTCATGCACAAAGCCTATAGAGAGTATGCGCGTGACATCATACTATAAGTTATGCAGGAACGCCTACTGAGTGGCAAAAACCAGGAGTCAGTCGGAGTCATAAGGAGTCATAAGGAGTCAGCAGGAGTTCATGAGGAGTCAGTAGGAGCTAGTGAGGAGGAGTCAGGAGGAGTTTACCAACAAGCGCTTGAGGGGCATTATGATGGCTTGAGTGGCGCTGAGTGGCACGTGATGCATACCCTCTATTCTGGATTTGTTGAGGTGGCTGTGGCTCAGGAGGTAGAGTAGGTTGGCCAATGATCTGTTTGTCAACGGTTCAAATCCCAGCTCTGCTTGTCCACATATCGAAGTGTCCTTGAGCAAGACTCTGAACCCCTAGTTGCTCCCGGTGAGCAGGTTGGTGCCTTGCATGGTTTCCTCCACCATCGGTGTATGAATGCGTGGGTGAATGGGTGAATGTAATGGCACAATCTATGTAAAGCGCCTTGGATAAAGGCGCTATACAAATTTACCATTTATATGTTTGCGACACCCACAAGCCAATTGTAACATAGGATTATTATTATATAGACGTATATATACCTTGCCAGGGGGTGAATGCAGTCAGATTTATCCTTAGAGTCCTTATCCTTAGTGCCGGTCACTCTTGTACATTGGCTATTTTCGACACGCTTCATGATGCCAAGCATAAATCAGGCATACGAGAAAGCTGGTTATTTAATGTAGCACTGCACCTGCTGATTTGGAAAGTTTGAACAACAACAAAAAAAAAAAACAGACAAGAACAGAAATAGCAACAATGTTTCTTTCTCAATTACGATTCAGAAAGAGTTGTTTTGAGGCAGACTTGAGGCGGCGCGTGCGGCGCCCTCCACATTCCTGCAGCAGTGAGGGTCACAAGGAGTTTGGTGCTAAATCTGAGTGAGTGGTAGCTGTGTGACTGTAATGTGAGCACAACAAATACATCTGCAGACGACTGCATAAACAGACTGTTCCAACAAGTTCTCACTCCGCAATCCACCTCACATATACTCTCTCATATGCTCTCTCTCTCTCTGTCTCTCTCTCTCTCTTTGTCTGTCTGTCTGTCTGTCTGTCTGTCTGTCTGTCTGTCTGTCTGTCTGTCTCTCTCTCTCTCTCTCTCTCTCTCTCTCTCTCTCTCTCTCTCTCTCTCTCTCTCTCTCTTTGTCTGTCTGTCTGTCTGTCTCTCTCTCTCTCTTGCCCAACCTTTTTAGTCTTAATCTCTCAAGCGATATCTCTCCCCCTCTCAACCTCTTCCAATCTATTTCTCCATCTCTGTCTTTCCATCTTGCACGCACTTTACGCACATCGCACGCACGCATGAATGCATTTGCCTCTTTCAATCCATTCTCCGTCCTTCTCGCCTCCTTCTCCATAGTTTCATCGTCGTCATCATCATGTCTTTCCATCCTTCTCTCTCCTGCTTTCTTTCTTTTCTCTCTTTTTGCTTCTGAGTCCTCTCTCCTTCCTTCCTTCCTTCCTTCCTTCCTTCCTTCCTTCCTTCCTTCCTTCCTCCTCTTCCTCCTTCTCCTCTCTATAACATGTGAACCCAACGGGTAACGTGTGACATGTAAAAAGGGGAAAAGTACTTTTACTTTTTTACTCTTACTTTGAGTAATTTCCTCGACTAGTACTTGTACTTTGAGAACATTTTCACTAAAGTAACAATACTTTTACTTGAGTAGGATTTTTCGGGTTTTTGCGGGTATGTGATATGATTTTGTACTTTAGTCTGCTGAAGCCATTGGGAACAACCTTAAAGCTATACTGTGTAAGATTCTCAACTAGTGGTCAGTAGCCATATAGCAAACCGCGGTCGCGTTTGCGTCTTTCGCCCGTTTTTCGTACCTTCACACCCCCGCGTCTGCCTCCACAACGCCGAGAGCTATCTTTAGAGGGGTCCCTGGTTCCTGTGCGTTCAGGCATTCCGGAGAAACGGACTATTTCACCCTGCCTGGTAGGCGAGAATTACCTTTTGAGTAAAGAGACACACGGGCGACTACAAATATGGCGACCCCACTTCAAGATGCGCTGCATTGGCCGGTAGTGTACCATGTGTGCATGATCGGCGATGTGATTGGGCAACGTATACACAACGTATACAGATGATGCAGATTACGTAATCATGGCGCGAAATTCTCCCCCCCTCACGGCTCATAGAAAACATATAAAGAGAAGGCTTCAGAAGCTGAAAATAACGGAGTGGGTGTTCTAAAACTTTAGCGATTTAACAGTTAGGACAATTTTAAGATTTGTTTTATAAAAAAAGTTACATAGTAAAACTTTAAAATTACCTGAACCTATAAATGACAGTGCTTGGTGTGTGCTTGCAGGTTTTTGTTTAGTCTCTAATGAGTTGTAAAGTACGTTTTGCATCGTCATTACAACGCAAGCTAAAAAGCAAAATATGTGAAGCTCACTCGGGACGCTATTCAAGCTGCAGCCATCATACTGAATCTTCTTCTGTGACCACAACCACAACAAAGCAAAAGCCCGTCTGAAACGTTGTCTTTGTTAGCTACGCTGGCAAAAAAAAATACTCTAATACTCTAGAAATACTCTCAATCTTGACGGAAAATTGAGAAATAACACACCGCTGAGATTGTGATAGAGAAGCCCATATCCCAGGCGGTTAATCGCCTCTCTTGTCATCACATGAGACGCTATCAACACATTTCCAGGGAATGTGAGAAAGATCGAGAACATTTCTCAGTGACAGAAGCCGGGCAGTGAATCTAGTTTGTTTTACTTTTGGATAATTCTATTTCTGTCACTTTTAGTTGGCAGAGGCGCAGACAAACCCACTTTACATATGTTATTCTTTTCTGTTTATACTTGATGGTATGAATCTCTCAAATTGGGAAAAGTTGCATTCTAACCCACACATTGGTAGTTATATCCAACAAAACTGTTGGATGTCATCACACTGCAGACACAGATAATATTGAAGGCATTTCCACAGTTTCTCTTCATAAAAAGGCTTACTGTTTAGATATATTGCATTATTACACATAGTGCCTGCTGGTTATGTTTGGCTCATAGCCAGACATCATTGAACCATTTCTTGCACTGAGAAATGCGTCCCATAAGACCCGTGCCAGATGTATTGACTGCATTTGTAATTAATTTTACATCTTGTGCTCTGTTTGAGGTGCTGTAGAGATCAGTGGGTCCCAGCCTTTTCTGGATCAGGGCCCACTCGGAAATCTCAAAAGTGCCCACCCATCTGACCAGTGTTAAGTGGTCAGATATGTGGGCCGTGTGCATTTTCTGACACATTAACCCTTAAAGAGGTGGTGCCATAGTTTTGTACTTTTTCTGTTTTTCATGTGTCTAGGAGATTGAAAGTACTTCATTAGACCCCCTGGTGTGTGTTTTTGAGAAATGATGTATTCTCTTAGTATTTGTTTGTTTTCTCTTGGAGGCTGCCACCTTGTGGTGAAAAGTGTCAGTTAAAAAATACAGATACTAAGTATGTCACACTATCAACTCCTCCCCTATTTACCATTCACCCAACACTGTGGGGTGTGGCTATATCAGCTGGGTCACCACCCACCATGCCATCCATGCATACTTAATGAACTGGGGGTGTGGCCACATAAAAACTCAATTTTAACTCTTTCTGTATACTTTTTTGGAAAAAATCTTCCTCCTATATAATCATAATACCTGATAATCATGTTTTATGGGGGGGGGGGGGGGGGGGGGAATCATGGCACCACCTCTTTAAGTTATGTTCAGATTCACCACACCTTTGTTCTGTTTGGGTAATTTTGACCCGGGGGGTATTTGGTTTAAAAAACAACACTAATATAAATGTTAACTTAACAAATCATCATCATACATTGACTTTGTCTCAATTCCAAACAATTCATATGATATATATGGTAAATGTTTGCATTTATGCTTTGCTATATCACATTAAACACTGAACTGAACGTGTTCCGGCTTGGATAACTGTAACCTTTTTTTTTTTTTATCTGTATCACAATGAAAAGTCTATTATTTAATGTTATCATTAAGGTTGTGTTTCTTTATCAGTGGTTCTCATACTTTTCATGTCAAGGACCCTCAAAATTATATGTATTTGGTTGCCGACCGCAAAATATTTTGTTCCAACTTCCAGCCCAGGGATCCCCAGAAGCAAAGATTTGAGTTACAAATGTTCGCTTTAAAATTAATATATACATTAAAGATATGCAAACATTTTCACAATCTTTCAAAAATAGCAGATCTACAAGCTCATAGCATGGCACTTGGTGCCACGCTATGAGCTTATGTAGTGACCAGGCTTTTCTCTTGGCAGATGAGTACAGGGGCGTCACAAGGGGTAGGAAAGTGGGACTGAGTTACCAGGGCTCAAGGTGGAGGGGCCCTAGTAACTTTAGCTATTGAAAAATAGCAGATATACAAGCTCACAGCGCGGCACCAAGTGCCGCGCTGTGAGCTTGTAGATCTGCTATTTTTTTTTTAAGTCGTGAAAATGTGTGCAAATCTTTGAATATGTATTTTTTAAGCGAACATTTGTAACTAAAATTTTGCTTCCGGGGTGTTCCCTGGAACTAAATATTTTGAGATGGGGGTCCGTGGCCAAATTCATATCATTTTGGGGGTCCTTCCTTCACATGAAAAAGTTTGAGCATCAAAAATAGCAGATCTACAAGCTTGCTGTGAGCTTGTATATCTGCTATTTTTCAATAGTTAATATTCATGGGGGGCCCACAGTGAATCCTTGTACCCAGGGCCCAGAATTTGGTGTGACGCCCCTGGATGAGTAAGCCTGGCTACGCGAGGTTAGCTCCTGTAGAGATTCATTGTTGACCACACACTGCACCACCTGCTCAAGGACATCAGCATTCTCTCTTGGGAGAAGTTCCGTTTCCGAGGCTTTCCTTCCATGACAGAGTGAACCATGTAACATTACATCCACTGTTATGCTGAGTTCTGCACGCTGCTCTTAAAGTAACCTCGCCTACCAGGCTTTCTGGGGGAAAGCCTGGTGTTCGTTCACAAAAGGCTGTTTGGTTTCCGCCCAACGCGGAAACCACTAGAAGAAGCGGCGTCGCGTGCATATACCAAACACATTTTTCAAAAGCAAAACTACTCCGCATCAAGGAGTTTATTACGTAGGCCCTAAAAGTATGTCCTTGAGCGCATGGGAATTATTTTGGGTTAAAACTGTTTCCGGTGGATAGTTCTGGCCAAATTGTAGTCCTTTGAGTACTACAACATGACGTTTTGTGGTTTCCGCTCCAGACCGGTTACAAGCCCGAAAAGTGAAGTGACTACTCTTAAAGGCAATGAGCAACCAGTGTTCATTTTGACGGCAAATTATTTTGGTGGATCCCCAGATGATTAGGGCTAATTCACCTCCAAAATATATAATTTTTTTCTATCGATTACACACCCCACGGAGACTTGAATTTTGTGAATATTTTTCATTTTTGTCGCATTCCTAAGCCAGTAATTTGATTATAATAAAGGTATTTCCAGATGGGGGTCCACAGCCAAATACGTGTTGAATTTGGGGGTCTTTGACATGAAAAAACCATTGCTCTACACCGCTCTGACTCTGCCTAATCCATCCCACCCCACCACTCTGTTCTGGTTCGTCTGTTTGCCCAAAAATAGAGCCCTATATCTGTCTCACTTTGTACCTCTCTCTCTCTCTCTCTCTCTCTCTCTCTCTCTCTCTCTCTCTCTCTCTCTCTCTCTCTCTCTCTCTCTCTCTCTCTCTCTCCCTCTCTCTCTCTCTCTCTTTCAAAAACACAGACAGCGCTTTTTTATGACACTTGAATAAAGAGCTAAAATTAATGGGGATGGAAAGTTAATTCCACTCCACATTGTTTCGCTCTCACCTGAGTTTTGCAAAGCCTAGTATCCAAATATCCTGACAGGTCTAATTAATGAGCTCCTCTGTCATTCTGCCTTTTGTGCCATTCACTTTAAACTATCCTGTATATTTCGTTTTTTTCCCCCAGTCCTAATTTGGCTATTCATCACAGCAAAGTAAAATTCTATTCTTCCTCTGTATGCAATGGCTTCTGTGCGTATGTATTTCTTTTCCCAGTAGCCATGTTATAATTGACAGGAAATATGCAGTAATTGGTAAAGAGAAACTGTCAAAGTTAATGCCTATACATTTCTTTTATTAAGTTTCCACCTTTTACATGCTCACTGGGCTTCTGTATTGAGTGATTTATAATAATATTAATAATGCATTCAATTTGAAAATAAATTGAAATCAATTTGAAATTCAGTTTAAATACTAAATATTATGATATATGTATTATTATGTAAGCACACTTTCTGACTGCAGGACCATTTAATTATACACAACACCATGTTCTCATTGTTAATTAACGGCAAGTGTGCAATCTTAAATCTTTTAGGACACAAGTCAGAACTATTAAACCTGGCAAATAATATATTCTTTGTGTGTACGCAATTGCTACACACTCAATGCCAGCGATTACCAACCTGGACCGTAGCATGAGATATTGCAAGTGGGACACCAAATAATTGGCCACTGCATACAATGATGGAATGGTGATTTTGCTACTTCACTCTTTATTTGACATGACATGACATGACATGACATGACATGACATGACATGACATGACATGACATGAATAAAGACAAGACAAGACAAGACATGATGATGATGATTTTACCTCTATATTATTGCTCTTCACAACCTGGGATTCACATGAGGGATTTAGGTTCAAAAGTTCCCTGAAGTCTGGGCAGCAGACGTGCTCTCTGGAGAGATTCATTGGGCTTTTTACAGGATAGCGGAGAGGGATATAAAGTTTTTTGTGTTCCCCAAAACATGCATTTAATCCCTGTAACATCAGAGAGGCATATTGTGGCCTTTCTGAAATGTCTATTTAGCTTTAAAGCTGCTGTGTTGACCTGCAACAGGGAATTTCATACCGCTGTGATTTCTCTCTGCAACGTGTTACAATGGTTTTGCAATAAATAATTGGCATGGACTGGGCGTTACACTGTCAGGATTCAGGGTAGCATAGGTTCATGTGGTTCTATACAGTGTGCTTCTTTGGACAAAATAATCCACACTGTATACAAACTGGATTCTTTCTTTCCTTTTCTTTATTTCCTAAATGCATATTTTCTCCTCAAACCCAATTCTGTGTTGATTGGATAACAAAAGCCCACATGAACTTAAACCATGACTCTGCAATGTGTTAATTAAACAGCACTAAGCCTTTTGTAGAGTGTACTTGTACCGTATGCCTGTTTGAATACTTCAAGGTCCATGGCTTTGTCTGTTTCTCATTCTGTTTTATATTCCACCGTTTGAGACGTCACTGCAGGCCAGTGTCAGCAAGCGACAAGAGAAAACACATGGTGCTTTTTTTTTAATTCTAAACATGCTACACAGTAAGATCATAAGCGTTAATTCTATCAGTGTCTATGTATAGCTCATTTGGTTCCATCTTATACATGCTTAGCAGTGGTGTAAAGTAACTAAGTACATTTACTTAAGTACTGTACTGTGCTATTTTCAAACATGATTGTACTTTTACTTTTGGCACTTTAAGTACATTTTGATGCCAATACTTTCATACTTGTACTCAAGTACATTATGAATTCCAGACTTTTACTTGTAACAGAGTATTTCTACATTGCAGTATTTCCACCACTGATGCGTAGGTAAGGGGTCAATTATGTCTGTACAAATTGCAACACTCCCTGGATCAGTTGGACTGAATGAAAGGACCAAAGTGTCAGGTCATTGTGGGCTGGACGTTATTGAGGGCTGTGATGTGAGAGGATGTCCCCGTGGTCCTCTACTGTACTTCCCCCCCCCCCCTGGGGGGTGGGGGGGTATATTAGTCATTTGGGATGTGAGGGGCCGAGGCCGTCGGGGGCGGTAGGTCTGTGTTCTCCCACAGTCCTGCTGGGAGGAGAGGCATTGGTGCTGTGTCAGCGAAAAGATGGGAAAAGGGATGGAGGTAGACAGAGGCATATAGGGAGGGGGGGTTTGGGGGGGAGCAAGGTGAGGCCTGAGAGTGATCAATAGGATTAAGATGTAGTGGATTATACAGACATGGGTTGAACATGGTGGAGAGTGGGGGCACCAGGGACGTGCGCTCGCATCGTGTTTACATGCTACGGTTTATAAACAAATCCTATTGTACGACTAATTAACTTAACAACTAAATGCAGCACCTGAAAGTTCAATTTAAACCCTGAAGTTGTATAATGAATATATGGCACACATGCGTGTTGCCACGCACGCACGCACCCACGCACGCACGCACGCACGCATGCATGCATGCATGTATTGAACACAGGTGCGTGTTCACACGCAGGTGCTTCGCGACGCATTGTGACCTTTTTTCAAAAGAAAATGTACATTCTAAACTGGGACATTCTGCATAATGAGTACTTTCTACTTTTGGTACTTTAAGTACATTTTGATACCAATACTATTTTACTTTTACTCAAGTACATTTTGAATTCCAGACTTTTACTTGTAAGGGCAAGGTCACTACCCAGTATTTCTGCCAGGGACATGCTTGGCCCCTGATTCAGCCCGGGAAAAAGAGTTGGAGAGGCCCTCATTGCGCGCTATAGAGAGAGATCTCTCTCTCTATAACGCTGCTGCTACTCAAAGATTTGCCATTTCAGATCATGACAAGTGACAAGCCAGTGGGCCAATTATTGTACATGAGTTATATTTCGTCGTTGTCGGGTGGAAACCTTGTATGTCCAAAACCGTTTGTTTTGTATTTATCATTTAAAAAATTATTTAAACTAGTGAAAACAGCCGATCTACAAGCACACAACGCCTCGCACCGCGAGCCGTTGTGTGCTTGTAGATCTGCTGTTTTCACTACTTTTTTCACTACTTTGTATTTTTTGTATGATGAAGCAGGGCTTTGCTTTGCGAAAAAATATATAAATTTGAAACTTGGAGTTACGACGATTTAATTTGTTGCCGCCCAGCCCCCAAAATGGAACGAAGGCCGACATTTTTTTTTTTTTTTTTCCTAATGACCGGCCGGGACAGGCCGGGAATGAACCGGCTGTTCGGGAGTTGTCCCGCTTTTCCCAATGGCCAGCACGTCCCTGGATTCTGCCAATGCATGCACCGCTGCATTCCCCATTGAAATGCATTGCCAGAATCCACCCTCATGGGTAGAATAAAAGTACGGCATGACCGTGCCCTAACACAGGGGTTTTCAAAGTGGGTGACGGGGCACCCTGGGGTGCCGCGAGATCATTTGTTAATATTTTGAATTTATTTGGACACTTGAAAAAATTACAAAGTCAGTTCTAACCAAAATGGCTATTATTAACGTTTTCCTCGCAACATAATCACTAAAATATCGTCACTGTCAGGCAGAAACCTCTGTCGCACAAAACTAGTGAAAACAGCCGATCTACAAGCGCACAACGCCTCGCGAGGCGGTGTGTGCTTGTAGATCTGCTGTTTTCACTAGTTTAGTACGTTTTATAGATGATAAATACAAAACGAACGGTTTTGGACATAGAAGGTTTCCACCCGACAACGACGATATGCTATAAATATAAGGTGCTGGAAGTGAAAATTATAATATAGGGGTGCCTCGGATTAAAACAAATATTTATGAGGTGCCCTGAGACAAAAAAGTTTGGGAACCCCTGCCCTAACAGAGTGTTTCTACGTTGCAATATTGATACTTTTACTTAGCCTACAGTGAGTCAAAAAGTTCACAACTTTTTCCACCACTGCCACACACAGCCAGGCTCTCCAGTGCTCTCCAATGTGACTTCCTGTCGGAGTCACACTCAACGCACCTGTGTTCAACACATGTACTGTACAGCCTGCACACATTCATACACGTGCACACACGCACACGCACACGCACACGCACACGCACACACACACACACACACACGTGTATGCACATTATGCAAACTCATTCGGACACACATGTCTGCGTCTACACATGTAGACACCCACAACACATGCACAAACGCATGCATGCAGACACGTACGTACACACACACACACACACACACACACACACACACACACACACACACACACACACACACACACACACACACACACACACACACACACACACACACACACACACACGTACGCTACTGTACTGTAATGTACACAGTGTCCCATGCTAGTAATATCCATAGAGGCATACATTAGAACACTGATCCCTCTGGACCTGGACCATATGGTGCACTGCTAACACATGCACAAAAAACTTTCAAGATGCATTAACAAAGCACCACACAGCAGCATGATCCACCTTCAGGTCACCCTAAGATTCTACTGGCCGTAATTCACACGCCGGACATTTTGCTCTTGCTGTAATAGGCTATGTCATATTAAAGCTGTACTCTATAACGTTCATGTTCATCCCCCGATTCTGAACCCGGGTCTCTGACAAAAAGTGTTGAAAGTGTTTGCTGGCTGGCAGCTCCTGGTGTCTTTGGCAGTGCATGCTGCTAGTCTCATTCTCCTGGCTGCTATGTTATCACTCACCAAAAATAACGCTATTATTTTCTTTTTTTTTACAATGAATATGTAGGCATTTATTCTTTATCACAGTTATGAGATGACAACTTAATTCAATCCCACAAACAGTCTGTTTAGATGTGATCTCTCTGATCCAGAAGTCTGCTCGACTGCTCCCGTTCTTGAATCTTAAGTGGGTCGGAAGACTACTGCAAATTAAAGGCAGTCAAAATATAGCCTATGTGCTTAAA
Source organism: Nannobrachium achirus (assembly GCF_963921795.1). Taxonomy (NCBI): domain Eukaryota; kingdom Metazoa; phylum Chordata; class Actinopteri; order Myctophiformes; family Myctophidae; genus Nannobrachium; species Nannobrachium achirus. Next base: position 36,874,694 of record NC_137826.1, read on the forward strand.
CAAATTAAACCAGGGGTCTTCAACAGGGGGTCCTTACAGTTACTACAGGGGGGCCGCCAAATCCTTGTGTGATAGGATGATCATTTTAAATTAACAACTTGAACCCTATTCCGAGGAGAATTTTAGCCAAAAATAGCAGATCTATAAGCTCTCAACGCCTCGCAGTGTGAGGCGTTGAGAGCTTGTAGATCGGCTATTTTCGGTGTAGAGGTAAAAAAGAGCAGACCAAGTACATATTGAAAGGTCAAGTTTACAAAATATCGACAAGTTAAGTGGTTAAATGTCTGAAAATACACATTAACGTGAATCCAAAATACGATGATGATTGTGCTGTCAAACGATTAAACTATATGGAATCTATGAAAAGGTTGTGGGGGTCCCTGCTTCATCTCTCTCTCTTAACTAAGGGGTCCTTGGCTTGAAAACATTGAAGACCCCTGAATTAAACAAAGTCCCTTAGGCTTTCAAAGCCTTTATTTGAGCTACTAATTCTCCGAACTCGGTGAAATCCCCCCTGCGCCTTACGTGCGCGCAACTCTGAAGTGTGACAGTAGATGTGACGCTGTCGTTCACGCTTCCCTTTCTGAGCTACGCTGTTATAATTAACGATCAGAAGGAGCCTTGAGGCTTTGCAGGTCTTCATTTCACAGGAAATCGTCTTGCGAGCTCGCCAGAACATCAACCCCATCCCACTCCCCGACACCAAAAAGCACTCACTGAACTGTCACTGTCTGACATCTCTGTCTGACTGACAGCACCGCTGTCTGAACTCCAGCTTACCTCTTCTTGTCCTCAATGCTTTCTTTCTTTCTTTCTTTCTTTCTTTCTTTCTTGCTTGCTTTCTTGCTTTCTTGCTTTCTAGCTTTCTTATCTGCCTGCTTTCGGCATTTCTTTCTTTCTTGCTTGTTCATTTTCTTCCTTGCGATCTTGCTTTCTTGCTTCCCTTGCTGTCCTTCAAATACCGTATTTGTCACAAATGCATATTGGTGTGGCAGACTCTGCCACAGTGCCCTCCAGCATATATGATATCAAATATAATACAAATGAAGGTCATAAAAAAGTACAACACAAGTAGGGTACTAGTAATACTCTATGTAATAAAATGTATCCTAGAAAGAGTGCAAAAACAGCACACACATCACACATTGGTGTAGTGTCCTTGTCTGTACTATTATTCTATTTTACTGCACATTCCCTTCTGTCTCACTGTAGTGTTCTCTCTCTCTCTCTCTCTCTCTCTCTCTCTCTCTCTCTCCCCCCCCCCCCCCCCCCCCCCATGCTCCTCTCTTCAACCTCACCCTTCCTCCTCTTCGCCTGATTTGACTTCCACTTCAGTCACAGTTTGAGTTCAGGCTAAAGGATCGTTCATTAAACTCCATTGTCCCCCCCGGGTTAAAGCAGACACTCGCTCTTCATGCTCTGCACAGCGTCTATTAGAATACCAATTTGAGTTCTGCAGTATTTTACTTGCGGAATTAATTAGTATTTGAGCATAGGCCATTTTGTCATGCCCTATGCACAATACCCATGCTAGGTAAATGGCCTCGCTCACCCCTCTTCACCGCTAATGAATTAAGGGGCTTTATATGTGTTTCTAAGCACAGCGGGACCTAATAAACAGCACTGCTAGCTAGCCCTGAGTCTCAGTTGATTACCTCTTCCATTAGCATGCCCTATAATCCATAATCCAGCAGAGAGAGAGAGAGAGAGAGAGAGAAAGAGAGAGAGAGAGAGAGAGAGAGAGAGAGAGAGAGAGAGAGAGAAAGACAGACAGACAGACAGACAGACAGACAGGCAGACATACACGTAGGTCACAGTTTACTAAGAACCGTCACAGCTTGTCCGTATACTGTATGTCCGTCTGTCCGTCCGTCCGGACGGACGGAAGTGTACACTTTTGTAAGGTCTATGGGTTTGCCGCTCTGACATCATGCTCTGACGTCACTGTGATGTTTGTTTGATTGATTGATTTTATTAGAAGTTTGCATAGAAAAAGCGGCGGTAGGATTGTGTCACGACACACGGTTTTAATTTGATGGCTAAATATAACATCATGTTCTACCTATTCTTTCCATTTAGAATATTCATGACTTTCCGTCTATTCCAGCTTGTGTGGTGAAGATCAGGATATTGACTATCCTGCCATTAAGTAAGAGGGCACAGAGTTAATGGGTACTTTGCAGCACCTAATGAAGAATAATGACTGCGCTCAGAACTTAATATTAGATATAATTGTCTTGTACTGATAATATAATGAACTTGTGAGTTACTTCATGAAGGTGTTGTGTACCATGGTGTTTCTAGAACCAAGTCAGGAAGTCAGGAAGACACATGATGATATGCTTTTGCAAATCACATGTAGTTTCTGTTGCTGTCCTTCACATTTTCTATCATTAGTCTGCTATAATGTTTCAGTACAGTATGTGGAACTGCTGGTCATCTTTTGATTGAAGGAAGATGATAAATGGGCACTCTCTCTCTCTTGTTAGGCTTGCATTGTGTCACCTAACTGAAAATGTGAGATGTGAGAAAATGTGAGAATAAAAACATTGAAAAAGAAAAGAAAAAAGTAATTGAAAAAACACTGCCTCCTCACGTATTAGGAGGGCAGTATGAGTCACCAGAACTAAGGATGGGTGTTTTAGATGGATCTATCATGAATGATTAAAATGGAGTTTGAAGTTACAAAGGGTTTGTATAGGAAATATCCCTTTAATAGTGAAAATAGCAGCTCCACAAGCTCACAAGCTTGTAGATCGGCTATTTTCACAACTTTTGCCTGACACTTGCATCAACATCTTTTTTTCCTAAATTACACCCTGAAAGATCGCTTCTTATTGGCAAGCAGTTAACACCCTGCTACGGCGGCCGGGTATAATAATTAGGTTTTTATGCACGGTAGTGCACGTCTCTCACCCAGCCGGGCTGCCGCCCATTGATATTCTGGCTTCAGCGTGTGTGTCAGAAACACTTTGGCCGAGCGGCCGGCACGGGAAGAGAGGGCGTTTGACGCCGCATCTCTGAATTTAATTATGGGCAGCTGCTTCAGAGCAAATAGAGTGATCTGTTGGGTCAGCAGACGTGACGGTGAAGAACACACACACACACACACACACACACACACACACACACACACACACACACACACACGCACACACACACAGAGAAGACAAATACAAAAGACAAGACATATGGGCCCATACATTGTCTAACAAACGCAATCTGCTGCCGAGAACAAGAAAAATGTCCACCTTATCAAATTCACTTAAAGTACCTGTTCACCTCCACCACCGCGGAGCCCAGGGTTTTGAAACCACCGCGGTGCATCCGGCTTGGCTTGAGCGTCCGTACGAACACACAGGTTTACAGTACCTGCCCATCTCTGTCGCTGTGCCAGTGATTTGGCCGGGCTGGGGCAGCTATCAGTGAGGGGTGTTGACCGGGAGGAGTAGGACGAGTGGAGGAGGTGCTATGGTCTCCTGGTGGGGGATCCTCACTGGCAGGAGAGCAATTGGGCTATAGACACACAGAAGTGTGTGGGGAGGAATTAGTTGTCATAACGATTAATTTGGGATGGAAAAATAGGGGTAAGATATTAATTCTGCCTTAAAGGAGTAGTTCACCCCCAAAATGACTTTTTTTCTATTGATTACTCATGCCATGGAGACTAGAGTTCAATAAGATTTTTAGTTTTTTGTCACATTCCTAAGACAAAAATGTGATAACAATAAATTTACCCCCATTCGTTCCGGATCCGGAATCAATGGGGGTAAATTTACTCGAATCAAATTTTTGTCTTAGGAATGTGACAAAAAACAAAAAATATTATTGAACTCTACTCTCCATGGCATGAGTAATCAATAGAAAAAAAGTCATTTTGGGGGTGAACTACTCCTTTAAGAATGACTTTGTCACAGGTTTACAGGTGTAAAAGAGTGGAGGAAATTACTTGTGAATTGTAGTTACATTTTAAACAACAAATATCAAATTAAGAAGTGTGTAATAAGTTCCTCAATCTCTTGTAAAACAAAGAGAGCGTATTCACAGTCGTACATAAAGTGATAGCTGTACCAATGTACCAATGCAATGGGAGTGTACAGTATTGAATAGAATGGTGACAGCGGGTTGGAGCTGGAAATAATCAGGTATTCAGCTCACCAGGGAGGAAGCTAGAGGGGGTCTCAGTAGGTCTGAATTACATCCCTCCATATCTCAGAAGGGCTCCTATCAGGAACAACAAGCCTCCACCCCAGCCGCCCGGGGAAGCGGCACGAAATAAAAAAAGAATTGTTTGTTTTGATCGCTTTTAAATGTTGGAGGGATTTGAGCATCCTGGGAGCGTAGCCCCAGGTACAAACACACAGAGGCACGTTTTGTTTTTTAAATACAGCAAAGGGACCTAAGTACCGGTCTCCAGAGTATACTGACATTCTGGTAACTACTTGTATATACTTTGTGTGCATGTGATTTATTGTCAAGCAAATGTGAGCGAGCGAGTGTGATACGGGAGTGTGTGTGTGTTTGTGTTTATCAGTGTTTTTTGTGTGTGTAGAGCAGGCGATAGGTGCGTATAAATATATGTATACAGATTTCATTCCCCTCGATTTCATTCCTAAACTTGTAGATCGGTTATTTTCGGCGCGAGATTCCAACATACAACAAAGCATATCGTCACTGTTGGGCAGAAACCTTGTATCTCCAAGTTTCAAATTTGTAAGTTTTTTCTCAAGGTAAAGCCCTGCTTCATCATACAAGGCAGTCGCACAAAGGTAGTGAAAACAGCAGATCTACAAGCACACAACGTTGTGTGCTTGTAGATCGGCTGTTTTCAGTAGTTTAAATACATTTTTAAATGATAAATGCAAAGTTTTTGACATAGGGCCTACACGGTTTCCACCCAACAACGACGATATATCAGGCTATAGATTCCAGATAGCCCCGGCTGCATCACAACAGTGCATGAAAAAACCCTCAAGGTCTGAAACTTCCACTGAACAAATGAAATGTCATTCCATCAAGCAGATAGTTATTGCGTCTCGCCTTCAGTTAGGTTGTCATCCAGTTATGCTTGAATAAAAGGATAAGAAAGGGGGGCGAGTGGGCGGATATGTGCATCTCTTTGTATGTAGTGTAATGGCCAAAAAATGATTTCAGCACTTAGCTCAAAATCCCCAATGTGCTCATGCCATTACTGACAATTGTTCCTTCATCTGAAAATATCTGATTAAATGGTGAACAAAATGGTCTGTCTCTCAGAGTCCCTTAAGCCTAGGAAAGCTCAGCAACACAAGACCAATGTGGACACGCAGAAAGAAAGAAAGAAAGAAAGAAAGAAAGAAAGAAAGAAAGAAAGAAAGAAAGAAAGAAAGAAAGAAAGAAAGAGGTAAAGATCAAATAAAGAAGAGTGAATGAAAGAAGATAATATGAAGAAAGTAACAGAAACAGAGAGAGAAATAAGTCAGAAGTAAAGAGACGGAGGGGTCCCTGGATGTTGAGAAAAGTAACAGAAACAGAGAGAGAAATAAGTCAGAAGTAAAGAGACAGAGGGGTCCCTGGATGCTGAGCGTGGCGTGGTCTTGGCACTGCCAAGCGGCTGAACTTGTAACAGCCATTAAGAAGCATTAAGCAGTGATTGTGCCACGGCTCAGACAAGCCGGATTAACAGAATGCACTTTGAGCTTCTTAAACAAGCCCACAATGGCAGTCAACACGGTCCAAGAAAAAGAGAAAGGGGCTTACTGCCTGGATGAGCACGCCTGCGCTAGGACTTAGCCAAAATGTCAGAGCCACAAAATGTGGCACATCGCAACCTTTATTACGTCTCTTGTCTCATTGTGTCCATTGTTATAAGCCGCCGCTGTTTGTTTTTCCGTGGCCGTATTTGGCGAGCTGAACGGGAAATTATGACGAGGGGAGGGTTGAAGAGGGCGGAGAACATGGCAGCTAGCAGTGATGTTAGAAATACTCTTTTTACTGACGTAAAAGTACCATTACCAGTACCACAATATAGAAATACTCTGTTACAAGTAAAAGGCCTGTGTCCAATTTTTCACTTGAGTAATAGTTTTAAAGTATTTGCATCTTATTACCGTATACTTACAGCACCAAAGTAAAATGATTAAACTTTTTCCAAATGTGTCCAACATATCCTCCTAGTATAATCATAATACCTGATCATCATGTTTTAAGGGGGAAAAATCATGTCACTGCATCTTTAATGAATGTGATGTGAAATAACTGTAGTGGAGTAAAAAGTACTTCTGACATAAAAAAAACAAAAAATGGTCAGGTAAACTTAGAGAAGCTCAGAACTGTACTTCACTACAGCACTTGAATAAATGTACTTAGTTGCTTTACACCACTGGGAGCCAGGGAGGGAGGGAGGGATGGAGGGAGGGAGGGAGAGTGACGGGGATAAACGAGTGGAAGAGGCAGACAAACAAGCGTCGGTGGGGATGGTTTGCCGCCGGACGTTGCGGCTAAGCGCTTAATCTCCCGCGCTGGGAGAATACAAACGATCTGGTAATCGTCCCCGACCTTGACACCCGACAACAAGGTCACGGGGTGTGTGTGTGTGTGTGGGGGGGGGGTGGTGGCAGAGCCGGGGGGGCTGCTTTGCATTTCCCACAGATGCTCTCGTACAGAGACACAATGCGGAACAATTAGCGAACGGGAAGAACAGGAAGAGTGTGCCGTCCCAACCCTCCCAATCCGTCCATCCCTGCCCTGGAGGGGTGGTACCTGCCCTCCCCGCTCGCCGAGGCGTCGTGCTTCATTATGATGGAAGAGCAGTCAGTCCCCCTAGGCCGGGTCAGCACGTGCACACCGGGGCTGCTCTGTGTGTGTGTGTGTGTGTGTGTGTGTGTGTGTGTGCGTGTGTGCGTGTGTGCGTGTGTGCGTGTGTGCGTGTGTGCGTGTGTGTGTGTGTGTGTGTGTGTGTTAGGACGATATGAAAATTTCATATCACGATTATTGTGGCAAAAGAATTTTGATTATCGCGATAATCAACATCCATGATCCTGGAGCGGAACATTTGCCAAAAAATAGCAGATTTACAAGCTCTGTCAAGTACGTATAATATAACTACCTTTTACCAATTATAGATCGGGTTTAGGTGGTACCAGATATGCAGCTCGGAAAATAAAAGGTGAATTGAACCCAGTGCATGAGGAAGGACGATATCACGATATGTTAAATCTTCACGATACGATTATCGTGAGTGTTTTTCATCACGATAAACGATAATATCGCTTATGGTCCCACCCCTAGTGTGTGTGTGTGTGTGTGTGTGTGTGTGTGTGTGTGTGTGTGTGTGTGTGTGTGTGTGTGTGTGTGTGTGTGTGTGTGTGTGTGTGTGTGTGTGTGTGTGTGTGTGTGTGTGTGTGTGTGTGTGTGTGTGTGCGTGTGTCAGTGTATTTAGCTTTTCTTGTAGCTATGTTTGCATACACAAGTTGAAATGTGACCATACATACGTTGCACACACGTATGAAGTGTCGGATGGCGTTTGCATGTGTTTTTCTGTCGATGTGTGCGTGTTTTGTTTGCGGGCGTTGCATGCATGCATGCACGTAACGCTCTTTTTTTTCCCCCGCCGGCCCACACACCTCCGCGAGACGGCTCTGGAATCTCCTTTTATGTAATTAAAGGACTTTTGTCCTCCACGGCGCATTATACCTCCATTATTCAATATGCTCCGAGTTGAGATATGATTATACTCCAGGCAAATTCAATTTCTTGCTTTCAGCAGTTTGATTATGAAAGTCTGAACCGAGGTCCGTGAGTTAAAAGCCAGTGTGTTTTTCAGCCGCGTTCCTCACAGTGATAATAGAAACTGACCCCTTCTCAGCATCTGAAGGGACTCAGAATCCTCAGAACACACTATCATACCCAGAGCCAGGGGTGTCTCTTTGGGGGGCACTGGTTCTCAACCTGTGGGTTGGGACCCCCAGGGTGGTCCCCACATGATTTTGAGGGGGTCCCCGTAGATGATTTGCTTAATGTGCAACAGTAAACAAAACAACAAGCAGTATAAGTGCATACAGGGTATCACATTTCTAAAGTGACAATTTAAGGGCATTGACCCTTTTAATACCTCTAAAAAAGTAAAACATAAATAAGACCATTGCTGCATCTGTGGTATATTAAGTTAACTTATTTTTTTAACAGTAACTTCAGTACTTTTTAGACTTTGGTTAGTCTAATAATACATGACATAATGGTGACGTGACCTGTTATGTACCATGACTTGGACACTACACGTCAAAATTAATCTTAAGCTGAAGTTGAGATGAGCATGCAAACACGCACACACGCACACACAGAAGCAAAGTTAACCTTTGAGTCAAACATTTTATACAATGATACTTTCACTGGTTGCTATGACGATGAAGGATATTGTGAGTTTCAAGCTGGAAACTCCAAAATAATTAAGGCCAGGGCTTTGATTTCACACTAAACTAAAGACACATCTGAGCTTTCTGTTATCGACTGCGATACGTCTGTGCTGCGTGCGTCTGTAAGAGCATGCCGGCGTGCTGTGCAAGGAGGCAAGGTCAACAGGGAAAGTTGAAGGAAATGTAATTACGGTGTCTCTAAAGGCAAATAACCCCCCCGCGCAAATATGTACGACAGTATCTGCAAATTAAATGTCAAATAATATTAATCTATGTATGCCTTGAAAACCAAGATTCCAATCTGTAATATTATCTCTAGGCATGACCTACAGTAGAGAGTGTCAATAAATTTGACACAGTCCGCGTACTGCGGGAGGCGTTCATGATTAAGCTGCCTCAGCTCAAATGGATAGACATGCCTTGCATATTTCTGTCCAGCAAGAACCCCACTTCAGTATATACTATTGTAAATTTTTTATATATTATGTAGCACCTTCATCCAATGTGCTTTAGAGATGTGCATTGCATTCACCCTTTCACACATGCACATTCATACACCGATGATGGCGGAGGAGGTCTTCAGTGTCTTGCTCAAGGACACTTAGATAGTAACTCAGCCCGGGATCGAACTGGGAACCTTCAGGTTGCCAAGCGTCCATTTTACCCCTGCCTCTGTCGCCCCCCGTGTATTTGCTCACGTTTATATTAAAGAAGTATATTTCACTTTACAACACTTCTGGGGTAATTTTCACATCTACTCTGGCTTTTGTGTGCACCCCAGACAGTGTATACGTAAGTTGCTTTATTCAACTTACGTTTATTACGCTTTATTTAGATATTTGATATTTAATTTAATCAGACACAACCCGCTCCTACATTAACTCAGTTAACGCTAAACTCCTTGTTAACCACGTGATACCTCCTGGTTCTGGTTATCGATATTGGCCTAATGAGCCAAAAAGAGGCTCTATTGCCTTACCCCCAAAAAACGACATCCCAACATCTTAGGAGGCTTTTCACATCCCCCCCGCCCCCCATGGCCCCTTGCTCCCGCAAACATGGACCCATAAATTCTGACTCAGATCTCACCAGGAGCGGGGGGTCCGGGCCGAGATCACGGAGCCAGGGCAAGATCAATCCAAGGTGGAGTGTCTGCAAGGCTCAGCAGCTTTCTGCCCTGTTTTAAGTGCAAATAGATTAAATCAGCAGGGGGTCGCAGGGGGTCCGAGGCACTGAGACAGGACTCACTGCTGATGATGATGGTCTGTGTGTGTGTGTGTGTGTGTGTGTGTGTGTGTGTGTGTGTGTGTGTGCGTGTGCGTGTGCATGTGCATGTGGTGTGTATGTCGGGAGGGTGCTGACAAGGGCTAGAAGCTCTAGCAGAGAGTGTGAGGATTGTGCGTGCGTGTGTTTCGGAAGGGTGTTGACAAGGGCTAGATGGTGGGGATTTGTGCGTGCATGAGTGTGTGCGTGCCCACATGCTGTGAATGTGTGTGCACAGGTGCTGAGAGGTGCTAATAAGAACACCTCAGAGGTTGAGTGCTATGTTCTATTTAAAAGAGGACGTTTTTGCTCATTAGCACTGCACTTGTATAGTACAACTGGGTGCTGGTCCAAGTTGAACTTTTCTCAATCTATTGTAAGGCTGCATTGAGCCTTGCTAATTTACCGTACTCACTTACAGTATACGCAGTGCATGGTGTATTACTGTGAGTGTTTGGTGTATATTTAATTTGTCTCGCGCTCTTGTTGTAATTGTATTTTCCCTCGGTTTGCGTTTTCGTATATTGTCTCCTTTATTCTGTTTTGTCCAAAGTTCCAGCATACTATGTTTGCTTTCAGCCTGAGTATAACAGCCAGGCTCTAACCTGTATAGACTTGCAAACTTCATCTTATGATGGAAACGTTTGAAATTTCTCTTGGGATGATGAACCCTACTGATTTGGGTTTTCTGTAGTGTAGTGCAACCCTCAAACCATAATGTCAAATTTGCACAAAATAATATATCTTTAACTTCTGTAACGATTGACAAATGTCTTATAAATCCTTCTATTGTTTTTGAAAATCGTATGTTTGTTTATATGATCAGTGATTCTCAAACTTTTTCATGTCAACGACCCCCAAAATATATGTATTTTGGCCACAAAGATTTGAGTTACAAAAGTTTGTTTTAAAAATATAGTATATATTAAAATATTTGCACAAACTTTTTTAAAGCAGATCTACAAGCTCATAGCGTGGCACCTAATTGGTTAAAATCTAAAGTGACACAGATTGACACAGGGGTTAACAGTCAAATTAATCAAATCTTTATTGTTCTCTGCCTCCTCAGCTGCAGCGACAGCCCCCTCTGACCCGGACGGGGACCCCTGTAAGAGGACGTACTGCGGGCGTGGCCGGCAGTGCGTGGTGATGGCGGTGACGGGCCGCGCCGAGTGCGTGTGCCAGCAGCGCTGCCGGCCCTCCTTCGTGCCGGTGTGCGGCTCGGACGGGCGCTTCTACGAGAACCACTGCGAGGTGTACCGCACCGCCTGCCTGGAGAAGAGACGCATCTACGTGGTGCACGGCAAGGACTGCTTCTTCAAAGGTAAGACCCCGAGAGAGAGAAAGAAACAGACACACACACACACACACACACACACACACACACACACACACACACACACACACACACACACACACACACACACACACACACACACACACAGGTCACTGGAGCTGTGGGAGAACAAAAACTATCTCAAAACTGCAATCTGCACTCCCTCCAATCCAAAACATTTAAACACTATAAAGAAAGCTCTATTGCATGTTTTGTCTATTCATCTATTTATTTTGAGAAGTCTTTTGATTATTCCTCTCTTATCCCTTGCACAAGATATTTTCAAATGGGGTCCGCAGCCAAATGCATATCAATTTGGGGTGCTTGGCTTGAACCACTGGTTTAGACAGACTTTGATGGCTGCTGCATTTGATGTTTGTTTTTAGTTTTTTTCTTTTCATGAATGCTCTCAGTGATTTGGGGATGCTGGTTTGGAGGACTCGTACTGTATATCAGCTTGTAAAATTGCGAACTAAAGCGTTTGTCGGCCAACATCGGCCCTCCGGTCGCCAGCGTTCGCTCTGTGCTGCAGATATCCACACACTGTCCTGACAGCGCCGCTGTCAGCAGTCCGTGCTCGTGTCAGATATTGCGGGTGTCTGGCACGCAGGGCTGTGGGCAGCAGGTCAAGTTTGAACGGAAAGACGGCAGCCAGCATTGGCAGTACCCATTGGCAGTGGTGGAAAAAGTATTACAGAGTAACAAGCACCAGGGACGTGCAGAGAATGTTAGAGAGGCAGGGGATGAAATTTCGAAAAGGGCCTTTTGGTGACAATATCGAAAATAGCCGACCTTCAAGCTCCGGCTATTTTCGGTGCTTGATACCACACTAAACTAAGCATGAATCAAGCCAATACTGGAGATTTGGCGTAAGACATGGATTTCTACACAGAGAGGGCAATTCTTTCAGCATAAGATACTGCATTCAAGTTCAGAAGAGTTTGGACAAGGCAATTCTCTTGAATGCTGCCTTCAGGTATGGAATGGAAAGGAGGGCATTAGCGTTTCTTTCACCATAGTAAAAACTGCATTCATGGTCTGGAGAGGGCACTTTTTACAGACGGTTAAAAGGCCAGGGGCTCAAGCTCCCTTTTATGTCTATGTGTGCACGTGCCTGACAAGCACTGTACTCAAGTACAACTTTCAAAACAACTTTGGATAAAATCCGAGTATACTTCTTTGCACCGCTGCTCGTTGGTGCTCTGAAGGCATGCACCTGCTCTGCATGCTGTCCCGATGGAGTCATCCTCTTTCCAAGGCCTTGCCATGCAATTGGTCATAATCCCAAACACCACCTGCTTCACCCATTTAGGCCTAGGATTATTGACTGCTTTAACTATTGAAAAATAGCAGATATACAAGCTCACAGCGCGGCACCGAGTGCCGCGCTGCGAGCTTGTAGATCTGCTATTTTTGAAAAATCGTGAAAATGTGTGCAAATTTTTCAATATATATTTTTCAAAGCAGACTTTTGTAACTCAAATCTCTGCTTCTGGGGGGTCCCTGGAATAACGTATTTTGAGATAAGGGTCTGCTGATTTTGGGGGTCCTTGACATGAAAGGGTTTGAGAACAGCTGATTTAGAGGAAGGATTTAGAAGTCGGTCAAAGATCGGGTCAAAGATATTCAAAGACTTGCACACATTTTCACGATTTTTCAAAAATAGCAGATCTACAAGCTCGCAGCGCGGCACTCGGTGCCGCGCTGTGAGCTTGTATATCTGCTATTTTTCAATAGTTAAAGCATAAACTAATGGTTAAAGTGGTTCAAATCTAGCGCGAATCGGGCGCGTTCCATGTATTTGAGAGTTAATATCCTTTTTGTATGTTTACGTTACGTGGTTCTGTAGGAGGCTAGCCGCCTGTGTGTGTGTGTGTGTGTGTGTGTGTGTGTGTGTGTGTGTGTGTGTGTGTGTGTGTGTGTGTGTGTGTGTGTGTGTGTGTGTGTGTGTGTGTGTGTGTGTGTGTGTGTGTGTGTGTGTGTGTGTGTGTGTGTGTGTGTGTGTGTGTGTGTGTGTGTGTGTGTGTTTGTGTACTGTATGTCTGTCTATTTATCGGCAGCTAATCTTGCAAGCCATGCGCGAGAAATTCAGTGCTGAATGGCTGGATGGACAATTCAGTGCCGGATTTCTTGTGCATGCTGCCAGTAAGCCACTTTTGTGTTCAAGTTTTATATTGTTTTTAATATTTAACTTTCATTTTATAATGGAAGTCATTAAAGGTGATACACCATGAAATTTCACTTTTCCTATTTTAAAACCTTTTTCTGGGGTCCCACTAGCACCTTCTATCCTCACAAAGTCCCATTTCTGACCGTTGTGTCTTTCTCTGGTTTTGAGAAGGCGAAAGTTAAAAGTATCCCACGGGTTCTCAAAACAGGCTATCCAGATTTGCTGCCGATTGCGACGTCATCTGCCGATTGTGACGTCATCATACATTTTTTTTTTCCAATTTTTTATTTTTTTTTTTAAATCAAAAGGATTTTTGGGGGGGGGGGGGGGGGGGTGGCGCAGTTCAGGCCAAAGGTGGTACTGCAGCTGAAATGCTCTGAGAGCCATTCAAAAATGAGAGAGGCTCTCTATTCAGGAGTAATTTAGCCTCAAACCTTTTGAAAAACGTTTTTGGGACATAAACAATATGACATAAATACTTTTTAAATGCATGGTGTATCACCTTTAATGTGGCTCGGATCAGGCTGAAACCTTTCCTAGCCTTGGACCAAGACTGTCATGTGGGATTAAAGGCAGTTCTTTATTAAACAATACAGAATGTTGCAGAACACAAAGTAACATCCGTGGCTGAGGGGTAGGCAAAGCACTTCATATTTTGAATTTGTACACCTATGGACCTATCAAGACTGTCAGAGATACACTAATTCTTGGTCCAAGGCTAAAACCTTTCCCAAATTCAGAGTACATCATATATATGTCATGTGATGTGAATGACATCCTCAGGAGGCCACTTCGTTCTTTGATCAAGATCGACATGATTTCATTCTTTGTTTTTGTTTCACATGTCTACTGAAAATATGTGCTTACTGTAGAATTGACAAATTCATATCCAGCATTATTTCAGGATGACATGGAAATATCTCAGTGATTTACAGTATCTGTGGTTTATTGATGCTTCCTTTGTACTTAGGGTGCTCATAACACACACGCACGCACGCACGCACGCACGCACGCACGCACGCACGCACGCACGCACACACACACACACACACACACACACACACACACACACACACACACACACACACACACACACACACACACACACACACACACACGGTCTCACCTCCACTGAACATGTGTCTCAGTTGCCGGTAGTACTTCAATATTAAACAGCAGGTTACTGTGGATCACCAGGGCTTTATAGTAAATCATTAGATCCTCCACTACTGGACCATCGCTCATCAGCAAACCTGCATGCTCAGCAGCAGCACAGAGCAACATTATCAAGCCTATAGAGCGATCACTTCATCATGGCTTCGATTGCTTCATGACTTGTGTAGGATGATATGTACTGGTGGTCACCCAACTTGCACTGCACTGCAAAAAGCCACTGCTTAATGTATAGTGTCTGCTAGCTGTTTAATGGTTCACTAGTTAACTACTTAAACCCTACTTAGTTGACCGCAGTCACCCCGAGGGCTCTATGCTTGGCCGCCTCGTGTTTTCGCTTTACACTAAATATCTTTGCCAAAAATAGCCTGGTATGCTGGGTTCACACTGGCAGCTATACAAAGACACAGGCCACCATTAATTTTAAATTGAAAACTGTGACATGCTGATACAATGCGTTCTGCGTTTGTAGCTGCTACCAAAGCTACAAACAACTACAAAGCTAAAAAAAAGAAAAGAAAAAAAAACAAGAGGTTTCAGCTATTTTACTGAATTTTTACCCCATGATAGGGAGGCTACAGTTCTTATGTACAGAAGGAGTCACCCGAAATATTCACAAGTTCTCTCACTCATTCATTCATTCATTCGTTCGCTCACTCACTCACTCACTCACTCACTCACTCACTCACTCACTCACTCACTGACTCACTCAGCATTAAATACTAAATCTCCTTCCTTCTCTCTTCCGTTAATTTTCCAGCTAAGGCTGCATGCAACACCAGCGAAATCCTCAGCGTTCATTTAACTCAGAGAGTTTCGTATGGATAAATGAACACTGAGGGTTTTTGCCATGCGGTATTAAAACCGTAATTATGATTGTGGCACATGTGCTCGTGCTGAAACAGAAAGCCAAGCTTCAAGTGTCTTGAACCGTACGGTGACATCTCAATGTCGCACGCACACGCACGCACTCATGCACACACACACACACACACACACACACACACACACACACACACACACACACACACACACACACACACACACACACACACACACACACACGTCCCACAAATCAGCACATTCACATGCATGTGAGGTCACGTTCAGTCATGTCACATTAAAGTGGGGAAGGGTTCCCGGCAGACAGACCCCGCCGTGCATATCTAATCCACATTAAGGATGTTCAGTCAACACATTAGACTTTTAACTGGTGACGCCCCCCAACACAAACCAGCAGGAAATAGAGCGTCAAGTGCCAAGGGAGTGTTGTTTATGTCTCTGTGCGACGAGGGGAACAATCATTGTACGTGTTACTGTGCTTATAATGACTTAATGAATTACGATACGGCATGCTGGGACACGGCCCGTGATACAATTAGGCTTTAAAAGCACTTTCAACCTGGCGTTCCTATTGTGGGCATGACGTTATAGGCGAATATCCTTTTTATTTTAAACTAACATTTTCCAAAATAGGCAGCCAAAATAGCATATCTGTGTGTTGTTGTGAGCTTGTAGATTCTGCATGCGGCTTGAGTGCTTACTAAAAATGGGCAGTATTTTATCTCCAGCATTTAAATGTAATGTTTGTGTCCAGACTGAGACGGTGTTGTGATTCATTCATTTATTTATTTATCTATCTATCTAACCCTGGGGAATGGGACAACCATTTTTCCTTCGAAGATAAACTGATCAATGAAAGACATTTGATGAATAAATAAATAAATACCGCCGGGTTTGCTGTGATTATCCAGCACGCAGTAACCACACAAACACACACACATACTGTATGCCAAGTATTGGCATCTCCTGTGCAGTCACTTGGCGAGTGATGGAATGCTGCATGTGTTGACTGTATGTCAGACTCTGTTTGTAGCTCTCTGCTTTGAGGCTATAGTGTGTGCCAACGGCTACGTCATTGTAGTCCTTAATGGCCATTTCTTGGGTCAAAACACAGGTGTTTCAATTGTTTGATTGCATAGAACTAATGCTATAGTCTAATCAGAACACTGTGTTAAGGCTGTGTTTACCCAAGAAAATGGCCGCTCTTAGAACTACATTTGGCACACCCTATAGTGTGGACAATTTGCTCGGAACAGAGGCTTTTGCCACACATAGTTGTGCAATCATCTGCCAAGTCGAAGCAAAACAATTATAAAATCAATCAGCTAATTGCAAACGAGTAATGTGAAGCAAAGCAGATAAAGAAGCATTTGTCATAAAAATGCCAATGTGTTCCTGCGGGTTTTCGATCGCTCCTTATTTCGCCACATTGGATCGAGAGTAAAAAAGTGGGACTGCCTCGATTATTTCGCTTTGGTTGGTTTCCCATAGATTTATTTCTCCACTAAACATGCTGTTGTATCCCCAAAACGGCATTATACATCTAAAAATCTAGAATATTAAAAGGTGCTGTTGTTTAGGGCATCTGTTTACTGTGGTTTACGTTTGCTGTGGCATGCATCTTTAAAACCACTTGAGCCTATTTTATACCTGGTAGAATGATCGTGGCCACATGACAGAAATAGTTCAACTACAAGGTCACAACGCGTTGTGTCACAAGCTTATAGATCAAGCTGTGTGTTGTGATTTTTTGAAATTGTTCCGACACAGAGAACAAGTCGACGGAAACTACAACCATCGCGCCATGCAATCATTTGACAACACGAGCTTGGTTGAATTTGCAAAAACAACGAGATTTGAGCATTTGTTTGCTCGTTCTGTGGGCATAACCCACAGTCAGTGTCCTAAGGCATTAACATGCAGCGGAGCAAACCAGATAAATATTGAACACACAGAGAGCGGCTACCAAACACACAACCCTAATCTAATCAGCAGTTCAGTGTTCGACTTCCATTTAGTTTTTGTCCACACAGTGGCTAATGAGCTTTGTATCAGGGCAAGGTAAAAGCATACATATTAACCACGTAAATCCCTGTAGGCTTAGAGAACTGGGCTATATATATATATATATTTTTTTTTTTATATACTTTTTTCATTCTACACAAAATCTCTCAGCCGATGTTCAAGGTGAGCTTGTAGATCTGCTATTTTTTTGGCTCATGCTCCCAAGAATATGGACGCTGGGGTTCAAGTGGTTAAAACTCGCAGGGAAAAGAGCAGTGGATTCAGGGCTTAATTTCCCCCAAACATCTGCATGTTATTATTGCATGTTTGTGTGTTTTTTCCAAGCATTTAAAATGTGACATGAACTTTTGCAGACTTGCTCCATATTTCCACAGACATTTTGGAGCAAATTGCTCCGCCATATACTGTAGAAATTGTTGAAGGGATGCTTTGTTTATTTTGAATTGTATTGTAAAAAATATGTGCATGTGTAATTCATAATTTAGCAGAAATGTTTTGTTTTCATTAGTCAGTGTTAGTGGAGGAGATTGCGGAGGCAAAGCTGTTTAGCTTCAAAGAAAAGGATATGTACTACTGTACATGTTTTCATTTGTTGTAATATAGGTGATACTGTTCTCTTTAACCCACAATGACATTTGATTTAGCTGAATTAAAATATTTTGCAGGTTAACTTATTATTTATGTAAACATATACAATACAATTCCTTGTAATTACTGTACAGTAGGGGTGGGTGATATGGAAAAATACAATATCACAATATTTTCCCAAGCTGTATCACGATACACGATTTTATCACGGTTCTTTTTCATGTTGGTTTTTATGGTATACAAATGAAACAAAATGGACTCTTATGGGTCCATTTGGTTTCATTTGTATACTGTCAGAGTTAAGTGGAGACCTTGACATTTTAAAGTTTGAGAACTACTGATTTAGACCAAAATGCTGGTTTAAATTACATTCTGCAATGAATCTCTGTATTAACGATTAAACATAATTTTTTAAGGCTCCCTCAATTGTATCACGATATATATGATACCTCTGAAAAGGCATATCGTGGAGACATTGTATCGTCTCAACGATAATTATCACCATATCGCCCACCCATACTGTACAGTAATGTAATCTCTCTCACGCAAGCACGCACGCACATCAAGTCAGTGTGTTAACAGACAGACTATTAAGAGCAAATCCTAACCCTAATCCTTTTCAAGACGTGTCTTAAATTTGCTAAACGTAATAACTTACTCACACATTAAAAAAATATATATATATAAAACAAACAAACATTCTCCAACTCTGAGGGATCAACCCTGTTCCGACTGGTGGCTGTGATTAGAGCCATGTCCCTTTTTAACACCATTTGAAAGAACCGTCTGAGCTCAAATTAAATTAAATTGCTTTCATTTTCCCCATTGCCTGCAAAGTGGCAGAGAGTGGAAGCACAACAAAGAGCTGTCGCTTTTTTTCCCCTGCTGCATAATGCGGTGGGAACGGCAGGGGGTTCCTCTAATGCCACCGCTGTGACCGATTGATTCTGGACCACTGCTGTACCACCACGGCTGCATGGTGACGCCTTTAAACTCCTGCATATACATCCACCAGACAGGGAAAGTAGCAATGCGTCTCTCCAGGGCTTACAAAGCTACATTATTCTGATTTCTCCCGGGGCGTGAGTCTTTTTAGTCTATACCGATATCTACTCACAGTCTTCATACAGTATCTAATCTCCCATCTCAGCATAGTGTTGCTATAGGGCAGTGTTTCTCAAATGGGGGTACGTGTATGCGGGGGTACTGCAGGGCCGGGTTACAGGAGAAAATGGGAATATGTATTTTACTGTTATGTTTAATGACAAAACATTGACAGTCTTTGTCTTCTCATATAAGTAACTTGTTAAACCTGACTAGTACAACTGTTATTGAATAGAAAGCAGTGTTTATTTGCCATTATGCTGTTTTATTTTGAACATATTGGCAGTGGAACTGGACTTTTGATGTACATTGTATAAGCAAAATGCTGTAGTCATCGGGGTACTTGGCTTCAGAAATCAGTATAAGGAGGTACTAGAACCAAAAAGGTTTGAGATCCAGTGCTATAGTATAGGGCATAGCAGTGGGCGTGGTTTACTGGTGCCTCTAAATACGCCAATTCTTATTTTTTCACACAAATATTTATACATTATTTTAAGCCTAGAATCAGCCATCCAGGATCCTGGGAACAACCTTTGATCCTGGCTAAAACCTTTGATTCTGTGGAAAGAAAAAAAAGTCAAACCACTAAACAACGGGTATTTATTAAATGTAGTCTATCATATAATTAAATATTCAGATATTTGTAATGCTTTACATATTACTGTACTGGTTTTTGCGTAAGTATCTTTTCATGCTTCTCCTTCCTTCAATTCAGCCTATCCTGTTTTCTCTCCCATCCATCGTCCGTCCGTCCGTCCGTCCGTCCGTCCGTCCGTCCGTCCGTCCATCCATCCATCCATCCATCCATCCATCCGTCCATCCGTCCGTCCATCCATCCATCCATCCATCCATCCATCCATCCGTCCATCCGCCTGATGATGTCAAGTGTGTCTTTAGCGTTTCAGATCATTTCTGTTTAGCTCTCTGTCGGCGGTGGCCATTGCATTAGCCATGGAATCCGCCCACCCCCACCCTCCTTCACCTCCACTCCCCTATCGTCACCCTCCCGGCCCCCGGTCTTATTGCTCGCTAACCCGTGCAGCGGCTCTCTGGCTGAGGCCATTAACTTGGTGACACAGACACGCTGCACTCATGAGCGGGATAAACTCTGAGCTGTGAGCCCTGGGCCTGCTGCTGCTGCTGCGCTGCTTGGCTTGTGTACACAGAGCAGAGGTCACCGAGGGTCACTGTGAGAGGTGACCAGAGAGGAAGGGAGTCTATATGGGTGCTATGTCTCTCTCCTCCTCCCTCCCTCTCTCTCTCTCTCTCTCTCTCTCTCTCTCTCTCTCTCTCTCTCTCTCTCTCTCTCAAAACGATACTGTATACGTGAAAATATACAGTAAGTGGCCGTCTCCACAGAAAAGGAAAAGCGGTGCGCTATCGTATCCAGAGTTCTAAACATGCACTGTCAGCGAGTTCAGGGGTTATCAATGTCCCATAGACAGGCAACGCACACACCCACATACACGCAACTAGGCTACTTGGAACAGCAGCATTTTGGTTTACACAGCAGTCTTTGACAGTGGGAATGTGGGATTAACCTAGCCTATACGTGCCGTGCCGTGCGCAGACAGAGCGCGTTCATTTGGTTACAAGCATCCCATGGCCATGAACTCACGCACTCTCGCCACGCCGGGTTTCATCATTAACTCCAGCATAGTGTACAGTAGCTACTGTATAGTCTCTATACAGTAGCTATAGAGACCCCACGGTTACGTTTTGGATATTCATTTAACCCAATTTCGGCGACGAGCGCAATGCGCGTTTGAGTGCTTAAACTAGCAATCATGTACCGTTCCCGCACAGGCTGGTCTTCTCCCCGGTGGGCCGTGGACCCCCACATATCGGCAGCGTGCGCTGGGCTGGGCACAGCCAGGTTTGGACCTTCGGGATTTATCCATATTTAAAAGGACTCACGTCACTGTATAAATTGGAGGCTCACGGTCCACGAAAATGTATAAGATCACTGCTCTGGCATGCGTTTGTATATGTGCTTGTTCTGAGCCAGATCTGCAATCTTAAGATTTAGACTGTTAAAGCACTTAACAGTAGAAATTGCTTCCATATCGTTAGATTTTAATTGCTTGTCATTGTAACTTGGAAATAAAATCGGCGTACATGTCTATGATAGTGAGAGCCGGCTATAAGCTTTTATAAAATGTTATGTTTTCACAGGGATTATTTATTAGTGTGTTGAATATACATTTTGGAGTGGATACATGAGTCAACTAGTTGTGGGCTCGCCTATAAGGCGAGCACACTTTAGATATTGTCATTATTGTGGGCTCGCCTATAAGGCGAGCACACTTTAGATATTGTCATTATTTATCTATCAGTCAGTCAGACAGTAGACGGGAACTTCGGTTCCTTTCTACTCCTACATACTTAGTGAGAAAATGAAAATAAAAACATCAATGTGTTCAGTTTACAGTGGCGAAGTGCGCTATTATTTTTTATAGCAATCAGCCAAATGGTGGCGCTGTAGGAAGCCTTCGAAAGTGCGAACTTTGAACAGGTATAGCTCATGCTGTGTTTTAGTTACAGCCATGAAACCTGTATACACGTATGCGTCTCCTCATGCCGAACAACTTTTACCCTCTAACTTTTGACCTCTGACCTTTAGGTCTCCCACAATTCGGAATTATATGAAAAACAGTAAAAATCTATCTCCTCCTGGGATTTTCGCATCAAGTGCACAAAACTTTTTTCACATGAACTTTGGACCAATACGGTCAGATTGATCAACCAGATTTTTTTTAAAGTGAAATATAATTTTTTAATAATTCAATCAATATTGCGGTTTTATGCAAATTATTCTTCGGCCTCTAAATCATACATGCAAAGTTACACGTTCATGGCATTTGGCAAAGATGTGGAGGGTTAGTCAAAGTATCACTGAAACCAATTTTATTCCAATCGGCCAAAGGGGGGCGCTATACGAAGCGTTTGAAAATTCAAACTTCAAACGGGCATAAGTCATGACTCGTTTTGTTTGAAGACATGCAAGTTGTTACATGCGTGCTTTGACTCGAGCGGAAGACATCTGTGTCGTTGTTAAGTAAGCTCCGCCCTTCGATTTTCCGCCATATTGAGCAGTTTGTAAAACGCGTAAACCCGCTTTTATTCTGGAATTTTCGCTCCACGTGCACAAAACTTTTTTTACGTGAACTTTGGACCGATATCTAAAGATCTGTCAGATCGGATTTCTTTAAAATTGAAACATGCTTTTTTAAATAAATTCAATGAATATTGCAGTTTTATGCAAATTATTCTTCTGCCTCTAAATCATACATGCAAAGTAACATGTTCATGGCATTTGGCAAAGATGTAGAGTGTTAGTCCAAATATCACTAAAACCAATCTTACCCCAATTGAACAAAGGGGGGCGCTATATCATTTTGAGCAGTTTGTGAAACGCTTAAACCCGTTAGGATTTTTTTTTTGCAATTTGCATGAAACATTCTACACACAATCTAAGGACCTTTATCTAATATGCCTATGAAGTGCACACACACAAAAAAATTATAATAATGAATATAGCTGCAAGCAGCGATAAAGTGGCCAAAGCCAAAAACACCTCAAATCATGAACACAGCCTGCAATGTGCGTGAAATCTTGCAAGCACATTCCCAATAGGTCAAGGAACAGATACCACCCTTCTTACATTGGCCTGTTATAGCGCCACCAGCGGGTCAACTTTTGCACAACACATTTTTGGAACAAAATGGACCAATCGTTGACGTCAGTAACGTCAAAGAGAGCACTGCCTGCGATCTTGACATTTTGTACTTTTATAGCCATTGTTTTCTGGCTTGAAGCGAGCCCACAATTGTTTCGAAGGAACAATATTTTTCTAGTTTATCTATCAGTCAGTCAGTCAGTCAGACAGTAGACGGGAACTTCGGTTCCTTTCTACTCCTACATACTTAGTGAGAAAATGAAAATAAAAACATCAATGTGTTCAGTTTACAGTGGCGAAGTGCGCTATTATTTTTTATAGCAATCGGCCAAATGGTGGCGCTGCACGAAGCCTTCGAAAGTGCGAACTTTGAACAGGTATAGCTCATGCTGTGTTTGAGGTACAGGCATGAAACCTGTATACACGTATGCGTCTCCTCATGCCGAACAACTTTTACCCTCTAACTTTTGACCTCTGACCTTTAGGTCTCCCACAATTCGGAATTATATGAAAAACAGTAAAAATCTATCTCCTCCTGGGATTTTCGCGTCAAGTGCACAAAACCTTTTTCACATGAACTTTGGACCAATACGGTCAGATTGATCAACCAGATTTTTTTTAAAGTGAAATATAATTTTTTAATAATTCAATCAATATTGCGGTTTTATGCAAATTATTCTTCGGCCTCTAAATCATACATGCAAAGTTACACGTTCATGGCATTTGGCAAAGATGTGGAGGGTTAGTCAAAGTATCACTGAAACCAATTTTATTCCAATCGGCCAAAGGGGGGCGCTATACGAAGCGTTTGAAAATTCAAACTTCAAACGGGCATAAGTCATGACTCATTTCGTTTGAAGACATGCAACTTGTTACACACGTGCTTTGACTCAAGCGGAAGACATCTGTGTCGTTGTTAAGTAAGCTCCGCCCTTTGATTTTCCGCCATTTTGAGCAGTTTGTAAAACGTGTAAACCCGCTTTTATTCTGGAATTTTCGCTCCACGTGCACAAAACCTTTTTTACGTGAACTTTGGACCGATATCTAAAGATCTGTCAGATCGGATTTCTTTAAAATTGAAACATGCTTTTTTAAATGAATTCAATGAATATTGCAGTTTTATGCAAATTATTCTTCTGCCTCTAAATCATACATGCAAAGTAACATGTTCATGGCATTTGGCAAAGATGTAGAGTGTTAGTCCAAATATCACTAAAACCAATCTTACCCCAATTGGCCAAAGGGGGGCGCTATATCATTTTGAGCAGTTTGTGAAACGCTTAAACCCGTTAGGATTTTTTTTTTGCAATTTGCATGAAACATTCTGCACACAATCTAAGGACCTTTATCTAATATGCCTATGAAGTGCACACACACAAAAAAATAATAATAATGAATATAGCTGCAAGCAGCGATAAAGTGGCCAAAGCCAAAAACACCTCAAATCATGAACACAGCCTGCAATGTGCGTGAAATCTTGCAAGCACATTCCCAATAGGTCAAGGAACAGATACCACCCTTCTCACATTGGCCTGTTATAGCGCCACCAGCGGGTCAACTTTTGCACAACACATTTTTGGAACAAAATGGACCAATCGTTGACGTCAGTAACGTCAAAGAGAGCACTGCCTGCGATCTTGACATTTTGTGCTTTTATAGCCATTGTTTTCCGGCTTGAAGCGAGCCCACAATTGTTTCGAAGGAACAATATTTTTCTAGTTAGACATATTGCTGCCCCGCATGTCTACAATGGAATAAGAGGTGTAAGATCAATCCTACACCACCTCAGAACCTGACGTGAGATTTCATCCTACCCTACACCAACGTCAAAGTCACGTTGAAATGATAAATGTCGAGACTTCCCTAAATTTCGGTGTACGCCCAAATTTTGATCTGCACCACGTTGATAAATGAGGGCCAATGTGTGTCACATAATGTCATGACTCACAAGGCCACAGGAAGACGACCTGCTGGCTGTGTGTGCACACTGCGCCCGCCCTCCTAGTTCATGTTAAATGGCCCCCATTCATTTTATCGCCGCCCATTACACCACATCAGTCACCGCAAAGTCACCATGACATGTGTTATAAATGCCAGCCATTTACCTAAACTGTGCCAGTGGACTTGTTAAAGTTGTCCAGGTCACATAATACACACACACACACACACACACACACACACACCAAAAAAAATAAAAAAAATAAACTGCGATCAGAAGTTTGCCGTCCAACTTTCTGTTCGGCAAATCAGGACTCTGCTGGGCAGCCAGGTGTGACGTTACACACAGACACACACGCATGCACACACACACACACACACACACACACACACACACACACACACACACACACACACACACACACACACACACATACACACATACGCGCACAAACAAACACGCACACACGCACGCACACACACACGTATGCAAGAGCGAGTGAACCACCCTCCAGGCCTCCCCTGACAGGCCTTTATTTGTTACAGTGTGCTTATTAACGAGGGGTCTAACCATCCCCATCTTTCTTACGGTAGCCTTTTCCTTCCCTCCCCCCATCATCACGCCTCTCTCCTCTTCTCCTCCTCTCTCTCCTCCTCTCTCTCCTCCTCCTTGCCGTGAGTCGCAGCTCACGTGGGCCTCAAGCTCGTTAAAGTTGATTCCCCTGCAGATTCATTAGGTCGGATGCATATTTTGCTGGTCGGAGGGAAAGAAAAACGGATGCCCTGTCCCAGATATAAATGTCCCCTGGTCCCCCCTGCCTCGTAAACATCGGCCTCCCCTATGGAAACACAAGCCTCTCTCGTTGGTCACTGGTGCTCTCCAGCTGTGGCAGTGGTACGGAGTACGGACGCTGTCAAGGGTACTGCGGCAGCACCATGGGGTAGTGGGTACTACCCTCCCCCCGGCCAGGCCGAGAGCCAGGCTGGGCGTTTAACAGTTGGTTTCTATATTAGTGGTTCTCAAAAAAAAAGAAAAAAATCACGGACCCCCAGAATTATATGTATTTGACCGCGGACCCCCATCCCAAAATATATTGTTCCAGGGACACCCCAGAAGCAGTTTCATGATTTTTCAAAAATAGCAGACCAAGGTATAAAATAATGGTTAAAGTGTCTTAAAATGTTAAGTTACACAGATGCTTTTCCAGGTCTAAACGACCCTATATTCAAGCTTCAAGGTTTCTTTGTTGTTAGAGCTTGTGTATGTATGTATGTATGTGTACATGAGCGTGGGTCCTCCTGGCTGGTGGTATTGGCGCTTCCCATGTTTATTTTTATTTTTCCTGGCTTGTTTGTTCTTGCTCTAAGTCTCATCGTCCGGGGGAATATTTATTTAGCTATTTAGCAATCTACTGCCAGTGCTAAGAGTTAAGATCTGTTTATTTGACAGGGACCGTGCTCATTAATGGACATGTCAGTTTTCACTTCAATGTAAATGAGCCAGAGTTAGCCCGCCGTGGGCTAATTTTCATCTGTAGTCCCTGGACCCCCATTGGTGGTGATCAACCCCCCCAATCCAACCCTTGATGCTGAGTGCCAAGCAGGGAGGCATTGGGTCCCATTTTTATAGTCTTTGGTATGACCCGGCCGGGGAATTGAACCCCCGACCTCCCAGTCTCAGGGCGGACACTCTAACCACAAGGCCACTGAGCTGGTCAGTCAGACAGACAGACAGACAGACAGACAGACAGACAGACAGACAGACAGACAGACAGACAGACAGACAGACAGACAGACAGACAGACAGACAGGATCCCCATTGGTGGTGGTGATCAACCCCCCCAATCCAACCCTTGATGCTGAGTGCCAAGCTGCCTGCTTGACGTTCTAATTGTGTGTGGGCTGGGGGTGGGTGGTAACAATTTTGGAGATAAAGAAAAATAACCTGCATTGCAGAACTAATGCGAAGGATGGCGATTCCTAATCTGGGCGGAAGCATTCAGTCGGTTATGGTAAAAGGCAGTAAAGGTGTGTCCTAAAAATAAAAAATAAAAACAACAGTGTAGTGGGCATAGCTTTGTCTGGTGGTCCCCGGCTAGTTGCTATACTTGACTAGAATGGAAACTGGACGTATTTTACGGCTGGAGTTAAGACTCATCGATTTTGACCACAGCTTAATATACCGTAGGCAGTCTGGAACGTTCTCACTGATGGAGGACTTGCCTAAGGCTACAGTAACGTACAATTTACACAGCATGGCCACCCCACAGTTTGTCTCTCAGCTGGGGAGTCGTCCGGGCAGTGCAGTATACGTCAGGTTTTCCTGTGTGGCTTACTGAAGCTTGCTTAGTATGTACCATCAATCACATGGCCATTACTCACTGCTGTAAATGCATGTTCATTTGAAAGGTCTGCATGTCTGTCTGTCTGTCTGTCTGTCTGTCTGTCTGTCTGTCTGTCTGTCTGTCTGTAGTATCTAGGTACGTAGCAGTACTGTATCTGTCTACCTGTCTGTCGGTGAAAGCACTGTAGTAAGGTAAAAGTCAAGAGTATTTTAATTGATGATGATGATGATGATGTAGATGATGATGATGGTGGTGGTCTGTTTAAGCAGGAGATTTGGTTATTGATCTCCTTTGATTCATGCTGACATTTCAAGGGTATTTTAACGATTAAGATCTTACAAATTGCATCTGTAACGTTTGGTGTAATTGAAACTAGCGTACGGCCACTGCTCTGACATCTGTCTTGTCCTGATCCATACCCTACCAGCAGCCCTATGTGCCTGTGCTGTCAACGCTGCTGCTTCTAGTCCTCACTTCTGTTTCCCAACACAGGCTGCCAGTGGTAGACAGTAACTAAGTGCACTTATTTTAGTACTTTTAGCACATTTTTATTTTTAGTATCATTTGTATTTTGGGATGACTTTACATTTCAAAGCCCTAGTCTTGCTTAGCCATTCCACAATGATGCTATATTCACTACTTTGCCGTCCCCAGACCCCACTTTGAGAACCAATCACACATGCACACAAGCGCCTGCTTGCACATGGCCATGCACATGCACACACAGGCTTTGTCAGAAACATGTATTTTTTTTCAAGTTCAATTAGCCAATGTCAACGCACGCATACACAAACTAACCGCTTCCGTTGTGACACACACACAAACAAATTATAATCTCTTCTGAAGAGGCGTGCTTATTTACCACTAAGAGACTTTGACATGCGTGTGCCGGGGCTACGCTATCACTGTCGAGTGGTTGAGTCTATAATCCCACTGCAACACATCGTGTCAGCTCAGCACATGCTGAGCATCATGAGTTTAACTGCTGCTGACACACGTCTGCGCTCATAATTGACATCTAATTTTGTTTGGATAAATTGCAAACAGTGCCACCGGTCTGTGATTCTTCCCTTCTGTCTTTTTTATTTTCCTCTCTCTCTCTCTCTCTCTCTCTCTCTCTCTCTCTCTCTCTCTCTCTCCATCTCTCTCTCTCTCTCTCCTTCCTCTCTCTTTGTCCTCCATCTCTTTCCCTGCATAATATTTGAAATAATTACTCCAACTCCATAATGTTTTGTTTTTGACAAAGCTATTCAGCAGCAGAGCTGCAGTGCCATTAATATGTCTGTCTGGCTCCGGAGTTGTGTTAAAATGTGGTGTTTTTCTTGGGGGCTCTCCATTTGCACCGACCGCCACATTTTTATAGCCTTTATATAATTTTTATTCTTGTTATATAATATAATAATAACAGCACTTGTTAAAAGCACTTGGCAGCCAGCTCAGATCAAGTATCAAGATAGGAAGTGACAAACATTCACATTGCCTAATGCCCATCCCCTTGAATTCACCATTATTCTTTTTAATCAATTTAATGGCTTTGTAAATGGAAAATACATGCCGGGGGCCAAAGTGACTGGACCAACTTCTAAAACATTTCTTATCAAACATAATAAAATGTTTCTTTTTTTAAATGTATTTCACAGAGCCAGAATCCAATTACCAATAGATGAGATGGGAACTGTAATAAATATGTCACCTCGTTCAGTGGTGTTTTAGCTAGATAGAGAAGCTTTTACTGTTTGGCCTGTGTGACACTTCATTGGTTTGCTTGCTGGCTTCTAAGCGAAGCGTACCCACACATGCATGTTACTGTTAAATTTAATCATCTGGCAATAAATGCAACACACTGTATGAAAAGTTATGAAAGTTATTGCATTGAGTTAGAAGCGTTGAAAATAATCAACCAAACAACACCATTTTCAGAAAATGTTGTGCAATGTTTATATGCAGTATATACTCTGTATACTAACATACGTAATACGGTGTATCCCTTTTGGATTCACCCTAGGTACCCTAGCCTATATCGCCTAAAGGAAGACCCAGTCTTGAATGTATATAATTCACTCTTTCTCAATCCATCCCTGACTCACTGTCTCCCGGACTGTATGTCTCCCTCACTTTGTCACATTTCCAATTTCTCTCTATATTTGTCCCTCTCTTTATCTGTTTTCTTTGACTGAGTCTCAATAGTGTGTATCTATTTCCCTCTCCTGCCCCCCCCCCCCCCCCCCCCCACACACACACACACACACACACACACACACACACACACACACACACACACACACACACACACACACACACACACACACACCTATCTTTTGCCCTCATTTTTTTCCCTTATGCCCCCAATACGGTGCAGACAGGGATTTGACCGACTCTGTCAAGCTTCTCTCTACATTCTACGCTCTGTGGTAAATTGGTTCAGAGATTAAGAAGAGAGAGTGAGAGAGCCTGCCGGATTTTTAAGCATCACCTCCAGGCAAAGGTACCTGTGCTATGAAATTCATACTATATATATATATATATATATATATATATATATATATACATACCGTATATTTCTTCTACGTAAATGAGGTGAACTTTTTAAAATGCCCTCAAGGCTTACCTTGAAGATAGCCCTGAATGTATTGTAAGCAGATAGCCAAATCTGACCACCTCTCTCTGCCATCATGCTGTCATCTCCAATATTTCATTCCGAAATGTCCAGACGGCTCTAAAAGTAAAATAAATACTTTATTCTATGCTCACGTAATCGTTTGTCTGGAGAAAAAAGGCCACACTTTTAAAAGCTAGATGTAGAAACACATTAAAGTGATTTATCAGAACCAAACCACAATTGCAGTCGGTGCCGGCCGGGCCAAAAATAAGATAAAATAAAATAAAGCAAGAGTGATTGAAGTCACCTTGCCCCACAGAATCACACCACTCATAACACAGTCGGTCTGATCTAACCTGATTAAACATTAAAACACCATTTCACTTCAAATAAAGACGGCCCGGTGCAATCATCCAAAGCTCATTTGGGAAGCCTATGATGGAAACAGATTGGCCGGAATAATTCCCTTTCAAATGGGGCTCCTTGCGGGGCCGTTGGAGGCATAACGTTATTGAGCAGTCCCACATAATCACAACATTGATTTCATAATCAGAACTTTCTTCAAAGATAAGACTCTTGTCGGTGAGGCCATTTCTAAACTCCATAATCTTCTGTAATCACTGGTCAATTTGGATTGTAATGACGGCAAATCACAGGCGGTGCTTTTTTGGTCTATGGCCATTGTGCCTGGGCGTGTGTTATCACAAGCTGAATTACCATAGTACATTCATGGAATCCGTGGAAATGGGTAACGTGGGCTGTCGTTTCACAGCCTTCAGTCACTCTCTTTTTTTTATCCCTCTCTCTGCCTGTCTTTAGATGTCTCTCTTTCCTTCTATCTCTCTCTCTCTCTCTCTCTCTCTCTCTCTCTCTCTCTCTCTCTCTCTCTCTCTCTCTCTCACTGACCTTGCTGGGGACAGATAGATAAATAACTCCTCCGCTGTCCTGTGTAATGGGAGCTGTCAGATCACATTTCCGCTCTACCAGCTGAAGAGTTTGACCAGAGGGCAAAGAACAAACACAGACTGGCAACTGGTACGAATCAATGTACTTGACTGACTGGCTGGCTGGCTGATTGACTGGCTGGCTGGCTGGCTGGCTGGACAGTTAACTGGCTGGTTAACTGGCTAGCTGACTGATAACTCCACTCTACTCATTGTACAGTACTTGTAACTCCAAAAATCATCTCCCAAAATGTCAGGGCAAAGTAAAGTACTATATACTGTATAAAGCATAACATAACTAGGTTATTACCATTGATTCAATCTGGAACACAATCATTTGATTGATCATTAAAATAAACATGCACATTCCTCAACCGTCTGAGCACTTGACAGGGCAGCTGAATGGTCAGATGGGTGGGCCGCAAAAGGGCATTTTCAAGTTCTCTCCGATCCAGAAAAGGTTGGGAACCAATGTTGGTCTATAGCATATTTCAACAAGGCAATTTAAAGTGCTTTAGACAAATCATTAATAGCATTAAGGAAAAGTGCAACGCATTATACAATTACATTTGAATGCAAATCCTTAATAAAATATTAAGATATTGGAAATTGGAATATACTAAAATAAAGGGTTAGTGTTAGCCAAAGGCAGTGGCCAACACAAAAGTATTCGTATTCAGTGCATAAAACCACAGCAATTACTCAGCATAATAATCCTTTAAAAACTGAACTGGGCTACATCTATTATAGGACGATTTTAGCATTTTCCAGCTGAGGTATTTTTGTTCTCTGACGATGTAGGAAGCATACCATTTTCAAGCCAACCATGTTGTCTTCCACCTTGGATCTGGGTTTGATTGAGCCATTCTGGATTCAGTTTTCTTTTTTGTTGTCAAATTGTCTATTGGCTGCTCATTATAGAAATGTGTTTTCATGGTGTCTGTTTTCCATTTGGTGAGAATACTCTCCCAGGGGCGTCACAAGGAGGGGGAAAGTGGGACTGAGTTGCTAGGGCCCAAGGTGGAGGGGCCTTAAGTATTTAGCTATTGAAAAATAGCAGATATACAAGTCTCACAGCGCGGCACCGAGTGCCGTGCTGCAAGCTTGTAGGTCTGCTATTTTTGAAAAGTCGTGAAAATGTGTACAAATCTTTGAATATATGTATTTTAGCGAACATTTGTAACTCAAATTTTGCTTTTGGGGGGGTCCCTGGAACAAAATATTTTGAGATGGGAAACATAGGTTTTTCAAAAAACCTTAGAAGGATTTGAAATATTCAAAGACTTGACAAGTTGTGAGCTTGTATATCTGCTATTTTTCAATAGTTAAAGCACAAAATAATGCGTACTAATGCGTTCCCAGTCTAAATAGGTTAACCCCCCCATGAAGAACATTTATGGAGGTGAATCCTTGTACCCAGGGCCCAGAATTTGGTGCGACACCCCTGTACTCTCCTTCTACTAGCAGAGACAACACTGATGTGAATGGGTGATTTAATGATTAATAATGGCATGCTATTCTGCTATAAAGATATCAGCTGCTGGCTGTAATGACGTGGTTATTCACCTTTTTTCTGGGCCAAGTAAAAGACTGTTTATGACTAGACACTTTATCTGTGTATACTTTACTCTGTATTTGTATGTCTTTACAAGGAACTGACTAAAGCGTGCACACGCTCGCATGCACACACACACAGGCACACGCACACACACACACACACACACACACACACACACACACACACACACACACACACACACACACACACACACACACACACACACACTCACTCACTCACTCACTCACTCACTCACTCACTCACTCACTCACTCACTCACTCACTCACTCACTCACTCACTCTTAAAGGTAATTACGATTTCAGAACTGTGATAAAGATGCAGACACGTCTAAAGCTCATTAGTATTGGGCATGGTGGCACAGTCGATAGAGCTATTGCCCTCACAGCTAGAAGGTCCCGGGTTCGATTCCCGCCGGGGATACTATACTGTGAAAACACAACACAAGTGACACAAATGAAACTCCGGTATTCAAAATTGACTTGAGTAAAAGTACAAACGTATTGGTATCAAAATGTACTTAATGTACCAAAAGTAGAAAGTACTCATTATGAAGAATGTGACATTTCACAAGTTTTCGAATCTTTTGAAAATAGCAGATGGCCGAAATGTATATAGGGCTGAAGTGGTTAATGTATGTTTTGCAATAATATTATAAATCTACAAAGTAACTAGTAACTAAAGTTTTCAAATAATTGGAACTGAAAATACTCCAATGAAGTTTAATTTTTTTACCTAAGTACAGTACTTGAGTAAATGTACTTAGTTACTTTACACCACTGGCTACATTGTATTATTACACAGCTTGGTTGATTCTGATGGTTCAATGTCAGAATTCAGCGGTGTGTTATTTCTTTTCATTCATTCAAAACAACAGACCACTGTTGTCAATAGCAGACCGCTGCAGAGTAAACACACCTTAATCAACTGAATCAGTCAATCCGTGGTGCTTGGTTGCTTATTCATCAAGGCAGGCAGCCATGTAAACAAACTGATGATGGCATTTTACAGATAAACAGTACACCAAAGAAATGTTTCTGAAAAGATTTGAGGTGAGAAATAGGTATTTGGTTCCCACCAGAATATAGACTCATATTTGATCAACACTTCCGGACCTTTGCAAGTCGACCTGTTGTGCTGAATGCACCTGGCATAATCGAATGGGTATCTTACTTTACCGTAAGCAATTAAATCCTTTTAAGATCAATGAATTGGTTTTATTACATGTTTTGTAAATCAATGAATTGCTTCATTAAGTATCCATGTACTATGCGGGATGGTGAATGGTGACCAGGTCATTATTGAGAAATAAACCCCTTCAAGGTGATTAAGTCCGATCACTCAAAATACTCTACCATACAGATTGGTTAAAATAACATTGCATTCATAAAAAAAGCAGATTGCAGGCAGCTTTAAGGCAGGTCATTATGATTCAAATGCGGAGAAAGTTATTATGCAGTGATGATATTTGCTTTAGTGTTACTTTCAAAGTCCAGAGTGAAATAGTATCAGTCAACTTCAAGGTTTCCTAATGGATTTTCCCCCCTTTTTTTTAGAAATGATTTCACATCAAAGGGCTCATGCACACTTCACTTCTTCACTTGCAATTAAACATGTATTTATTGGAAAGGTTTGGGTACACAGACCTCCATCAGCTTATCTAGAAATTATTTTTGAAAAAAAGAAAAGTTGTAGTTATACTCCTTACCTCCAACTCGATGGAAGCGATTTGAACCGACCGATATTACCATCCTTTGAAACTCAAAAGCTTTAAAGTAGAGCTGTAATTTAAAAAAGCTACAAAGTGCCTTTAAAATACCAAACAAGTGGAATGTCTGGTGTATGGTTGATGCCTGGGGAAAGAAACGCCATGGTGGTGTCACCAAAATCATATGGGGGTCATCCTCCATGGAACATGAAGGTGCACAAAACATTCCATGGCAAACCAGCCAGTATTATTATTTATGTTTTAATATTTGGGTTAGGGACGAAAGTGAACATTTTGGCTTAAGGGTACGTGGTGCTGGGGGAAAGGCCTTGGGCGTGTTATCAGGGAGTTATCCTTCAGGGAGCATGACGCTTCATAGCAAATTCCACGGATATCCAGTCAGTGTTTTTCAAGATTATCTTCTTTGGGGTCAAAGAGTTTGACCGATATTCCCATCCTTATGACAGATACATACTTAGTTTCACACCCATATTGCACACTGAAAATAGCAGAACTCCAAGCTCACGCTGAGCTTGTAGATAGTCTATTTCCTCTGTCTGACACCAACGTGCAACTAAGAGCCAGACTGCTCACAGGCCTCAGAATATGTCATGCTGGGAGAACTATAGTGTTTGATCCAGCAACAAACACTTCCTATTATTCTGAGCAAAAACAACACATTATTTGTAAAGCAACATGACCATTGTTTGATGTACGGCAGATTGAAGTTTGGTTCCCAGTCTTTCTCATTTACTTGCAAATCATCATTCAAGTGTGTGGTATGGGGATGTGGGGCCTCTTCGGTGATTGATATTGTTTCTAATGAATGAGTCAACACACTCCAAGTGAATTACTCACAGCAGGGCAGGGCCAGCATATTACTCATGATACTCGTGCCACGCGTTTGCTGCAGCCTCGCTGCTACAATATTCATCTGCAATACAACATACAGTAAAAGCAATAAATTGTTCCATTGTTGGCAATGCTGTTCTGAAATGGTACAATGGGCCCTGTGCGCTGCATTCTACACTGCAGTCTCCTTGGCAATGACTGCACTGTGGTGTGCTTTGCCTTGGCACCAACCGCCTTCCAGATGCGGAAAACAATTCATCGTTGCAAGAAACAATTATTTCCACACCTAATTTAGACCTGACCTTGAAGTTTAAACCTGAATATTTTGGAATTGCAGATTGGTTTTCAGGCACTTTTTAAACATTTTAGTGGCATCAGTAGCATTCCCCTTGAATTTACAGCTGTCCTGGAGTGCAAAGTCGCCTGCTGGTTGTGTCCATGCATGGTTTCAGTGAGGAATTCACCCAGCAAAAAGCCAACAATAGCAATAATATCAGGTCTATAACTACACTAAAACATAAGATAGGGGGTCAAATATCAGTATTTGATACCATGGGAAAACCCTTGGAAAACTTACGATGTCAGTATTTGATACCATAGGAAATCCCTATGGCATCAGTGTTCAACAAATGTGAAAGTTTATCCCAATGACATAATTACTTGCCAGTCATGCCAGTCATGTCAGTGGTGATGCCAGTGGTGAGCGCACCTCATGGCACGCTCTGCTGGCACACAAGTCATGGCCATACATGACCTACGTGTGCACAAGAAACAAGTTGGCACGAGAGAGACAGTTTGTCACTGTCATTGTCCTTAGTTGTGGTGTGTGGACTCGTGCACCGTTTCATCTGTAGTTATATTATTCATATCTCTATGCGTGCGTGCGTGTGTGAGCATGTGGGTGGGTGGGTTGAAAAAGCTCCATCCACCCAGTTCCGTCATTACATGCACAGGATAACGTAAACCACCCAGAACGCCTTATCTGCCCCTAAACTCTGTTTCATTCCTCCTTTATCACCTCTCATCCTTCCCTCCCTCCTTCCCTCCCTACCTCCCTCGTTTCCTCTCTCCCTCATTACCTGAGGCGATGATAGCAACCCCCCCAGCATATGATGACGGCTACTCTGGGAAAACACTTTAAGTGTCCTAATGTGTCTCTTATCTAGCAAAGATGCTGTCATATCTCATATCGTCGCTGGAGAAAAAAAACACTGTTCAACAAGCTCACGACGTGTCAAACTGCGATGAGTTGTGAGCTTGTCAATAATAAGCTATTTACGCCGTCTTGAAAGATTTTTGAAAAGCATCCGTATTCTGGGCAAAGAATGTCTCTGCAAGAAGTGTCACCAACGTCATTTCTCTACCCTGCAATTCCAATCTGCAGATTCGTCACACACTGGGCAGACTGGAGCTGAAACTGCAGCGTATTACAATGGAGCTAAGGCAGAAACGCATTCTGTGCTCTTTCGATACCTCAATAAATACAATTAAATAGTTTCCAAGTCGAAAAACAACCACTTGCTAAACAATTTGTGATAATGTTCTTTTATATTCCTGGAGCAATTGTATAACAAAGGTCAAAATAATGTTTGTTTACAAGCTGTCCAGCCCCGGCACTGGCCGGCAGCCCGGGCTTTCATAGACGCCACCCAAAGTGTCATGGTGCATAGCCCTGGTCACTGACCATGCCCATGTGTCCCTTCCTGCCTGAACTTCCTTGATTCTGGGGAAAGCTTTTGTGACACGTTGTGAGCTTGTTGATAGCCTATTTCAGTGAAGATATGTGTAGATAACTAGATATGTGAAGGCCTAGAGTGAAAACATAAAAGTGTATCTATCCTTAACCTGGTATGGTAG
The DNA here is from genome assembly GCF_963921795.1 of Nannobrachium achirus. Classification (NCBI taxonomy): domain Eukaryota; kingdom Metazoa; phylum Chordata; class Actinopteri; order Myctophiformes; family Myctophidae; genus Nannobrachium; species Nannobrachium achirus. Next base: position 36,911,088 of record NC_137826.1, read on the forward strand.
GGTTTAAAGTTGTTAACAAAAGCTTATGACTTAAATAACGTAATAACACATTGGATCCATTGGAACATTGGTTTTCCCGGGACATACAAGGTTTCCTGGTGACAGCGGACAACATCCAGTGTGTAAGCAGAGCAGGGTGTCTGGCTGCACCGCTGGACCTTATCAGCGCTAGACTTCTGATAGCATTGTTCCATTCCATCGCTGCGTCTCGTTGGCACTACGCTGCCAGCACACCACCACACATATGACTGCCCGCAGGCTGGTAATTGAAATCCTGAATGGCAGGTCACTTTCCTGGTAAACACACACCCGCATACTTTTTTTGGGGGGGTGGGTGGGGGGTAATTGCTTTTGAAGAGCAGTCATCGGGTTCGCGGAGAGCAAATGCGGAGACTTAACACATGTTCACCTGAACACAAATGGACGTGGTTGCACAATGACTATGCAAGTGCACAGTGAGCGCGCGCGCGCGCGCGCGCGCGCACACACACACACACACACACACACACACACACACACACACACACACACACCCTTAAATGTGCGAGCACAGACATACTTACTGTACGCGGCCATTTAATGTCCACACACCTACGGTATAAGCATATGCATATGCATCAGCGCACATGCATATACTGTCCATACCATACTGCTCACGCAAAACACACATGAACGCAGGCACGAGCACACCCACGGACACGCACACGCACGCACGCACCCACGGACACGCACACGCACGCACGCACGCACGCACGCACGCACACACGCACGCACGCGTACACGCACGCGTACACACGCACACACACAGGGAATGACTTCCATCTCTGCCTTCTTTTCTAGCACACAGGGAGAGCAGTGGAGCGAGCCTCCCTGCAGCTACAGTTTCTCAGTCAGCCACTTCAGTGCTCATCCCTGGAGCCTCAGTCTGCTCCAACCCTGCTCTCCTCCTGGCCCTGCGCTCTTTTCTCTGCTTTCTGCTCTGCTCTGCTCTTCTCCCTTTTCTCTCTCTCTTTCTCCTCACTCTTCTCCTTCACTCTCCTCTCGTTATACTTCTCCTCCCCCTGCCTATATTACCTCCTCTCGTTTGACTCCTTCCGTTCTTCCCGCCACGACGACGTGACTCTGCAGGACTCTAGCCGTCTGTCTATAAGTGGGTCGGTCTGTGTGTGTGTCGTTCTGTGTGTCCGTACTGCCTGAAAGAAATACTCCTCAAAAGCAATGGGCGACTGCTTGGTTGTCTTAAGACCAGGACCTGCCGCAGTGGTGTTCCATTATTGTATCTAACACGGGTGATTCGAAAGGTGGTTTGAGGTAACTTGGTGGCTGAAATAGTGTAAGAACCCCTGTATGATAGTGTACCCCCCCCCCCCCCCCCCCTCCCATCGTACAGGGGGGTCTGGGTATCCTAGTTCGTACAGGAGGTGCTGAGGGGTCGTCCTCTGGTGATAATCATCCAGGAGGCCTGGGGTCTGGTCTTGAAGGTAGAGCTTTGAAGATGATAGTATTGAAGAGGTCTGTGATGAAGAGGCATATTTCATAGATACATCTTAGGCGCTATCGGGGGTTGAAAACACAATAAAGTGAAACTCCCTTCCATAGTGGAAATCTTTGAAAACGCTTGTGTCCCCCGTTAACGGGCAAGACGCAAAACGTGTGATGGCATGGCAGAGCCGTAGAACCACGCTGCATTGGTGTAAATGAACAGCTGGGATCGGAAGTGGAACGGAAGTGGTTCTATATGCATGCGTGGCTGGTCTATCTGGCAGCGCGTCGCACCTCCACCTAGGCATGCACACTATAGCGTTGTCAATCACTGTCAAGTCGTTTTCTATTCTGATCGTTGCCGTGTAAACGTGGCCTTAGACGACTGATGTCCTAGTGAAAACTGATATAACATGTTGCTTCTCTTCTCTTCTCTTCTCTTCTCTTCTCTTCTCTTCTCTTCTCTTCGCTTCGCTTCATACCGTATCCACCACGTTTACCGTTTATGACTCTGTCCATCGCCTGTCCCCAGCCGCGTCTTCCCCTGAAGCCAGTCACTCTCTGCAGTCAGTCAGTGAACACATTACAACCCCCTCCTCCCCCCGCACAAACAAACACACACTCACCCCACCCCATGCACCAACTTAATGTTATTGTCCCACAGTAACACCCCGCTTCAACCCTGTGTTGAAGAGAGTCTGCAGTAATCTGTCTAACACACAAATACGTGCCGCACATCTCTCAGGAAGCAGCAAGGCTGGTGATTCAGGCCAGTGCACGCATCGTGCGCTCACCCAAATGGTTCTCCACCACAGAGAATAGCACATGAATGTTATGGCCTCGAATACATCACGCCCAGGACTGCATTGGCGCTGTCCTTTTTTTTTTTCTTGGGGCGCAGGTGAAATTACTAGTCATGAACGAGTTCTTTGAACCCGCCGGCGAGAGACAGAGCTGAGATCATCATAGGTTGGTTCATTTATCGCTCAATGGCCAGAAACATTTTGGAGGTGGACGGAAAATAATTAAAATAGCAAATAATGAGGCTATAATTGGGTTTCATAAAATAATAAAGTATTACCACTCGCTGGGAATATTGAATTAAAACATCACAGGTTTTACATTGCACAGCCTTTTGGTAGGAATTCCATTAGCCTAAGAACTGAACACTGTATGCTGACTCTGCATCTGCCATCCTCAGTAATGGACATTAATAGATGTGTTCAAGTTAAGCCTACAGTTGCCATGATGGGACCTTTCTGCATTGCAAATTGTTCATTTGCCCGCTGATATTAATATAAACTGCATACATTTATTCAAGTACTATACTTAAGTACAAGGTACTTTTACTTTACTTGGGTCGGGTAATTCCATTTCTCCATACTTTATACTTTGTACTCATATAATGTTGCACTTCTTTTCTCCATTACAATTATTTGACACTTTTAGTGACTAGTTACTTTTTTTATTATTTTATTATTAATGATGAATCAAGTTAATTATCAAATATCTAATAATAATAATCAGATCTACAAGCTCCCAAGACCTGTGTACTGTAAGTCAGAAGTGGTTAATGATCAATACATTGTGTTGTTGGGCAAATAGTCCATTAACATGATATGATTCTGAAATGGGCATTCTTGCATAATGAGTACTTTTGCTTCTTGAAGTATGTGATACGAGAGTGTGGTCTAGCCAACACCAACTCTGGACTTCTAGATCCCTGTCCTCCACACTCGTATCTAACATCAGGGTCTTGAGTCTTCAGTGTTGTTACAGTAGCTAAGCTGTTGTGCCACAGTGCATCTATGTACAGTACAGTAGGTGATGCGCTTCTTGCCTTTTCTGGCTTTGCCCTGGGATGGCTCCCATATAGAGTCAGTTTGCTTGCCTCTAGTTCTGGGTGCCTGACGCAGTGGCCTGCCAGCCTCATCCTTCTCTGTCTGACTTTGTCTGTGACCCGTGGTAGGTCACCATAGAGGTCCACATTTCTGATGCGATCATAGTGCCATTGGTAGCATTCTTGTGTAGACTCTTGAAATATTATGTTGGTGCTAATACAGTATGTAAGATTTTTAATGCAAGACTTTTACTTGTAACAAAGTATTTTTAGTAAAGTATTTTTACACTGTGGTATTGCTACTTTTACTTCGGTCAATCGAGTACTTTTTATAATTCAGGCATTTAGCAGATGCTCTTAATCCAGAGCGACTTACAATAAGCAAGGTAATACATCAGTACATCAACATCAATACGTCAAATGCATAGAAATATCAATCTAGACAAAAATAACTTGGGTATCCCGAGCACCTAATCAGTACAAAAGCTTTATATAAAAATCCAAAAAAAATGCTATCTAGCTTTCATGTATGGTCATTGAGGGGTAGGGGTAGTGCTTAGGTAAGTGCTATGGGCTTGGTGGAGTCTGAAGAGGTGAGTCTTCCAGCCACGACCGAAGCTAGGGAGTGAGTCTGTTGTTCTAAGTGCGACAGAGAGTTTATTCCACAGTTTAGGGGCCAAGAGGGCAAATTGTCTAGGACGAGTGGATTTTTGACCTGGGGTTTTTAGTGAGGGTTCTGTCAGCATCCCTGTGTTAGCTGATCTGAGTGAAGAGGTGGTTTTGTAGGGGTTGATCAGGCTTTGGAGGTATGAGGCTTTGGAGGTATGGAAGTCCCATACCTTTGGCTGCTTTGAAGCATCTTTGGCAACAGCATCAGTGTTTTGTATTCAGCGCGTGCCGCAACCGGGAGCCAGTGGAGGGAGCACAGAAGGGGAGTCGTACCGCAGCATTTTGGATCAGTTGACTGCATCACAGTCTGTGTTTGTTAAATAGTCTCATATCTCTGATGAAGCCTGTTGGAGAGCTGTCGTCGGCGGCCTGCATGCGCGTCACATCTAATTACTCCAACAGGTGTGTGCCGTCGAGACGAGATTGATGACTCAAGAGCGCTCAATTAATTGAGGCCTATTATCAATAAACGAACGAGTCGTCCCTTAGATCTCCTTTGATTTCATTTAGCAACACAGCAAGGAACGGCCTGTGTTAATTACACATTTACAAGCAGGTAAGGGCATCAGAAATAAATGTCAGCATCTGGCGCGGCTAATTTATCAAGCACGCGTCGTTTCTCTGAACGACTTCTCCATAGTCATGATGACGCTCTTGTTTCAGTTTAAACGGCGGTTCATAACGTCACATTACCAGTTGACAGGCTTCACGGGTCTGGTGAGAGATCGTGGCACACGGTAGACCAGACAGGAGCAGACATGAGAAGGCACTAAGGCAGCGAGGAAAAATGAAGTGATAATATCGTCGTTGTCGGGTGGAAACCTCTTATCTCCAAGTTTCAAATGTGTACTACGTTTTATGTGAGGCGTTGTGCGCTTGTAGATCAGCTGTTTTCTCTAGTTTAAATCATTTTTAAAATGATAAATGCGAAAGGAACAGTTTTGGACATACAAGGTTTCCACCCAACAATGACGATATGTCCCATGTGCTGGGTCTAATTGCACATTGCATTGACCTTGTGTGGAATGGGTTAACTGAGACTGCTGTGTATGTAACAGGCTATGCAGTCTGCAGCAGTGGTGGAAAAAGTACTCACATTTCTTACTTAAGTAAACGCATCAATACTGCAATGTAGAAATACTCTGTTTCAAGTAACAGTCCGGGAATTCAAAATGTACTTGAGTAAAAGTACAACAGTATTGGCATCAAAAATGTACTTAAAGTACCAAAAGTAAAGTACTCTTCATGCAGGATGTCCCATTTCACAAGTTTTCAAATACATACAATCTTTTGGAAATAGCAGACCTACAAGCTCATAATGCGCCGCATCGTGGCCTATGGTGAGCTTGTAGATCGGCTATTTTCAAATGGCCGAAATGTATAGGGTTGAAGTGATTTTTTGTCAAATATGTATGTTTTGTAATAAGAATCCAAATCTACAAAGTAATTAGTAACTAAAGTTTTCAAATAAATGTAGTGGAGTAAAAGTATAATATTTGGACCCGAGATCTAGTGGAGTAGAAGTAAAAGTATTGGAAATTGGAAATACTCAAGTAAATTGTACTTCGTTACTTTACACCACTGTGCAGTCTGCAGGTACACAATACAGTATATAAGGATGCATTTTGTACAGGATGCACAAATGCGCGCACACACACGTACGCACGCACTCGCACACAAACGCGCTTTTATCTAATGCGATTACCTCAGCGGACATTTATAGAGCCAGTTAATCAAACAGCAGGAGCTGTGTACAATTCCATATATCGGTGTTTAATTCCAATTAAACCTGGTCTGTGGACAAACTCATTTTCTGAACCAATTACTCTGCGAGGGGGGGATAAAGGTACAGATGTAACCTTTGAACAACCTTCCCTCTGTGCAATTGCCAGCATATGCAAAATAAGCCCGGCTGCACACAAATCTCTGCTGCAGACTGACCGACCGAGCGCATGGCAGCGTGGTGGCAATGCATCGTAAAGGAACCTCTGGCTCGCTTTGCCTTGATTTATGCATGTGGGCAGGGTCTGTCCACGTGACATTCAGCTATTTATCTTCTGCCCACACAACAGCTAGGAAACTCAGTGACTCTATGGAGGCCTTATCGATTTTCGGGAGAGGGGGGGGGGGGGGGGGGTGGATATACAAGCTCACTGCGAGCTTGTAGATCTGCTATTTTTGCTATTTTTTAGCAAATCTTTATATATATATATATATATATATATATATATATAGATATCTTTTTGTAACTCAAATATTTGCTTCTGGGGGGTCCCTGGGACAACATATTTTGAGATGGGCGTCATTGGCCAAATACATGACATTTTGGGTTTCCTTTACATGAAAAGGTTTGAGTACCACTGATTTAGGAGAAGGATTTTTATAGAATCGGGTCAAAATATTCAAACATACATACTACATACTGTACGTGCATTCCTCTTGGGAAATGTTTGTAGACTATTAATATCTGATACCGATCCATCCATCCATCTTCAACCGCGTATCCAGAATCGGGTCGCGGAGGTAACAGTTCCAACAGAGATTTCCAGTGTTTTCTCTCCTGAGCAACATTAGCCACTTCCTCCGGGGGGATCCCCAGTCGTTCCACTTCCTCCGGGGGGATCCCCAGTCGTTCCACTTCCTCCGGGGGGATCCCCAGTTGTTCCCAGGCCAGATGTGGAGATGTAGTCCCTCCATCTGATCTTTGATTATTATTTATCAATTCCCAATAATACCACAAGATTAAAAAAAAAGAAAAAGGTATTTCCCTCCCGAAATATCAGATCTACAAGCTCACAATGTGTGGCGATGCAACTCTTTGTGAGCTTGTAGATCAGCTATGTCCTTTGTTTGTCAGACAACAAAGTGTTTTTTTTTTTCCGATTTTTAAAATTGAACCCAGAGGCTAAAGGGGAGCACACACTGGATGCGGGCGGCTGCGCAGCGTCGCGCCGCGGTATCGACGCATGTGAAGTGCCGCGCGGTAACCCAAACTGGATGCGGCGCGCTGCCACACAGCACATCCATTTCCCCCGGTGGAGAGAACCATGGGAGAACATGTTCACTGCGCGGCAACGCTGGAAAAATAGGACAGCGGCGTATCGGCGCGGCAGGCGAGGCGACTGATGCCGCCGGTGTGGGTTAGTTCATTGAAAATAATGGGGCCGTATTTGACGCGCTGCCTCCGCGTCCAGTGTGTGTTCCCCTTAACTATTGAATGCATTCCTGCAGGGGTCTGTCAGTGCTGTAAAGTAGCTTTTCCTTAAATTAGACTCATGTAGTCTTCGACACAGTGGAATATATTCATTTATGCACAGACGGTAAATGGACTCTCCAATCATGGTAAATAGCCTGCATTTCTCTATAGCACCTTCATCCAGAGTGCTACCGCAATCAAGCCTCCATTGTACAAATGTTCTATAATATAATGATAATTCATAGTATAAGCTGGCTATTAACATAAACTGTAAGCAGTTGACATTGTGTGACACAACAATAAGTCTGAAGTTACTCCTATACTTCACTAAAACCAGTCCATTATCTAGGCAACAATGGAAATTAAAGGACAACTTTGTTTTTTTACAACATGGGTTCATATTTTAGATTGTAATTAGAGAAAAGAAAAGATGAGCGTTAAAATGCTTTCATTTACTGCTTTCTATTGTTTTAGCGATTTTAGTATTTTGATTTCAGTGGTTGGGGACATGCGTACAAGTGGCTAAATATGTATTTTTAGCCGACAATTTCTTTGTTACCATTTACACCAGCCCACATAAGTCACATCTGCCCATGAATGATTGCGGTGCATCTTGAGAATGGGCTTATTGTGTCTAAAAATTGTCCTTTAAGTTCACCATAACTGCTGAAAAAACAGCCAGACAATAACTATGGCTGTGGATAGAGGACGTTGCTTGTTGTACATAATGTACTGACTTGGTGCAATATTGGCCTATAAATATCACAGTTTAGTTTAATTTCCAATGATCTTTCGACCTGCTCCTCCAGTTGGGTAAATCGCTGGTCAGTAGGTATACTGTGAGAAAAGACTCTCCCGACCTCACCTCTTTTAAAAGTGCACCTATCCTCTGATCCAGCCCTTGAAAAACCTCCCCGTTATGGCCAGTCTCCTGACCGAGATCTCCACCCCTGCAGAGGGCCCGCATTACAAGACCGCCCTTTTAGCTGTGGGTCTTTGATGAGCTGGGCGAGGGCCGGTGCCAGGAGAGGTCTAAAGCCCTGGCTGCTCCTGCAGCTTGATGCCCTCCTGGAGGGCGCCGCCGCTCGCCGGGGCCCCCTGCTGGTGTGAACCACTGCGCTGCACTGCCTGACAGCACAGGGTATTTTTGGAAGGGATGGTGAGATGAGGGGGGTGCACACACACACACGCGCGCACGCACGCACACACGCACACACACGCTCACACACAAGTTTATTTATTTATTTTAAATCTCAGTGTGTTCCTTTCTAACTTTTTTTGTTTTTGTTTTGAAAACTAATGTGGCTACATGCTGACTGCTTGCATGAAAGTAATCTTAGAACTTTTTATGTCTAGAGGGTAGAATTATCTTTCAACCAAAGTTTTGAAATACTGGTGTTTGGTAAAATGAAGCCAGTCAAGCCACAATAGGTATTTTGTGTTTCACACAAAATTAACATAACCAAACCCTACTGTATACAGTACATACAGTGGTACAGTGGTAAATGTCTGATGAGTGCAAACGGACTGTGAGAAGTGGACTGACTAACTAATCAAATGGCAGGAGTGGGGAACCCGCCTATCCGACCAACTGCACTGCACTCCTCTGGGTCGTCTGTGACGTGTGTCGAATTTGAAGTCGGTCAGTCCAACGTTTCTTGACATACGTGGATTACAGACGTACGTACATCACACATACAGACCTACATTATATGTACGTACAGAGATTCTGTGCATTTATTCGTAAAGATGATGTCAACAAGCTGAAAACTCCATTGTGTGTTGCTAAATCGCTGTTATAGTGACATAACTCACAGTCTGGAGAAATTGCCGGAATCCCATTTTGAGGGAAGGTAATTTTACAGTTCTGTGGAAAGTTCTGCCTTGAAAGAAATTGGATAGAAAACTGGGACTGTGATACTTCACAGCTTGACAACTTGTCCAGCCACAGACAAATTTGAGTTTGAGAGTAAGAATCTGTGTTTTTTGGTTGGAAGCCCAGCGTCTTCAGGTTCAAGAAAGGCTGTGAAATTGTGAACATCCATGTTGTGGCTTTGACAATACACCTGATTATATCCGTATTATGTCGTACAGTATGTTTTTGAACTTTAAAGGGGAATTCTGGGCGAGTTCCTTTCTTACAGCATTTTTTCCATCCATTAACCAGGGGTAAAGACAATAAATAAATAAATACATCTATTTCTAGCGAGTTAGCTTTGACCGGAAGGCGTGGGATTAAGTGGCAGATATGAGTCGTTTCATCTCTTTTCGACTACAATAACTAAGAGAACCGAGGCTGTACCATGAATTGTATTTCAAGGGTTCTGGATTCGTTTCCATATACGCATATGGCTTACAGATAAGGTTCTCAGAACCTAATTTGAGTGTTGCTCAGGAGGTAGTACTAACCCTGATTTCTGGGGGTTCAGAATTTATACTTGAATAAATATCGTCGTTGTCGGGTGAAAACCTTGTATGTCCAAAACCGTTCGTTATGCATTTATCATTTTAAAAATGATTTAAACTAGTGAAAACAGCCGATCTACAAGCACACAACGCCTCGCACCACGAGGCGTTGTGTGCTTTTAGATCGGCTGTTTTCACTACTTTTGCGCGGCGGCCTTGTATGATGAAGCAGGGCTTTACTTTGCGAAAGAGCGTACACTTTTGAAACTTAGAGATACGAGGTTTCCACCCGACAACGACGATATAGTGAATGTAGCAGATGTACTATAACCTCACAACGCAATATGACACTGTACCTCCCCCAACATGGGTGGTTCTGGTTATAATAGAAACATAAACAAACAAAATAAGTCACAGAACATCACAGGCTCTGGAAAGTTCCAGGTTATGGGAGGTTCCGGGTTACGCTTTGTAGCCGAAAAGAACCGTTTATCTTCACAGCCTGACAGCGACAGGCCAGGCAAGGACACCCTTTGCATTAAACACATTTTCACCGTTAGCATTCAGCTTCTCAGCTGGTCTCAACCTGAAATTACAGTTGTCATTATGACAATTAGTCTCAGCGTTCCGTGTGCGCACAATGTGAGGACAGTGTTACTGTATATTATATAGGCTGTCTGAGGACAGTGGCGTCAGTTCAGAAATAAATGTATCATGCCTGTTGCTAAGGTATGGCAACATGACTGGTGTCTTGCACGCGCACCTTCGCACGTGTGCAAGACACCAGTCATGTTGCCATACCTTAGCAACAGGCATGATACATTTATGTTTCCCCCCTTTTCTACGGTTTCTTGGGCTGGATAAGGCAGCATGAAATGGTTGTTCAAGTGCAGCTAAACTTGGCATGTTAGTAAACGTGCCACAATTAACAATAATGAATTGCACCTGTGCAGCTGACTTGCGGAACCTGGGAATATACCATTTTGTCAAGATGGGGAGAATACTAGTGTGAAGAATATAATTATACCTTCTTAAAGTGACCATTTTGTTAAATTTTGCATTTGTAGTTATTTTACTGTAATTTAACAACATAATAACCAGAACAGATAGAAAAAGAGACATTCATGGATTTATATTTAAAAGTAATTTTTATTTTCCCCCCTGGACCCAGGGTATGGCAGCTGCATACCCCTGCCATACACATTGACGCCCCTGCCTGAGGAGTTATTAATCATCCGCAGTCGGCGTGGACTTTGAATACTAGGAGTATGTTACCATGGGAACTGATACACATCACAAAAAGCCCCCCCAAAAAACAATACCTCACATTCTCTTCAAAGTGGCTCCAGAAAGCTCTATTCACACATATGGCGAACACATACACGGAGGCACTTGTGAGACAGGGATAATGATGAGGGTGTTATTCTGGGCTGTCGTTCTCGCGCACACAGTATAAATCAAAATGTTGGGGAGACGGGGGTGGGTTTGGTAACAGGGGGTTGGGTTGGCACAGAGCAATTTTCTGGTCCTTTGAAGGTCACAGGAACAGAAATATGACATCAAAATGTTTGACACTCATCCGCTACGGTATGCTAAAATGTCTGAAAGTCATCAAACTTTTTGGGGTGAGGATAACAAGTCAGTTTAAGAGTATCAGACGTAAAAAAAGCATGCACACACACACACACACACACACACACACACACACACACACACACACACACACACACACACACACACACACACACACACACGCACACACAATCGATTTTTTCATAGTCACTGCATGTTATATGCAACTGGGTATTTCCTGTTATTGTTATTACATGTTATAAATGTTAAATAAAAGGTATTCCTACACAAGATGATATAAATTAAGTTTCCTTACATTATGCAAGGGACACGTAACACTCAGGTTTACGAGCGTATTATGAACTTTTGTCCCATCTCCAATGCCAGGAGAAAGCTGTTTGCCTACGAGGCACCAGTAGTTTTTGCTGACCGTGCAGATGATATCGTGTGCCTGTGAAATGGCCATCGTATCAGGAGAGCCCGAATGGCAGGTGTTGCGACGGAAAGCTAAAGAGTACCGTAAACATGCAGTTAGAGGAGAAAACTAAGACATTAATGCTCCCTCAAGGCTTCGATATACTGCCAGTCAATGAAGGACGTTATTGCTTTTATGGTTATTTAAAGAGCGGGAGAAATAAACGGACTATTGTTTACAACGGGGCATAATGTGTTTTTGTTTGAACGGCATGCCGTGAAGTTGTGTTCCACCGACGTGGCATAATAGTCCGCAATAAAACCTAGTGCCCTAACAGGAAATAAATCGATGTTTCCCGTGTAGAGAAAGTAATCTCCAGCCCTGAGTTTGCACAAATGCACCATCACAAAAGCCATCATTTACCGTGAGTCTCTGCTACTCATTCACCGTGGAAGAAGTACAGGATGTTTTATTTAAGTAAAAGTAACGATATTACATAAAATAAAGAAAACTCTGTTACAAGTCAAAGGCCCGTATTCAAAATGTTACTTGAGAGTGCCAACAATAGTTGCCTCTGAAATGTAGCGGAGTAGAAGTTTTAAAGTATATAGTATTAAGTACCTAACTTAAGTATAATGTACTTAGTTATTTTCCACCACTGCTGATTCATGTCTTTGTCAAACCCTCTTTCCCCTGTCTTCACTTGCAATTATCCATTTCCACACTCATGTTGTTTATTAACAAAAGACTTTTGCGTTTCCTCTGACTCAGAGCAATGCACAATATGTAATATCCTTATCCTTATGTAATTAGAGAAGCCTGGTTTACCAAGATGTTTTCCTAAGTAATGAGAAGAATAAAAGCTCTTCTTGAGCATCATCTACGGGGACCTCCTCCTCCTCCTCCAATCCTCGCTCCCCCCATTACCCTTCCCCGAAGCCTCAATTACCGCAAAAGGCCAATCTTGTCTTTACGTAAGTAATGTTAATTTCCCTTCTGAAACAGCAAATTATTGTATGAAACATTGCATTTGAAATGCTGATTTATCGGGGCCACGGGAGGAACGGAGGAGAGGCGCAGAGGAGAACGGAGGCAAGCAGAGGGAGAGTGAGGGCATACCATGAAAGACGCACGAGAGCCGTTGAGCCAATTGCCGCACCGTAGATCAAATAGATTGCATTTAAGCTCTGCAGCGTAAGGCATTTCGAGAGACGCCCCGGAATGAAAAGAAAGATGAGATGGAGAGAGATATCAAGAATTGATCACAGTTCTGCGACTTTTATGCACTTTGTAGTTTTCATCCAAACTTCCTGATATGAGCCAAGTCTTGCGCGGCCACGACGGTTTTATCCGTGGCATCAGTTTTACCTCATCCATTCCATCTCCGCGGGATCCACGCGAAACAGATATTACCTTTCTGTTAGCCACTGTCAGAGGTTTCGATGAGGCCCAAACGCGGATGAAACTTTTGGCAGTCACCTTCCATTGTGTGTGTGTGTGTGTGTGTGTGTGTGTGTGTGTGTGTGTGTGTGTGTGTGTGTGTGTGTGTGTGTGTTGTTACTCAAAGGAGGAGCACTGTTTCTCAGTCTGTATTGTCCACGGACTACTAGTGGTGGTCCTTGGCATAATTACAGGTGGTACAAATCGGGGAAAATTATTTACAATGTTTAAAAATATATATATTTTTTACGTTTGTTAAAAGTATCAAAAATGTATTTTTTCTTCTTTTGTTTTTGATAGGTGTAGTGTGAGGGAAAAGCTTGAAATTAAATAATTACTTTTGATGGCTTTATACATTGTTTTACGCGGTCCCGCACAGAAAATAGCTGACCTATAATATTAAAGTATATAAAAAAGAAATTACTGTGTTATGCCTTCTTATATATTAAACATATATATTGTTGTGGGGATGTGGGGCGGTCCTTAAGGATTGTTTCTAAACATGCTAGTGGTCCAGAGCTCACAAAATGTTGAGAACCACTGCCCCAGAGTACCAGTATCTAGACAGACAAACACTTTCCAACACCGATACCACACTATTCTCTCTCCTGCTCCTCCCAGAATAAGAGAAGAATGGAGAGTGTCTTTGCCAAAAGGGATGTGACCCTCTCTCCACAAAGAGTTTGACACGAGGGGGCCGAGAGAGAAGTCTCCCAGCACAAGCGAAAGCTTTGTGGAAACCCGCTGCCCTGAGTGAATAATACAGCGTCCCCAAGATGTTTGCTATCTTTTCTTCCTCACAAGGCCCTTTTCTTTGCAGGCCCTTTTGAGACTGCGGGTGTTTGTCACATAATAATGGCATTGTGCCACCTCTCTCCCATGTCTGGCACACGTTCCCTTTTGTCCATCAATCCATCTCTTCCTTATCTGCCGGGCGGTCATCTGTTTTCTGTCATTCTGTTTTGTCTTTGTTTTTGTTTTTGTTTTTTACTCTCCGTGTGTCAGCATTCTGCACGCGCCGTCATCAACAATAGCAATATCTTGGTTTTCTCCTATTGCCTTGTCATTTCCGGTGAGTGATTACGCCTCCCTGACGGAGCCGCTATCTTAATGTCAGGAAATGCCAAGGCGAGGCCGCTCAATTCAGCTTCCCAAAATAGATTTTTTTTCTTCTCTTTTTTAATCATTTATTTTCTCAACCTTTTCTTTTGGCCGATTTATGCAGTTGAAGGTTGAATTTGTTCAGTCTGCACAGGACGGAAACGCACAGCTATCTGTTCAAAGTGCAAGTGTCAAATATTTTGCTTTTGTCACCAAGAAACACCAATTGTGTCACTGAGCTGAGATACAGTATAGATAGAAATAAAGTAACATCTCTTCACAGAAGTTCTCTACCACGTCCACACTTTGTTTTTCGGTTCCTGTATTAGTTGTAGTGCAGAAACACATTATATATCCCTGCTTTTTATCCCTGTTTAAAGTGATACGTGTACGATGTGCATGTGCCCACGTGCGCACGTCCAGACTAGAATCCAGGTCCAGTCAGGCGTGTGATCAAGTGTACGTCTGCTGTACATGTCTGTCTATGCCAGAGACTCTATGCATTGTGTTACTTGCTCACATGAACCCATGCGGTTTCACGTGCCTGTGTGCCTGCATGTGTGCGTACGTGCATGCAAGTTTATACCTGCATGTGTGTGTGCGACTGTGCGTGTGTGTGTGTGTGTGTGTGTGTGTGTGTGTGTGTGTGTGTGTGTGTGTGCGTGTGCGTGTGCCTGTGTGTCTGTGTGTCTGAACAAATATGCGTGACAGCAGGGTGAGCTCATTACGGCGCCTGATGAATAGATTTCCGCTCGGGTGGAGGAGGAGGCATTGGTTTCCGCCTGAGGATGTTCCTTCTTCCCAAAGAGCAGGTGGGGCTCCAGGACACATGCGACACTCTGAACACATCCCCAGGTAGCCAATGATAGCCTCCAAACTAGGCAAACACTGTTCATCACCATGGGCCCGCTGGCAAGCTGATAGAGCACTGGGAAAATATTTGGAAAGTGTTGTTCTGGATAGTCTTTGCTGATGCATATTTCTGTGCGCGTGCGTGTGTGCGTGTGTGCGTGTGTGTGTGTGTGTGTGTGTGTGTGTGTGTGTGTGTGTGTGTGTGTGTGTGTGTGTGTGTGTGTGTGTGTGTGTGTGTGTGTGTGTGTGTGTGTGTGTGTGTGTGTGTGTTTTTTGCTGTTATCCTCCAGGAGCCTGTGTGTGTTCTGTTCACGGTCTGGGGTGATTTGTGTTTGCGTTGGAATGATCGTTCATACTTAGCAGTGAAGATGCGGATGGTTGATGATTATAACACCTCTGCCACCCTCAGGCCTAATATTTACACTGTGTATCGCTATAGCCGACAAGCATGCTTAGTGCATTTACTCAAGTACTGCACATACAAACAATTTTTAGGTACTTTTATTATTTCCATTTTTTAACACTTTAAATTTCTACTCCATAACCCCAGGGCTCCACAGGCGGCGTCGCGCTGCTCTGCGTCTTGACAGCGTCATTGACGCCGTCACTTTGACGTCTGACCGGCTCCACTCCATCCTGAGTGTTAATTTAACTCTGTGAGAGAGTTCAAAGTGGAAACAAATGGACCCTTGTCGGTCCATTTGGTTCCTTTTGTACACTCCGAGTAAAACTAACACTCATTATTGTACTGTGTAGGAGAGCGATGTGCTTTATCCTCATCCCAGCAGGGGGTGTCAAGGGAAAAGCAATGTGGGCCAGTGGAACCAAAAATATGTACCTTTTCACCACATGCAGCATTGTACCTCTGTATGCTACCAGAAACGCTTCATGTTCTGAAAATCCTACTTCCAGTTCCTGCATACACCGCTGTATATAAGCGTGTACTTTTTGTTTCCCTATGTAAAAGTAGCAAAACCAAATTATGAAAATACACTTTGTCTGTTACAAGTAAAAAGTCTGTATTAAAATGTTTCCTTCGTTAAAAGTACACAAGTAATCAACCATCAAAATATCAAAATCCTCACACACTACAAACGTAGAAATAGTGACATTTCTCTAAATTTGTCAAACATCTTGAAAATACACGTCACAATGAGACGTGTTGTGAGCTTCTAGATCTACTAGTTTGGAGTATGAATCAGAACTTAATTGGAAAATGTAGGTTTTGTAATAATAATCTAAATCTACAAAGTAAATATCAACAAAACTTTTTTGCTATTAATTGTAGTAGAGTAAAAACACTCAATTAAAGTAAAGATACCTCAAAATTGTACGTACTGTAGGTACTGTACTTGAGTAAAAGTAAATGTTCCACCACTGTGAGAAACATTTCATATTCTGAAAATCTTATTTTCAGTTCCAGCATGGGCAGCGTACAAGCCTATTATCATTATCTCCAGGTGAGATAATGGAGTTTCAGACGGTTGCCGCCCCGAAATATTTGTGTCTGTATCATTGATGTGCTTTCATCAATCAACATCCAGTATATTCCGAGGCACAGGGAACGATCAGATTGATCTGTTTCCCCATGCAGATGGATACTGCTGGAGGAGGATGCTGCTGTACCTTGCCTTATTAATAACAAGACAGTATAGCATCCTCCAGCAGGAAATAGGGGTGAATAATAAGTTATTATTCACATTCATTTCACCCCCCCACATCTCATGTTCATGCTTTTAATCAATAGTGAACAATGGATGAGTTATAGGACTGAAGCTGACTCCCCATCTCAGTGTGGGGTTGATGTCCTAAGCCTTGGTTTGTGTATGAGAAGAATGTACTGTAGTTTTTTAAGTGTGCATTCGGTGCTTGTGTTGGTGTCTTGAATATGTTTGTACATGTGTGTCTACGATTATTTGTGATGTGTGTGTGTTCTGTCTGATCAAAGACATTTCAAATGTTTAAATATTGAAATCAAGCACCTGGGGTGCACTCAAAAGCCAGAGTATAGAGTATTGGTCCGCTTCTTTTTTCCATCTACTGTCTACACCAAACATACTGTAATTGCACATCTACCAGCTCACAACTCATCTCAGCATGACACGTGAGCTTATAGGAAAACGTGGGTAAAGGTGCCTCAAAGTTTACTACCATTAAAACATGGTTCTTTGAAGAATAGATAATTATGATGAACATGAACCATTTACTAAATGAAATGGTTCTTTAGTAGGTGATGGTTCTTCATGGACCCTATAGCCTTTTAAATAACAATTTATGAACCATTGTTTTTCTCTGTGTACCATGCAGATTCATTCAAATTGGCAGATTTCAGCTCTAAGGCTGTTTGTGTGTGGAGACAATTATTATTCAGTGATGATCATTATTTCTTCAGTGTTACTTTCAAAGTCCAGAGTGTAATGGAATCAGCCAACTTCAAGGTTTCCTAATGGAAAATATATTTTTGAAATTATTTCACATCAAAGGGCTCACACACACGCACGCACGCACGCACGCACGCACGCACGCACGCACGCACGCACGCGCACGCACGCGCGCGCGCACACACACACACACACATACACACTCACTTGCAATTTAAACTGTGTTTATTGGCAACAACGTTTGGTTACACAGACCTTCATCAGCTTATCTTATCTCGAAATTGCTTGAGAAAGAAAAGTAGGGAAAAGTCAGTCAGTATGAATGCATGGCATGGGTTTGTGAACACAACTATTATATATGACAATAAAACAAAGAAAAGATTACAACAACCATTTAAGCTAATACTATACGGTACTCTGCAAGTACCTGTAATGAAAGTTGTGGGGGGGAAAAGATGAAACCCATGACTTTATTTTATTGTTATAACTGTTTTGTTTTAGAGTTTTAGTTTTTTGGGGATGGCACAGGGATAAAATACCTGACTACCACCGCTAACTCCAGGGGTTCATATCCACTGCGGTGCGTCCAGTTTGGCCGAGCGTCTTATAAAGTAATTTGATTGGCTCCACAGCAGGTTCCAAATGGAAACACAGGTGTGTTTTTGGTTCAGATCTGCTGCTGAGCCAATCAAATTAAGCCATGAGAAACCTACTGGAACAGGAAATGTTTATACCACTGCCTGGAAAAGGTAACTACAGTTATGCACAGAGCCTATTAGTGACAACAGAGAAGTGGGGGGAGTGGCATAATGACTAAATTAGGGGGTAACATTGGCTACTTCATCTCAGTGTGATTTTTTTCTTCTCTTTTTTTTGTATTCTTCTGATCTGTTTATGGTTTCCCTGAATGGACACTAATTATGTCTCACACGTTGCTGTTGAAGGATAGCACGTCAAAAGGAATTATTCAGAAATGTTTCATTTAGGACATGTTCTCGTTATCCCTTTCAGCCATCTTTTCAGCATTAGCGCAATCATTATCAATGCCATATGCCTCCCGGGGGCCACAAAGGTACCAGTGCCTCTGTAATAGCTGCTGGTCTCGGACCAGAACCGTGCGTAGGCAAGGTATGGAAATGAGCTTCAAAGCACCGTTTAATGACAGTTACTATTAATGTTTCCTTGGAAGATCTCAGCTATGCGATTCGCGGGCAGATCAATCTGCATATATCCGTGGCAATTATATGGTAATTTGAAGAGGGAAGTGGCGCCTTCATGAATACCCGCTCATCAATCACAATGCCACATTTAAAATTCTAATCCTTTTCACAAGTGGTATAGAGAACATGCGATGTAGGGTTGGCCTACTTGTAGGAGCTGCCTGCCTGTTCTGTAGGTAGGCCAATAGCGTCAGCTGTTGTCACATCGCAGGTTGACAGGTCCAAGGAAGTGCAGGTGAAATTCCTATCTTGTGTGATGCGCACTCCATCATTGTGTTGTTTATGTGAGAATGGAAAGGAGAGAGGTAGAGTAAGAGCAGGAGAGCAAAGCACAGGATAGAAACAGGTCAAATCATCAAAAGGTATGTACGTGTAGCGTACGTATACAGTATACAGATACTGATGTAGCAAGTACAGTATACTGTATGTACATGATGTTTCATATGCATAAATGTGTGTGCATAAATGTGCTGCCCGAGAGGCAGATTTAAAAAAAGAAGAAAATTATCCAGCAGTGGTGGAGTTCTGTTTAAGTACAAATTTGATGTCCTACTTTTACTCTATGGAGTAATTCCAATTTTCAATACCTTTACTTCTACTCCATTACATCTCAGAGGCAAATATGGTACGTACTTTTACTCCACTACAATCATTTGAAATCTTTAGTTACTATCTACTTTATAGATTTGTATTAGTATTGCTACTTTTATTTAAGTAACAATATAAGTTCTGTTACCACCACTGCTTGTATGAAGGGCTTATGTACATGTAAACACAATAATAATCATGTACAGTATATAAGTTGTAGAGGTCACCTGGTAGACAAACACATCTTATGAGGTGTCATCTATGGTCTACCGGGCCCAAAAGAAGTTGTCACTGTAATCGTAGATTATTGTTTCATTTCAAGGACACCACTTCAATATGCATCAAATCAAATTAAATCTAAATCAAATCTTTATTTGTATAGCACCTTTCCAACGATCAAGGTCGAACCACTGCACAGAGCATATTAAAATACAGACAGGCAAGAAAATAAATTAAAACTAAAAAAGAAGAAGCATAAAACAACATACTGTATTAGGGTACGAACATCCATTTGATAGCTTTTTTAATCTCTGGGCGCTTGTACACAGACTCGTAAGCGTCCATTTGGGAACCTATAGTGGTCCCTGGACCCCATGTTGAGAACCAGTGTTCTGAGTGAGGCGTTTTACATTTCGTTGGCGAACGGAAGGTTGGACCTAAAGGAAAGTTGAGCCGTTGGTGGGAGATTAAGGGAGGAGGGGGGGGGGAGTCAGAAAGAAATGAGTAGGGAAGGGTACACAGGGGAGAAATGCTGACAAAGTCATTGCATATCTCATCCTTATTAAATCGGGAAGTGTCTGCAGCAGCAGTAGTCCTTGATGTGTGCTCACATATGCTTCACAGATGCTTTGAGTCACAGACATGCTGAGTCACAGACATGTGCTGAGTCTCAGACATTAAGACTCAGACATGTGTCGAGTCACAGACGTGCTGATTCACAGATAGACTGTGTGTGTGTGTGTGTGTGTGTGTGTGTGTGTGTGTGTGTGTGTGTGTGTGTGTGTGTGTGTGTGTGTGTGTGCGTGTGTGCGTGCGTGCGTGCGTGCGTGCGTGCGTGCGTGCGTGCGTGCGTGCGTGTTTCTCCTATCTCAAAATCATCATAAACATGATTCTAGAGCTTCATTTGGTTTCCATTTATTGAATGAGATTTGACTACCCATTGGTTTAATTTGAAGTCACTGAATGCTTGTGTTGCGTTAAATCGTAATGCTGGAATATGCCCTTAGTCTAATGTTTGATTGAGAAAGAGTGAAATTAGGTTTTCCGAGTTGTTCAGATGCTTCATTTGCTTTATGTAATGAATTGGGCTTTTCTTTTGGATTAAATTAAAACACCCAAAGTATCACTTCAATTTGACTATATGTGATATTCCAGTTTTCTCATAATGCCGCAATGTCAAAGGGTTGAAACCCAATAATTCTACACTTTTTATGCTTCTCTTACTCGTCTTCACAATCTCTTGAACTATCGGCAATATCCATTTAGAATTTCCATTTCACTGACAGCAGAGGCAAATGACAGTTTAGATGCACCATGGAGGAAATCGCTTCTTTTATAGCATCGCTTGTCTCGTCTAGTTTCCTTGACATTTGGGGGGATTTATTCCTGGCTGAGGAGCACTATTCTGTTCCACATCGTGCTTCACATTGAAGTATTACATATTCATACTTGAGAGAGGCAGTTTTTGGCCATTATTGGCATTTGAATTGCTCCACGGGGACAGATTTACCGTTAAGTGACTTGCTCAATGTCACCTCAGGATACTTGTGTACACAAGGACAGGCATATTAGCCGGGGAGCCACTGGGCCAAAATGAGAGAGGACCTGTGATGTCATGACATACTCCAAATTTTTGTTTGTCCTATTAATTTGGTCAATAAGGTACACAGAATGAGAGGCCTGCTCTGCCGGAAATCCTGTGAAAAAAAGTTTCCCATTGACTTCACTATACTGGAAAAAAACACACCAAAAAAAGTAGCATTTGAGGGGTCAAACTAAGGGTTCTTCATGATTCTGAATCCATTGCAAGCATTTGTTTTGCATGAAAAACATTCCTTGGGCTAGATTTCAGCCTCTCAAACCTGTGAAAAGTGATGAGTCATCACTTTTCACCGTTATTTTGGTCCGTTTTCTAGCCCAAGGAATGTTTTTCATGCAAAACAAATGCTTGCAATGGATTCAGAATCATCAAGAATCCCTAGTTTGACCCCTCACATGCTACTTAAAGCATATTTTTTTTGGTGTGTTTCTTTCATTTATATTGAAGTCGATGGAGTGAATATACAAATGGCCATAACTTTTTTTCGCAGGATTTCCGGCAGAGCAGGCCTCTCATTCTGTGGACCTTGATGACCAAATTAATAGAAAAAACAAAAATTCAAAGTATGTCATGACATCACAGGTAACATCCTATTCTTTGAGCTTTTGGGCCTGTGGCTCCCCGGCTATATGGGAAAAATTGCTCTGTGTGTGTGCGTGTGTGCGTGTTTTTTTGTGCGTAGACTATGTGTGCGTGTGTGTGTGCTGTTTTAATCCTTAACCCATGGTACTACTCATGTGCGACTGAAGCGGAGTATCTATAGTAGCTAAAAACTGTCACACTGTCACATGGAGTTCAATATTGTTCAATACTGTTCTTCTCCATGGGCATAACACGCCAAAGCGCCATAACCGCCGGAAACCCCGTTGCTTTGCTCACATAGAATGGAAGTGACGCGACTGTTTCATTTTGTGACTGAATGAACGCAAAGATAGAGCATATAGAAGTTATACTTTAATTATTGATATGTACATTTATTGAACAGAGGTGGTTTTTCTGAGGATTAAACCACACAATGGGACATGTGGACAGGGATTTTAAGGATCATGTCACTCTGTGCCATGCTATGAATGAACGAAGAGATATGGGACACCGGTCAAGGAGATGTGTCTGTGTGCATCTGACTGACCTCCACACACACGCACTCTGTCATCGCAGCAATACATCACCTGTCCCGCCTTGTCACAACCGTATTGACCAAGCATATGTTTACATTCTCTCTGCTTACGTGGAAGGAGTTGTAATTCTACTGGTATGAAACTCAACAGGTGATGTGTTTATCATACCACCTCAGAAACTGAAGTTGGAGATATCCTTTCTTTCTACTGTATGTGCCAGGCGTCATCTTGCTCGGGAAAGAAATCCAACTAAAAAACTAGTGTCGCACCTCAAATACCACACGTATTAAAATTCACATGAGAAGTTTTAACTTCCTTTCTACATATCGCTCATATAGTAGTCTTGCGTGGCCATTGCTTGCTCATTTAGCAGAAACGAAGAAAAATATATTTTCGTGAACGGAAATGACTAACAGATGACTCGTGAGGATATCGTGAGGTGTAGTTCCAGATTTTCTGAGACTGTGGAATAGTTGTCTGGCTACGCGAGACTACTCATATACCTACAGCATTGAGCCATGAAACCAGAGCTTACCAGCGTGACTACATTAGTAACCCCACTTGAAATCAAGCCAAATCAAAACTATGGTCTTTAAAAGGATAGTTTTTCCTCCAGCTCTGTATCATGTGTGACCATTAAACTCTTTGTTGGACCAAATTCAATTCATCGCACACTGGGCTAAATTACTGCATAGCTCAGAAAGCTGCAGAACTGGTTTCAGGTTTCTAAGCATTTCCCAAAGAGATGCTGAACAATGACTCATTAACACTGGCGTCCTCGTTTTGGGCATGTCTTTATAGGCAAAAGTTATAGGCCTATCGACAAGCTCACAATGCGCTGCGGTGCATTGCGTTGTGATCTTGCAGATCGTCTATTTCCAGTATTCGTTGTACAACAAAGGGGCTTAAGTGGTTAATGGCTCTCTTGCACCTGCAGTGCAGACCTAATTTATCTTTGTGTGTGTGTGTGTGTGTGTGTGTGTGTGTGTGTGTGTGTGTGTGTGTGTGTGTGTGTGTGTGTGTGTGTGTGTGTGTGTGTGTGTGTGCGCCTACTTCAGCAGCCGTTACTGTCCCTTGCACCATCAATGTTGCAAATCCTTTTCCTTACTTAGCAGATGAGATAATACCCAATGGAATGCTAAATGACTGCTAAATGACCCACCTGACTATACATTCCATGTAAAATAATTATGCTCCTGGGCTGGAGTCGGAACCGTGACAATGGATTTTTTGGGGCATCAGCAACAAAAAGTAGTAGATGTAGTTGAACTCTCTCCTGTTTTAATGAACTCTCTTCCCAGTCCCTTCCCTTCTGTTTTGTTCATTGTGTTGGAAAATAAATCTAAGTACTTGTGGAAACTTATGTGACTTTACCCACTTCGACGCTGGCATCCCTATTTTAGCTTGTAGAAGATCTATAAGCTTACAATGCTTGCACTAGGCCTATATGACGTTTTGAGCGTCTTGTAGATCAGCTATTTTCACATGTAATACTAATAAAGTGACATGCAGTCTTTCTGTCAGTGCTTTCCTTTATGTGGAGGTAAATGAACCAGACAAAATTGAGCTTAGTTAATTGGTGACATTGTTGTTTCATAAACACTGGGTGAAGGCCAAGTCGGTCACCACAAGCTGTATGAATAAATACTATTCAGCAATAGTCGTGCAATTAAAAACTTCACTAACTAAGCAAATAGAGAACTGTATTATTGGATTTTCTGTGAGGGCATTCATGGGTTGTCATTCAGCATTGTATTCATAGAATCCATTTGAACATGCGCATACTATTTTATTATAACTGAAGTGGATGACTGCCAGAATGGCTACTATTGACTATTGACACTTTTCACCTGCTTTCTAAGCACACCAACATTCATTAATTCATAAATGGTAAATGGTGCATTTATATAGCGCCTTTATCCAAGGCGCTTTACAGAGGTTGTGCATTACATTCACCCATTCACACGCACATTCATACACCGATGGCGGTGGAAACCATGTAAGGCACCAACCAATTCATGATATCTCCTAACTTGTATTGATGTGGTTCCATTTGATTCTAACTAAAAACGGGTGATACAGGTTGATTTGTATTGGGTAGCACAGGAAAGCACATCACCTAATGGACAGGTTATTTTTCCTTTTTACCAAAACATTTCAGAACCCAATACTGAATTTTGCTGTGTATATATCAATCATCTATATGCCCATGTGAAGTTGTTAGTAGCCTATTTCATGTAATTCTTTTGTCTAGTGTATTCATGGCGTGGCTCCTCAGAAGCAAGCCGGTTTTTGAGCGGTGGTCACAACGCTCCTATACGTGGCCGTGTGTGTGGGTCTGTCTGTCTGTCTGTCTGCGTGCGTGTCTGTCTGTCTGTCTGTAGCCTGCAGTAACCTTTTCTGACCACACATGTTAAGGGAGGGGCGCTGTTGTTCAGGCCAGGCCAGACCAGGCACACACACACACGCACACGCACACGCACACGCACACACACACACACACACACACACACACACACACACACACACACACACACACAGGGGGGAAGGGGGGGGCGGGGGGGGGGGACCACCGCTCAGTTCACACGGGTGTGATTTTTTGTCTTTTAGAGACAAATTTATTTCGGTCCGGCTCTGTCTAAACTACAATATGATGTCATTCAGAGGTTCGAGGGGGCGGGTACCGTCATTAATTCGGCTGTTCGGTGCTACCGAGATTTTGTGACCCCCACGAACCGAACCGAAATAAATTCGGCTCTAAAAGTGGAGTATGAATCGGCCCTTAAAGGGGGAGTTCAGTCAAATAAAGATGATAACAAGTGTATTCTCAGTTTGTCACACAACAGAGTGATGTATTATTAACCAACAGACAAGATTTTAATGATGAAAAAAATCTAAAAGTTAAAAAAAATTTGTTTCAAAGTGTGTCAAATCCAATACATATTTTTCTGGCCTTTCTGACAAGGACTGTAGGGGCGTGGCCTATGTACACAATGAAGCCACGCCCATTCACAGAAGTATCCACTTCGGTTTTCTTGATTTAAAAAAAAAAAAAAAAGAAAAAAAAAGGGGGCACTGAAGTACATTTACTCAAAAAAGAAAGTAACTAAGTACATTTACTCAAGTACTTTGTATTCAGGTACTTTGACTTTACTTGAGTATTATTATTTTCATTAGTTAGTTTCCACAATGCAGTAGTGTGATTGTGTAGTTGTTTCCACCACTCTCTCACTCGCACGCACGCACGCACGCAACACAAACACACACACACACACACACACACACACACACACACACACACACACACACACACACACACACACACACACACCGTGATTGGCTGCGTGGGGCAGCAGTTGCAGTAGCGTCAGTTCAGAACAAGCTAAGGTATGGCAACATGACTGGTGTCTTAAGACACCAGTCATGTTGCCATACCTTAGCAACAGGCACGATGAAAAGTACATTTTTATTATTTCCCCCTGTAGCCAAGGTATGGCAGCTGCATACCCCTGCCATACCCAATTGACGCCCCTGAGCAGTTGCTTCACCGCACCAGTCTGTCTGACACAGGGGGAGAAGGAACGCTAGGCTAGGCTAACTGCTAACCAAACGCCGTGGTCTGTGGAATGTCAGAGAGAGTGAAAGCCTGCCTGGCTATATAAGTGTGGATTGATGCACGCACAGTGTGTGTGTGTGCGTGCGTGCGTGCGTGCGTGCGTGCGTGCGTGCGTGCGTGCGTGCGTGTGTGTGTGTGTGTGTAAAATGACAGGGAACAGCAACAGTGTGATTGTGAACGTTAGCGTTAGCGTTTAGCTACCGGCGCTAACTAACATGAAGGGAAGAGGAGATGCCTAGTAGTAACAGACCTTTGATAGGCTATCAAGTAGCCTATCAAAAGTAATTAATTAATAGTATTACCGTGATGCGCACGACGGTAAAGCATTACAAATAATGATTGCCCAGGCATGATTCAAAAACGTAAAGCAGTCTTATTCCACAATGCTTTAATATAAAGTTCCAATTTTTTTCCCAGGGATTCAGAAATTAATATTCTACATGTAGAATGTGTCTATAAAGAAATAGCTTAATTCCCTGAACTGGGTCTTTAATGTCTTGTGCAAGTTGTCAGTAGGCCAAGGAAGTAGCACCTTAAATTTTATTTCTATATTTTATATAATATTGTGGTGATTATTTATTTATTTTTGTCAGAGGTTTAATTTTATACTGAAAGTGAATCAATTGAGGTTTCATTGAGCTGAATTGACTGATGCCACAGTGCTGATGTCAAAAACTGGCCACATGACACCCAAGATCCACATGAAGGCCCTTGATATCCGCTGTCGTGTTTCACTTGTTTACCGTTTGTGGTTTACAGTATATTGTTAGGTGAAACCTGCTTCTTCCTATTGTCACTGACTGAGAGCTTATGGCTGTCATGTCAGGAAACATTTTTGCTCTGAGATAAATGATGTTTGCAGAGCCTTTCAATGGTGGGCCTGATTAATGTCAATGATCTGACTGAAATATTAAATTGTGCTCTCTCCAACATGCCTCTGTAGGGCGTACAGTTCTTTTAATCCGTTGTTTGGTTGGATGTTTCCATTCCCATTTTACCTTGATTAATTATTCCAGAAGTTCAGAGGGCTTCAGAGAGACACACTAACAGAGTTTCCCATCAGTATTCTGAGGGCAAAGCAGCTCCCAAAACAAAGATGGGCCTTGCCTCTCCAGCATGTATGTTAACTCAGCTTGTACCCTGCTGAGTTACCGGATGCAACTAATAACCTTTACTAATGAGGAGGTATTTCACCATTTCTTTTAGCCTCGAGTCAAGTCCCATGACATGATTGATCCAATTATTTAAACTAGAAGCAGTGCTCTTCCGAGCACAGGTCTCCACCAGGTTTGGTATGTTGGTTGTGGGTGTGCATTGGGTGGTATTGAATTAGGTGGTTATGAATGAGCGGGGTCAAACGCAATCCAAGGTGAGTGGACAAGTTAGCTTCAGAGACAGTGAAGTGTCAAAAAATGTGTTTGTCAAAAAACTGCCTCATGGTGGCACTATAAAAGGCTGATGTGAAAAATGCAAGGAAAGGGTTTTTCCTTGGCCTCTAGGGAGTGCGCTTACAAAGTTTGAAACTGATCGGTGGAGTTATAGGTAAAACGACAAATCGGCCTGTTATAGCGCCACCATGAGGCTGATTTAAAAAGTGGCATTTCTTCCTCGGCTTAGTGGGAACGTGTGTGTGCGATTTCATGAAAATTGCACTTTGCGTTTGGGATTTGAGGCATTTTGTTCAAAGCGGCTCAATCCTACAAACTTTGGAAGCCAATCTTGGCCAATCAGGATGGAATATGCAAAATCCGACAGATCCGTGTCGATCACATGACTGTCGAGATACTGCCTAGCGATCTGTAGGATTTTTGGACAAAATCTGTAAGAGTAGTTTACAGAAATGTGTTTTGCGAACATTGGCCTCATGGTGGCGCTAGAACAGGCCCATTTCTCAGAACAGGCCCATGAATTGGCGCTAGAACAGGCCCATGAATTGGCATCCAGGGAGTGTGTGTGCTCATTTTGGCAGCGCCCAGTCGCCCAACGGCGACTGAGATTAGGTGGTAACAAACTGCGAGGACGCACGCACAGACGGACACACGGACGGACACACGGACGCACGCACGCACGCACGGACGGACGGACGGACGGACGGACGGACGGACGGACGGACGGAGGGGAAAACATACTCCCACCATGCCTTCGGCTGGTGGAGACAATAATTGTTTTACTGGAGTGTTGCCTTTTGCTAATCTAGCCTATGTCTTTCAGACTGCAGCTGGGAGAGAGAGAGCGAGAGAGAGAGAGAACAGTCAAATGCATAATTGCTACTATGATTTGGACTTCTGCAGCAATCAGATCTAAGATTGACAAGTTAATTACGCAATCCAGTACCACTCATCTGGTAGGCTATATCTAAAGAACATAAAACATGAGCCATGAACTGCATTTGAAAACACGGACTCCGTTTTCATTCCCATTCTTGAACCAGTGTTTTAGCCTACTGCCCCGAATCAAGTTTCTCATTTATATTTAATTTCTATGTTAATTACCGGTATTGTTAATTAGTCCTTGTACATTAAAGAAAGAAGACGGCACTAGGAACGTTGCTTCACGTCCGGGTGCACAATTCATAGAGAAAATACACAGCCATTCAGAATGGCAAACTCCCTTAGATTGAATTTATTGCCACGAAACTGACACACTGACTATAATGCTCTTTCATCAGAGAAAGCGCCATGCCTGCACAGATAACATTTTTTGCCATTAAATTATATCTACGTTGTGAGATTGCTCACCAGAATGTGTTTTATTTTGTATGGCCTGAAACATATCAGATATCCTCTTGAGGATGTGCTGATTTGACACAAGTCCAAATGTAATCGCATTTATCTGTTTGCAATAACTATTCACTTTATATGTTAATCCAGATATGATGTATTAAAGGAGCTATAGTCAACTTTTTCTTGAAAAACGGATGCTAAAATAAAAATAATGTTTCGAAAATATTTTATAAAAAAATAAGCTTGATACATGTGTTTCTATTCAAAAATGACCACAAAAAGCTTAAAATAATGATAAAATAATAATTTTGGCCATTGTCAGACTGACACTTTGTTTACATTCTAGTCTATAGACTAGGATGTAAACAAAGTGTCGGCCCTACAATGAGAAAGTTGACTATAGCTCCTTTAAGCCTGGCTACAGGTTTAACCACTTTCACTTTCCAACCAGTTTTGAGCATTCAGAAATGTTCAACAATCTTTTTTATATTAAAATAGCCTTGACAGTGACAGTGAGTGAGCAGTGGGTGAGTTGTGGGTGGACGTCACAAACGTAACATGACCATGCGGAGACCACTTTGAACTAGATGAAGGCTACATGGCGGCCTGAAAATCTATAAGTGTTCCAAATTAGCGAAAATAGCAGACTACAGTCATGACGTGTTGTGCAAGCTTTTTAGACGCCGTCTTAAGTGGTTGCTTTAGAAACCTAGTGCTCTCATTTGCAGTAATTGCTCGGCGTACAGGCAGCACAGAGCTGAGGGTAGGGGGGCCACCTAGGGTCCAATATTACATCATACTGTACGTGTTATGAACTGACCCTCGCTGCAGTAGGTGGATCTAATTATACCGCCCGTTTCTCTTTAGTTTGCTGATTGTCTTGATCTAACACCTTTATTGTACTGTATTCAGTGAGCTTATTCTAAATCTCGCTGTGTGTCTGCCTCTCACGTGCGCATGCACGTGGGCTCGTGGGCTGCGTGTGACTATTGGTGAGGTGTTTTTTTTTTTTCTTTTTTCAGTAATGTTCCTCTGCCTTGTGGTGAGGTTTGTCATGAAAGAACACCTCTCTCACTGAGACGGCCGGTCTCAGATGTGCGCGGGGCTGAATGACAGCGTTCCAGGGACAGAGGAGAGGGATATGGAGGCTTGGCCGGCGGGGGCTCCTGAGGGGCCACAGAGCCAATGGGTATTTTAATAGCTTTAGACCCCGGGCTTTGAAACGTGTCCCTCCCATCTGATATGTGCCGCTGCTACGCGATCATTGTGTTCACGGGGAAGACTCCCTACCTGTCGCCTTCTGTACCGCGATATGAATTCACACAAAGAACACAGCGTGGCATGAAGGCTAGAAAAATGGAAAATTCCCAGCTGCACAGAACAAAAAGAAGAAAAAAAAAAGTTTTTTTTAGGGATAATTCTCTGAAGGGACAATGGAGTTGAAATGGGGTACATGTTTTTTTTAACTGCCAAGTCCCCCAATGATAAATTTACCTGGTCTGCCGTTTGCACTGTGGTCATTTCTATAAATAGGCTGGAGTCAGAGGAGGGCTCTGAATAATATATATATATATGGACCATCCAGGTCACCTCTTTATTAACCGTAAACTACAACTTTGACAAAATGCGTTTCTTGTGGGCTTTTTATTTATATATATCTTTTTTTGACGATTCACCCTGGTAGTGGCAGATGTGTGTGACCTAGATAGCTATAAACATAATGAATGGAGGGAGGGCCTGGAACAGAGAGCCCATATCACTGGATGCCAGACAGAAAAGGAAAGAAAAGGGGTGAAAAAAAAAGGAAAACGTCTGTATTTGTTTGTGTGTTTCTTTTTTTTTTTTTGTTAATTTCTCCCTTCATTAGTTCCGTTTTCTGGTTAATAGCTTGTGCTCCTACTATTCTGCTGGCAGAGAGAGGAGAGAGCCGGTGAAGGGGTGAAGGACTCCAGTTATAAAATCACTAATGGGTCCACATCAATCCACCGCCAATTCTTTACCCAGGGGCAAGCAATTGGGTGCAGTCCAAAGCCTTTCATTTATTCATTTTGTCCCACTGTCATCAAAGACACGAGGGACCTGAAACAAAGACAAAAAATCATATATCTTTTTTACAGTACATACTGTACAGTACATGCATCCATTATACATACATACAGTACAGTAGGCCTATGTACAGTACATGCATACACATTGGTGATCCCACGGATCCCACAGCACATTTCAAGTACAAGGCAATTCGAAGTGCTTTACGTGAAAAAAATGTACACCATTTAAACAAAGTACAGTACCAAGCAGACATTAGAAAAAGTCATTTCAATACAATTAAAACAACCATTTCGTTTTTTCTTTTTTCCCCACACATAACATTTGAAACAATTAATAGAAGCAGAAACAAGACCCCGAAATATCTATATTATGTTCACTTTAGAGGCATAAAAATGACTGTCGGGGTAATTGCTTTGGAAATAAATAACCACATTATCAAATGATTGCATTGTCTCTCATTAACTCACGGAACCAGGTACACATTAGAGATGTTATCACGCCAGGTGAAATTAGCTCCCTGTGAGTGTTCCAGCTGACGATAATGAAAACAATGGAACCCTTGTATGAACGGAGAGACTCCGGTATTAAAGACCAATTCATCATGCCTCTTGGGAAGGCATCAGAGCCTAAATTAATTTTCCCTTCATGCCTCTTTCAGTGGGTTCAGCCCTGCCATAATAGCTTATACAATGAATATTTAAATATGAATATTAAAAGAAAAAGAAGGAAAAAAAAGATCAAGAATAAAGCCACAGTCACCATTTTCTGTGCCACCGAATATTTTATGATATATTTTTTAATTCAAACTAATGTGAAAAGGTTATTAAGTTATAAAGGTTATTATTATTAATTTTCTTTTGAATTTTCTTTCATAAAGTGAAAAGTTTCTTTCCCTTCCTGTATAAATGTGGTATGCTGTCTGTAAAAGTGTTAATAATATTGCACTTAAGTGTCATCAGTATCTCTCGGTGCACATTGATGCGAGTCGTTACGCGAGGTGTTGAAGCTTGCTACATTTACATGAGAGAAATTAACCGGCAGCCGAACACCAACACAAAAAGCTGCAGTTAGTGAAATAACAAGGAAGAAGAACGTGTGAAGGAAAGAATAAAAGATGAAGTTCTCTCTAGCATTCTGATCAAAGACTCAGGAACTCTGAGATAAAAGCCATACTCTGTCTCTCTTTGATGGGGGAAACCCTAAAAAAAGAAATCCAAACCTTTGTTTTCATCTCCGCTCTGTCTATCTTCCTCTTTTGTTCCTCTTTGTGCAGGATGCCTCTAGTTACTTGCTCATGCCAGGTCGTCCTGTCAAAGTGTTGAATATGTTATTATGCTTTTCAGCTACTTCAACCATATATACTTTGTTGTACGTCAAATAGTGTTCCAATCTACAAGATTGTAACACTTGTATATCTGCTATTTCCACCAAACGTTCTCCCATTTTTGCTGAATGTTTGGCATTTGTCACAGAGCCGCCTGTTATGAAATGCCCAGAACAGGGTTCATGCGGTTAACTTTGCCATACTGGTTGCCATTTGAACATTATACCCTGTTAAGATCAGTCATTTTTGGAAAGCGGCAGCGACTTGCGAAGGACTATACATACAGCTGTGTTTAAATCCTCCAGATTCCAGAGTACTGTAGTGTAACATGGGGGCGTGAGGCCATGTTTCCCAAAATCATAACACATTTTCCTCTCCATTTCTAAATTAGTCCTTGCTTTCATCCATTGTCTCTTGTGGTAGTAATATTTATAGAGTAACTAATGTGTGTACTTGTTTTCCTTCCATTCAATCTCATTGAATGAACGGTCAACCAGCCTTCAAAGTGCACATGCCAATTCAACTCAACTGTCAACCTAACAGCTGAGTTCTCTCCCCCATCTATGCTTGCTCTCTCACTCTGTCAGCAAATCTGCACCCTGTGTAGCTATTTGTATGTTGTCTTTATCTTTAGTACACAATCCTTATAAGAACATGTTTAGAATAGCATCTGTGTCAGAAGGGACTATAAGAACTGTAGGATAATGGTACAGGGGAGGCTTCTGCCCCATGGGGCCCAAGCTCTGGCCATGGAGGTCAGAGCTCTGTCTTGATGTGAATGCTGATACTCTGTTCAACTTCTTGCTCTCTTGAATAAATCTTTGTCAATTCTTCAAATCCTTCATCCTTGTGGAACATTAATATTTTCTATCATAATTGGCGAGCCAGCCAGGAGCAATATTTCATCTTTCACCATAGATGAATACTTGCTAAAAAGAACCTGGGATGAAGGAATTTTTTGGAAAGGAGATTTTTGAAAGCAGACCTAAAGCAGGTCCACCACCATGGAGAACAAAGAGGAGACCGCTACAGAAGCAACTTGCAAGCTATGCAAAACCAGCAAGAACTGACTTTCAGCAGATCTACAAGGTCGAGACCTCACAGATTAACAATAATCTTGTGATGACTGCAGCCTGTGGTGACAAGGAGGGCAGATTGCTATTCACCAACATGGAGAGCAAGTCGGGCACCAAGAAACAACACAGACTGACAGCGGAGGTGACGAAATCGACACCATGTCGAACACCAACAGACTTTGCCAAGGAGACACACATGCGGTGTGAGAGCCACTGAACTGGAGCCCCCCAGCCCAGTGGAAATCGCTGAAGCAAAGACATTAACCGCCACATTTCATAAGCCAAATGAAGATGGGAGGAACGGAGAGACGCCATGAAGACTACAACAACTATGTGTTTGATATTAAGCTGAGTAATTTATATAGGGATAATATTAGCTAAAAGTTGATATCTAAAATATGAGTCAACAAGGCATTTGCCACTAATGTGAGAATATTTGTTTGTATGGTCTACATTCTGATATTCCAACATAAGAGTTGTCGCAGCTCTGCATGGTGACTAAGGGTCAAGGAATGACTGAGTCAGATGAGAGTGGACATGCGGGCTCTTGATTTTGGAAAACAGAATTTCAAAGTACAAACAAATATGGATTCACATTTACTAAATTCTAGCTCTCTTATATTTCAGTGTAAACAAGCAAGCCAGTTGGTAATGTTATAAAACATGACATAAGATACCAAGAACAAGTCAAGTTTGACTGAATGTAGGACTGTTAAATTCTAGAAATGTTTCTGTTGAAAACACTTGTACGTGAGGACTAAATTCCATGTTTCAAGATTCCATGTAGCGAATTGTACTATTGCAATTCCACGTGATGTTATGTTTACAACCCTTAAGAACGAGAGAAACCTCTCAAACCCAAACAAGCAGATCTACTATTCTGTAAGGTATAGCTCAACATATAATTGTCTGAAATGTCTATTGATTTGGCACTCTATAAATATCCTGTATGTAAATGAATAGACTATTCATTCACAAAAAAAAAGGATGGAATGTGGTAGTAATATTTATAGAGTAACTAATGTGTGTACTTGTTTTCCTTCCATTCAATCTCATTGAATGAACGGTCAACCAGCCTTCAAAGTGCACATGCCAATTCAACTCAACTGTCAACCTAACAGCTGAGTTCTCTCCCCCATCTATGCTTGCTCTCTCACTCTGTCAGCAAATCTGCACCCTGTGTAGCTATTTGTATGTTGTCTTTATCTTTAGTACACAATCCTTATAAGAACATGTTTAGAATAGCATCTGTGTCAGAAGGGACTATAAGAACTGTAGGATAATGGTACAGGGGAGGCTTCTGCCCCATGGGGCCCAAGCTCTGGCCATGGAGGTCAGAGCTCTGTCTTGATGTGAATGCTGATACTCTGTTCAACTTCTTGCTCTCTTGAATAAATCTTTGTCAATTCTTCAAATCCTTCATCCTTGTGGAACATTAATATTTTCTATCATACTCTCACATATTCTCAATACCAGTCATACTGTACATACTGTCTGTTATCCTGGCATTTTGCGGCTGACTCCCATGCATGACATCATTGTGAAGCACCATAACCACTTTCACCCTGGACTCTCTATGTTGGGCGTCATTAGGCAAAAATGTTGAGCTTGTAGATTGGCTATTTTGGAAGAGAAGTGTAAATATGGCTTAAACGATTAATAATAATACGAAGGTAGACATGTCAGAGAACGTGTGTGTGTGTATGCGTGTGTGCATGTGTGCATGCGTGTGGGTGCGTGTGCGTGCGTGCGTGCATGCGTGTATGCGTGCGCAGGTGGTGAGTGGGGTCTATATCAGTGAATAGGAACTTTTTATTTGCCTGTAGGCATTACATGGTTTCCTGTAAATTGGCTCCTTCTCTGTTCTTTAAATCCAAATCCTCATCCACAATCTCTTTTCTTACCTAGATACCTACCTTAATGAGTTGTCTGTGGCCATTTTTGACCACAATTTCCTGCAAAGCATTACAATATTATTGTAATGAGGTGCGCTATTGTCGACAACCAAGACAGGGGTTTGGAGATGTATGCCTTAGCCTGGGTTGTTGTACAGAATGTGCTCATTTGCAAGGTAGGAGTAAAACTGAACCCTCTGTTGCAGTCATTGTTAGTTCGACTGAATGAATGGAAGTGACAGCTAAATGTCTAATATCTAAATTGTAAGACAACAATTCCCTCTGACATCATGCTCTGACATCACTGTTATGTCAGTGGAACCAAATCCCTTTTATTGCCATATATGGAGATCCCTGTGATGCCAGGGGAACCGTATCCCTTTTATGCCCATTACGGAGATCCCGGATGCCACATTTGGAACCAAACCACTTCCACCACCCATCTGTGTGTGTCTCCCTCTCAATATGTGGAGCTGACTACCATTACCTGTATCTCCATATATGTAAAAGTCCATATATGGGTATTCCCTTTTATGCCCATATATGGAGATCCCTGATGTCATCAATATTAAGCCCATATCTAACAGGACTTCATATGGGAATGCCCATATACGGAGGCCACATCAGCCACATACCACACTAACAGAATCCATATATGGCCAAGACAGATGGTCAAGACAGCCCATATGTGTGGCTGGTTCTACAGACAGGGATCTCGACTCCATATATGGGCATAAAATTGATTGTATGTATGATGTTTGGGGTCTCACATGTATATGGATTATACATGGATCTCCATATATGGGTATATGGGTAACTGGTCCGATATACATCTCTGGCCAGATGGCCAAGACATTAGAGCCCTGCACGGGCCTGAAAAGTGGGGCCCGGCTCGGCCCGGGCCCGTGGAATTAAGGCCCGGCCCGGCCCCAAGCCCGTTGGTGAGTTTCAGAAACGAGCCCGGCCCGGCCCGTAAGCCCGTCACTTTATTTAATTAATTATTTCCATGCGTGGCTTTCACTGCTGCGCGCAGCTCTCAGGGGGAGTCAAGGGGAGTCCATACTGTCGCAGACCACCGAAATTTGCGTCGGAAAGGTCTGGTTCAACTACAAAATGACATCTCTTGCAACTTCTGAAAAGGATTACTCCTAATTTGAGTTCGGAAAGCTGCACGCACGTCAGAAAGTCGAAACTTTCCGACGAAAACTATGGTCGGAGAGGACGGAGACTGGGAGACGTATGTACAGCCCTCAGCTTTGCTCTTCTTGCGCTCTGATTAAAAGAAATAAGTCAGTCTACATCACAACACAAGTAAGAAATCTTCCTCCACCCACCGTTTGTTATGTATATCCTCACAGCAGAAAATTAGACACTGATTGATATTATTGTCGGCTTGCTGTGGTTACAAGCCACAGCCATCTCGTAAAATACGGAGTATCGTCCAGTTAGCCTACTAAAGAGTAAAGACGCATTCCGTAATGAACGGATACGGGAGGTCGGGGAATCATTACAGGGCGATTTATTTGAGAAATGACTGTAAAATGGGTGAATCTACAGTATAGTGCTCCTAATTTTCTAGTCTTGCTGTGTGAGTCGCAGACACAGAGTTGAGAGTTTGTGTGAGTGTGAGACAGAAGAAAAGCCGCAAAGCCCTCGGCTGAGTCGGCTCGTCGTGCCCATTGGCTAATGTACTCATGTCACGACCAATCAGAGCCGTGTTCGGCCGTGTTGCTATAGATACGGATATAACCCATAGCCTAGAAGACTATAGGCTATGCGAGGCAGCTGCTGTCACTCACACTCTCCATTCTAGCTATGCGCACAGCCGCACACAGAGACGTCATGTGTGAAATTCACGCGAAATGTTCCGACCATGGTTCTGAGCCCGGCCCGGCCCTAGGCCCGTTGGTGAGTTTCAGAAACGAGCCCGTCCGGCCCGTTTTTGGCGGGCCGGGCCGGGCCCTGGTCGGGTCCCGGCGGGCTTGCAGGGCTCTACAAGACATGGCGCACGCTTTTCGCCCTTAGGCGTCTTACTGTGTGTGTGTGTGTGTGTGTGTGTGTGTGTGTGTGTGTGTGTGTGTGTGTGTGCGTGTGCGTGTGCATGTGTGTTTACATCGGCCTAGCTCTCCCCCGGAGTTAGTTAAAGCGCTCCTTTCTTCCAACAACATCCCCCGAAACTTTTCCCTGCGCAAGGTCACCATGGTGGCTGGGCAGGCTAATGTTAGAATGTTAGAGCAGGGAGGGTCCTCTGTCGTGGATGGGGATCAGCTGGGCCACGTACAGACCAGAGGCAGCAGCAGCAGCCACCCTCCTCCTCCGGCTCCCATATCCAGGCAATTTAAAACCTGCCTCCCCGTGGGATCACCAAGGCAGCAGCTTGCAGGCCCCAGCTACAGGCCTTGAGATTACTGCAGTTTACGTTGCAGGTGTAGGCGAGAGAGACACAGAGAGAGAGAGAGAGAGAGAGAGAGAGAGAGAGAGAGAGAGAGATGGATGCTAAAAATGTAATCAACGCCAGAGCTTGTTCCTAGTCCCAATCTATTAGCCAGAGCAGCGGCTTGGGTAATTATTTTCTCTCGCTAAATCTGCCTCACCGGGGGCAGAGGGTGCGAGAGCAACTGTGTTTATATTCCGTCTGTGCCAGATACTGTAAAGGATTGCGTTGTTTTGTTTTGTGTGTCGGTTCTTGTTGTCGATCCGTTCGGCGAACAGGGTCGCGGAGGTCATCGCTCGGTTCGTGACTCACTGGACTTGACATTAAGGAATACATGGAAGCTATTATGTTCAGCACAGCCCAGTGTGAATGGGTTTTAATGTATCCATTCGTAACTCTGAGAGCGCACAAATCAAAACCAAATGAACCCTTACGGGTCACTTGGTTCGATTTGTACACTCTCATAGTTTAAATGAACACTGAGTATTTGACTGTGTCCCTGGACACTGTGGACAGGGTTAAGCCAAGTGGGAATGGGTTTCCTGCAGACTATGCAGTAAAAAAAACTAAAACCTCAGTGTTTAACTTATCAATTTGTAACTCCGAGAACCAAACGGACCCTTTCTGTAAGCGTCTGTATAATCCCAGAAGTTAAATTAGCATTTCACAGTCTTATTTGTTGGGTCTCTGTGACCCCCTGTGCATGCGTGGTAATAAAAGAGCTGGAAAAAAAGAGAAAGAGCTGGAAAAAAAGAGATTGTAGCTGTGTGTGTGTGTGTGTGTGTGTGTGTGTGTGTGTGTGTGTGTGTGTGTGTGTGTGTGTGTGTGTGTGTGTGTGTGTGTGTGTGTGTGTGTGTGTGTGTGGGTGGGTGGGTGGGGGGGGGGGGGGGGCTGTGGTTAAACTACCAACTCTTCTGGTGACGCTGTGAGGCATCAAGCAGCATCAAGCATCCAGGCTAACAGCAGGCCCCTCATCCCCACATGCTGGATATGGCATCCATGCTGAATTATGGATTACCAAAGACTTCTGTATTGAAAAAAAAACAGATTTTCCTCCTCATTCCCGCCCTTGTTATTTCGCCAGAGCTTATTTTTCAATTTCAGAAGATCTCGCCCCAGCTGCGTTGCCGTGCTTTGGCCTCCAAGGCAGAGAGCTATCGATCCACTAACATTCCCTCACTCTGATTTTCCTCAGACCTATGTGATATTGAGTAAGTAAATGAGCTACGGTGGACAAAGTACTCACCCCCAGCACTATATAGATACAGTACTCAAATAATATGCGTGTTTCCTAAACCCACCATGCTTGAGTTAAGACCCGTCTTGCGGAAACGCCAGAACTTCCAGGAGTGGTTGAAATCCTTGCCGGACACATGGAGGGTGGATAAAGTCAGACCTAGTAAAGGCATGAAGATATAAAACTTGTACTGAGAAAAGCCTGCATTTGCACAAGCACAGCTATTAATTTGTTACTACTACAGTGTTCAAAATAAATTGTGCTAAAAAATTATAATTATAATTATAACTTACTTTGATTTTGGGGTTTGTATTGTAAAGTACAATGTGTGATGTCATCAAGTTGTAATTTGCAATACAAACCCCAAAATCAATCCTCCAGTTCTAGGCAACACAGAAGAGGGGGAACTTTTTTATTTATTTCCACACAATTCCTCTAAGGTATATTAATGACATAGTTCAATATTGAAAATGGGTGGTCTTCCCCTTTAAAAAAGGGAAAACTTTGTAACGTTGCTAAAGAGAAAAACATTCTGAGAAAGCTATTAATTTGTCACTACTAGTCTGTGCTCAACATAAATAAATTGTTATAGTTTGGATATGGCTTTGGCCGTATTCTGCGTGTATTATTGTAATGGAATGGAAATACATGAAAAGGTGTCTCAAAATTCTACTTAGAGTACTTAGTTACTTTCCACCACTGCATACAAACAACAACCTTTCTAGCATCTTGAGATAATGCGTTATGCGTAGTGTCCCCATCATTTTATATGGGGACACATAACATGCGTGAAATACCACCTTCGGCTGAGAGCATGAAAAGCTCTCGATTCACATCCCATATGCTGGTGGTGGCCGTTATTGATAGCACAGGCAATAAGCCTATCTTACAGGGGGCGGAGGGGAAAAAAAGTGATGATTCACAGTTTGAGGTGAATCCTTCTACTGGGCCTGTCCCGATTCCCACCTCAACATAACTCTCCTGGGTTTTAAAAACAGACACCCCTGGATTTACTGGGTGTAGCCGGGCTGTCCCGTACGCCTCAGCACCATAACATCCGGCAGGGGCGGATCAGCCTGCGTTTGGGGCGAGCCTTATCTGACCCTGTGCAGCTTGGCACTGCACTAAACGAGAAAGCCATTGCAACATGAAAGTTTATTGGCAAAGCCATGAAGGAGAAATAGCACAGACAGTAACACTCACCGCCTGACTAGCTGTCTCTTGAATCGTATATAAACCTTGGTGGTCTCTCAGCACTATACACAATGCCCTGTCATGGTGGGTCTGCCTCTCTCCTTTACTCTCACCGCAGTGGAATTTGGACCAAGATGGAAACAATTAAGCTTTAAAGGACAACTTTAGTTTTTTACAACAAGGGTTCATATTTTACAACTCATAACTAGCAACTCTCACTTCACACTGTGTGATTTTTGTGTGTGTAAATGAACATATTTTATATCTTATTGTTTGACATCCTCACTCAAAAGTAGCAAAAAATAGCAGATCAGAAATGATAGGACACCAGGTTTAAAGTGGTTAAGTCTGTGGGATAAGATCTTGTGACTACATAATAACTACATTTGAACATATACACTGATTTTATGTACCATTTCCTGAAAAGTAATGGTTTGGTCTGTACAAGGTTTCCGCCTGATAGCGACAATATTTACTGTAAATGTCCTCGCAATCAACCAGTGAATAGCCAAAACATTGAAATACAGCCAATTATTCTAGCACGCAAATAGGTGTGCAAGATGACCTGCTGTCATGACAATGGAATCATTTACAGTGATGGCTGTGCTGCACAGTCTAATGCTGAAGTGGCACTTGTGCTGAATATCCCCAGGATTCCTCTGTTTCATTCATAATAAAATCATAACACAATGCCTCTGCTGTGATTAGACTTGGCGGAATAGAAAATCATGCACCATTATTCTGCCAGTTGTGCTCAGCACACTTCAGTTTACAGCAAATGATGCAAATGAATATCCCTTTCCAGTTAAACGAATGCACACGCACGCACGCACGCACGCACGCACGCACGCACGCACGCACACACACACACACACACACACACACACACACACACACACACACACACACACACACCGAATTAAATAAGGACGCTTTGAGCCTCTACAATTGTAGCAGATCTCAGGTCATCTGGCAGTTTGATGCAGAGATCAGGCCTATAGTGACTAAATGCACCTTCACTATGGTTTGATGTTACTCTCGGTATACAGTGTAGTTACAGTAGGAGGCCAGTGCCTGACCATCACCTGAAAGTTCTGAATGGTTTACAGGTAGTGAGCAGGTCAGAGATGTATTTAGCAGCAGACCATTTCAAGCCTTGAAATATAGTAAGTGGTACAGTTCTGTACCGCACAGGTTGCAAGTGTAGTAAGTATAGGAGTGATGTGTTTAGCTGACAGCTTTTCTTGTCCCAGTGAAAATGAATGAGTGCTCCGACTTTTGACAAGGCCAACAAAAGGGGCATAACAGTAATCCAACCTGTCGGAGACAAATAATGTATGGGGCAGTTTTTCAGAGTCAGATGGAGACAATAATAACTACAACAACAACACCCTTTTGTTTATGTAGCACTTTTCATACATAAGAATGCAACTCAAAGTGCTGTACAATACTCTGCAAAGGAAACAAATAGGAACAGATTAAAAATGAACTGATTAAAATCCATTAACAATGAAAGCAACAAATATTAATACAACTAAATCCACAAAGTGAAAAGAAAGAAAAAGGAACAGCTAATTAAAGACTCAAACAAAAACATAATTGATCAATACAACAAAAAACATCAGCAGAGAAAGCAGCATAGATAAAATACTAATTAAACACTATTCATTTGTCTTGTAAAATGCTAATTAAAAGATAAGTTGAATAGTGTTGAAGTAGTGCTTAAAGATGCTTCCCTGATTTTTTTTTTTTACAAGTTTACATAATTCTGCAATTACAATAAGGGGCCTGATTAATAAATGCAGCAT
This sequence comes from Nannobrachium achirus, assembly GCF_963921795.1. Classification (NCBI taxonomy): domain Eukaryota; kingdom Metazoa; phylum Chordata; class Actinopteri; order Myctophiformes; family Myctophidae; genus Nannobrachium; species Nannobrachium achirus. The sequence continues at coordinate 36,952,543 of NC_137826.1, forward strand.
GCTTTCTAGTTTCTTTGGGATTTTGATTGTAACCTACAGGACCTGAGTGGACTAGATGGCATACATATAATATACTGTAGGTTGGCTGCGATGTAGTCTTGCGTGGCCAGGCTGTTGACTCCCGTGATTTGCAAATGCTCCCGTCATACAGTCTGGGGCAACGGAGGTCTGATGATGAATATGGGATAAAGTGAAAGTGAAGCCTCCTCCCCACTTCCGTTTTGTTTTTACCATCACGCACATTTATCCTAATATAAATAAAAATCAAATCAAGTTTGAAGTGAGCAGTGGTGCGTGTGTGTGTGTGTGTGTGTGTGTGTGTGTGACGCAACAGCACCACTTGGGTCGGCAACGGTATTGCAGGCTACATACAGACAGACATACACACACACATAGCTACACACAGCTGCGTATAGGAGTCATCTAATCATCTAAGCATATTTAGCTTGCTGCTTAGCAGAAATTACATTTTAAAATATATTTTCATGAACGGAAATGCCAGCTTCTATTCAGATTTCAGGAGCTGTACTGTAGTTCCAGACTCTATAGTAATCAGAGTTTGTGGAATAGTTGTCTGGCTATGCGAGACTAGCTGTGATGCAATAAGGTACAGTTTTGAATGAAGAATTGAGGTGGATCTTCTTGTGCATGGTCTACAATGCATGCGCTTAAATCCAAGAGAACAAGCACCACAACCTTATTAGCATTAAATCAATGACCACTTTAGTGAGAGAAGTCTCTTTGGTGAGATTAGACCTAAAACCTTTTAATATTTTCCAGAAACTTGTTTTCATTTAGGAAGGAGTTTATTTGATTATAAACCACCTTTTTGAGTATCTTGCTAATGAAAGGGAGATTGGATATTGGTCTATATAATTAATTAGTCTCACTATCTAACATTTATTTCAGTAATGGTTTCACAATAACTGTAGTAAAAGCATCTGGTGATATATTTCCCAGATAAAATGGCCTAGTAATGTTAGTGTTGGGATCTTGGAAATTAATATTACAATCCTTAATAACAGCCAGATATTCTACCTGGGTTTCAGAGAAGACAAATAGGAATGGATTTCCTGCCTCTGTCCCTTAACACTTACTACTCTTATCTTTTACGGCAGAAAGTCCAATCGTTGATCAATGCAATTAACATGTTTTTCACAGGCCTGGGGTATTGTGGTGAAAGTCAGCTGTTCAACTGGGTATCATCAGCTTAAAAGAAGCTGTGTTGTCTCTGTATGGTGGTACCAATTAATGGTGATGTGTTTTATCCACGCCTGAGTGAATTTGACACATGGATTTTCTTTTGGGAAATGTAAACTGTTTTGAATGTTTGTTATTTCATGTTTGATAATATCACAGTTTAAAGATTTATTTTCTCCCCTAAAACATGATGATCATGGTATTATGATTATACTAGGAGGAAGATTTAAAAAAAAAAAGAAAGAGTTACAATTGTGTGGCCACACCCACCAGTTCATTAAGTATGCCTGGTTGTCAGGTGGGTGGTAGTCTCGCGTGGCCAGACTGTTGCCTCCGCGATTTGGTCAAATGCTCCCAGCATACAGTCTGGCGCATCAAGAGAAGAACGATGAGTACCCGGTCAAAGCGGAAGTGAAGCCCTCGTCACTTCCGCTTCCGTCTCACATCCCACAAATATTTATCATTATATAAATAAAAATCATATAAGCATGTTTAGCTTGCTGCTTAGCAGAAATGACATTTTAAAATATAGATTTTTGAACTTTAATGCCCGTTTTCGATACTCGCCGTTCTGGAGCTGCTGTTCCAGACTCTATATAGCATTCAGAGATTGTGGAATAGTTGTCTGGCTACGCGAGACTAGGTGGGTGGTGACCCAGCTGAAGTTAGCCACACCCACAGTGTTGGGTGAATGGTAAAAGGGGAGGGGATTTATATGATGTCTTTAAATCGGTGTTTTTCGACTGGGCCTTTTGACTCGGAGGCTTTCAGCTTTCAGGAAGTAAACAAAAATACACAGGGAAGAAAAATCTGCACATTATAACCCCACCCGGTGGTCTATTAGAGTAATGTTAATTTCATTGACACATACAAAACAAAAAGTACAAAACTATCGGCACCACCTATTTAACAATTTAATTAAAAATAGGCTCAACACATTAATTAACCCTGGCATATTTTCGGCTTATTTGTCAGAATTTGTCACCTAGCCTGTAGTCCTACAAACTGCAGTTTGTTCTTTGCTGTTGCTACTTCTCACCCATTATACGTTAAGTCTGATCTACGGCTCCTTGAAATGACTTTATGTACTCTCTTGCACACTCCACACAACCAACGGGGAACTTTCTTCTCTCATCCTTCTTTCTCTTCTGTTTGTCTGCTCCTCGCTCGCTGACATTTATAAAGAGTGAGCATTGAGGGCGGCTGTGAGCGGCGGCAGAGCGCCAGAGGGGCCCGTGTCTCCGGGACAACGGAGCATCCACAGGCGCGGTGCAGCCTCGGATCACTCACTTAAGCAGCTAACATTTCAAACGGGCAATAAAGAGAGGCTCTGGTCCCTCTAGGACAATAAAACAGGGTTAGAGTCAGGGGTGGATGCGTCGTAATACAGACCGATATTTCTCCACTGCTGCTGCGTTCAGCAAAACGATTAGAGAGAGACAGAAACAGACAGACAGACACAGACAGACAGACAGAGACAGACATAGACTAAATCATAGGACATAGGGCAGGGTTCCCCAATTAGTTTTCCCCAAGGGCCGAATTATATCTAGGGTACCAAGCCGAGGGCCACAACATTGCAGGGGCGACGGTGGTGTTCCCGCTACTCCAGCGACAGTTTTCGTCGTTGTCGGGTGACAATCTTGTATGTCCAAAACCGTTCGTTTTGAATTTATCATTCTAAAAATGATTTAAACTAGTGAAAACAGCCGATCTACAAGCACACAACGCCTCGCGGTGCGAGGCGTTGTGTGCTTGTAGATCTGCTGTTTTCTCTACTTTTGTGTGACGGCCTTGTATGATTTGCGAAAGAATGTACACATTTGGAGATACAAGATTTCCACCCGACAACGACGATATAACGACGTGTTGTTGCTGCTGTTATACCACCATTATTACTGGGGTTGGTGTGGGCCAGACAGTAGCCCCCCGCGGGCCGCAAATGGCCCGTGGGCCGCCTATTGGGGAACCCTGACATAGGGTATAGCTCTGGTCCAGAGCGTCAGCTGCACTGACACTCTGACAGGCGGCTGGCTAAAAGACTAGACCAGGATTTCTGTACCCCTAGGAGGTCTCAACTTCAGTCAAAATAAACAAAACTATACTTCGCTACTCACCTAACCAAAGGTGGTTTTGCGTGATTGAAATTCTATTCTCTGAGGTGGGAAACCTCTCAGCACCCCACCCACCCTGTAAAATACATTATTTTTGTCATGAAATAAAACGCACCCACCTCAAGCCACCGCAGACACAACCCGAAAATAAACGGCGGTCGAGTTGGATGCGGCGGCGGTCGATTTGGATGCGTTTTATTTCATGACAAAAATAATGTATTTTACTGAGTGCAGCTGACACTCTGGACCAGAGCTAGGGTATAGCAGACAATTTCCCAGTTCTTTAGTGCACTGTAAAATCATGAGAATGAGTAAAAATTGACCCATAACATACAGTAGATGTGTCTACAGTATGTAGACCAAAGTGTAGAGTATGATGTTTGTCCTTTGTAATCCTTATCGCTCTACTAAAACACCTGCCACCATATTCATCCTTCAGGGACAGGAGTGAGATCCCAGTGGTGCACTCAGCTGACTGCACCACCGTCCACAGGGCTCGCAGTTCTGGGAGGACTACTCCCGTACTAGACTGTGATGGCCCCTATCAGCATGCTCTGGGTGGTAGCAGAGTAAAATGATTCCTAGGCCTCCTGTGAGACAAAAAACATATGTGTGTGATTTATTTACTTTATTTGTAGGACCTTCTCTAAGACTTTGGAGTCTATCAGCTGCCTGAGGTGGTACAGAGGCATATTCTAGCCTTCTGTGCTACAGTCTCTTTGTACATTTTCCCTTTCAAGTCCTCTGTGATGTGCAAATGAAGGTACATGAAGCTCCCCAGTCCCCAACCTCTCCCCTGCTGTCCTGTTGATCACGAGGGCGGTGGAGGACCTCTATCATTGTCCATGATCATCTCCTTGGTTTTCTTCTGATGTTCAAGAAGAGGCTGTTTTACTGACAGCACTGCAACAGGTCTGCCACCTCCTCCAGATAGGCACTCTCATCATCGTTTAAAGGTGAAACACCATGCATTTAAAAAGTATTTATGTCATATTGTTTATGTCCCAAAAACGTTTTTCAAAAGGTTGAGGCTAAATTACCACTCCTGAATAGAGAGCCTCTCATTTTTTAATGGCTCTCAGAGCATTTTCAGCTGCAGTACCACCTTTGGCCTGAACTGAAACAAAAACCTTTTTGATTTTTTTTTTTTTTTTGAAAATATTTTTTTTTCAAAAACGGCCGTTTATGACGTCACAAACGGCAGCAAATCTGGACAGCCTGAACCCGTGGGATGCTTTTAACCTCCACCTTCCCAAAACCAGAGAAAGACACAACGGTCAGAAATGGGACTTTGTGAGGATAGAAGGTGCTAGTGGGACCCCAAAAAAAGGTTTTAAAATAGGAAAAGTGAATTTTCATGGTGTATCACCTTTAAGATCGGGCCCACCACCATCACTGTGTCGTCAGCAATCTTGCAATGGCGTTGGAGCTGTTTCTGTCCACACTGTTGTGGGTGTACAGGGAGTACAACAGAGGACTGTTGTGGGTGTACAGGGAGTACAACCAAGCCCCCAGAACCCAGGGCTAGATTTGAAGCAACCCCGATGGTGGCCAAAGTTGGAACTGCAGCCTAAACGCGCATTTTGGCCCCGCCCCCTCCACTCCAGACAATCCTTCCTCTGAGCGGAGAGCAGCGTGACGTCATTTTGGCCCCACTATGTAGTGGGGCCATCCCCCAGAATGCACCTGGATTAGCTACATGCTAGCACGTAGCCGTTGCTTCAAAACGCCACTGAGCACTTGCATTGGAATGATAGTGGGGGCGGGGCTCGTCCGCTCTCTATTTTATATATACTCTATGAGTACAACAGAGGACTCAGCATGTGACCATGTAGGGCAGGGTTCCCCAATAGGCGGCCCGCAGGCCATTTGCGGCCCGCCGAGGGCTACTGTCTGGCCCACACCAACCCCAGTAATAATGGTGGTAGAAGAGCAGCAACAATACTAGTATATCGTCGTTGTCGGGTGGAAATCTCGTATCTCCAAATGTGTACGTTCTTTCGCAAATCATACAAGGCCGTCGGACAAAAGTAGTGAAAACAGCAGATCTACAAGTGTGTGCTTGTAGATCGGCTGTTTTCACTAGTTTAAATAATTTAATAAATGATAAATGCAAAACGAACGGTTTTGGACATACGCGATTTTCACCCGACAACGACAATATCTGAACTGTCGCTGGAGTAGCGGGAACGCCGGCGTCGCCCCCTGCAATGTTGTGGCCCTCGGCTCGGTAACCTGGACATAATTCGGCCCTTGGGGAAAACTAATTGGGGAACCATGATGTAGGGCTTTGGTACTTAGGGTGAAGGTGGTGGTGGTGGTGTGACTGTCCAACCTGACCACCTGGAGTCTGGCAGACATGAAGTCCAGGACCCAGGCACTCAAGCACAGGGTTCAATCGCATGTCAGCTAGTTTGACAGCTAGCCTGGCGGGGCCTATAGTGTTGAAGGCTGAACTGTAATCAACGTGCATACTGTAATATAGCCCCTTCTCTGTTGTTATTGCTGGGTATAACTTTATATTTATTTATTTATCCTTAATCCTTCTGTATATTCTTTCTATATGCAGATATGTACAGGGAGGCAGGTTGATTGAGCTGTGGCTGTTCAACCCAAACATGACAAGGTGTTAATCAATATGAATAAATGTGTGTTAATGCTGTCATCTTTGAAGAGCAGGGAACAACAGTGACAGTGGGTGACGATCCCTCATGTCGGTGTTAACGTTGATGTCCTTAAACAGGGGACAACAGTGACAGTAGGTGACGATACCTCATGTCTTGTGTTAATGTTGACATCCTTAAAAAAAAGAAACGGGGGACGTCAGTGACAGTATAGGTGATGATCCCTCATGTTCTTGTGTTAATGTTGACGTCTTTAAAGAACAGAGGACAACAGTGACAGCGCAGGTGATGATCCCTCATGTCTGAGTCATCTCACGCTTCATTCTCCTCCTCGGTAGGAATAACACTGGACGGGGATTTAGACAAGACCTTCACATGATAGCTGTCGGCAAAGAGAAAAAGTGTCTATTACGCTGTGTGTGCATGCGTGCGTGAGTGGGCACGTCTGTGCTCACGTGGCGGTATAGACACAGTGTGCAAGGGTATATGACTGAGTACATAAGCATTATGTATGTACACTTGTACAGTATGGGATCTCTACACGTTTCTGTGCAGAAATGGTGCTATAGAAAGTCTAGGTTCAAAAGATTAGTTTTGAGTGTCATTTTAAGCTTTTACAACAACAGAGCCTGCCTCTCTAATCTTGTCAAGTGAGCATCATTTTGGAGCATAATTGAAGAAAGCTGCATGTCCAGTGTTTTTTGGGGGTCTGCATATCTAGTAAAAGCTTGTTTGTAGAGGATCTAAGGGCTCGTGAAGGAACGTATAATACAACAGGGAGTCTATGATGTAGGTCAGCCCGAACCCGTTGAGAGCTTTATAGTAGAGAGACTTTAAATTGGACTGTGGAAGACACAGCTTGTGTAGTTTACTGTAGCTAAGGCTGTATAGTGATGTGTTCTCTCTTTTCATTTTTTTTCTTTCGCTCTAGCAGAAGAGTTGCGAATCACTTTGTAAACTTTTGGTTGTCATGACAACAACCGTTGACCTCTGCTGCCAGGCAAACCATGTCGATGGGTCTTTTGATGGATGCATTCCATTACCCAACCCCAGGCCAAAACATGATCCCTCTCTCCACTCAGATTATGGATAGGATAATCGCTTAAACCTTACAGGTTTTGTAAACTGGTGTCCCCAGGGGTCTATAAAAGAGTCTGTATACTTTTCTCCCCACTATATCTCTCTTTGAACTGCAAGCTCACACTCTCGCTTGTGAGCATGCAAATGGGCTATTTTAGCTATTTGTAGTCGTATGTGTGTTGACCTTTTAAGTGTGCATCCATGTTGATATGCAATTGCGTGCAAAAAGGAATGTGTACCTCTCCACCCGCAAAAAGAAACATCATAACATACAAATAAAACAAAAGCTGAATCCTTGTCGAGGTCCCTGCAGCAAGAGACGTGATAACATTTAGGCCGGCTTTACACTGCCACTGAAATCTAGCCTGATTCAGATCTGAGTCACATCCAAAGTGGAATCCGATTTTTTTTTAAATAGTCTAAATCCAGAGAGGTCACATGCAGGTCACATGAAATCTGATTTTGAAAAACCACATCCAGAGGTGGCTTCAAATCCGATCCGGATCTGAGGACATCTGTCTCAGTCTGAAAGCAGTAACCACATCCACCCCATTGAGTTATATGCAAGTCAAATCAAACTGTCCAAAGGTCACTTGCTGCGCGACCCGAGCGCGGAGCGCCACTGTAATGATGTCATTACAGAGCGGGAGTATTAACTATTTGATTACAGCGCGCTGAGCACATGAGAAAAGAAAGAGAGAGAGAAAACATGTGATCTAAATAAATAAAACCATAAAACCAAGAGCGAAACACAAGAGTAAAGTAAAGAAGAGATAAAAACAATATTGTAACGTGTGTTTGTTTTTGTTGTCGTCGCCCTGTCTGTTATGTCGCATTTCCTGAACGTGATCAACTAGCGCCATGACGCCGTCGTCGTTACCACGGTAACCAAAGCAGTTATGTAGACGCAGGGCAGCTTTGGGCTGCCGCTGTTAAAATCAGTCAGAACGCACAGATCCGATCTGGTCACTTGCAAATGCAGTGTGAAAAGTCGGGCCAAAAGATCAGATTTGAGAACCAAATCGGATTTGGGCTGGATTTGACTGCAGTGTAAATCCGGCCTTAGAGGTCCTGTGGGTGGGTTACGCCCTATCTGCAAAGTTCACCCCCCTCCCCCTTCCCCTCCGTTCATTAGCTTTGATAGATGCTGGAGTGTCAGAGGAGATTAGGCAAGGAGATCTACGCCCCGCTCCTCACGGCAGGGGGTCGGGGTTGGGGGCATGCTGGCGCTCCGCTGTGATCGGAGCGACGTCTTCCTAATGACTTATTCATGTGGCGGCGCTCTTCATATTTTGTTCACTCGTCACCCTACCGCGAACGTGCGCATAGGTCTCGCTGCCCCCCCCCCCCCCCCCTGTTGCCGCCTCCTGTCAGCCCCCTCTGTACCTTTCTCACTGCCAGGTGGAATTCCGCAGGGGGTCTCCTGGGAGAGGGCAGGGGGGGCGAGGATGTGCGGGAATCTGCCTGAAATGGGCAATCTACAAGCTCACAACACGCCACATCAACGACGCGACATGATCTCGAAGATCGTCTGTTTCCGGGCTCGCAACACCGTTGTGTGACGGGATATAAATTACGGAGAAGGAGACAGGGAAGGATGGGAAGTGAGCTGATCTCACACTCTCTTTCTCCCTTTTATTTTTCTCGTTGCCATTTCCTCTCGCTCTGTCGCTTCCTCGCTATCTCGCACTCCGCCTTCAGCGTTCTGCGCTGTTTGCCAGCTCTCCATTCATATGAAGTTCCCTGCACAGCATGTGGGCAATATGATTTGCATAATTGCCCGTTGTAAGTGTGAGAGAATAAACACTCGACACTGCCCTTGATTATCTCCCCCCCAGCACACACAAACACACACACACCCTGATGAGTATGTGCGGACTGCGGAGGGACCGGAAATAAGAGGCCTCAAATTAAGGGACTGCACACAAGCCGTAATCCCATAGCCGGGCAGAATAGGACAAGGGGCTTCAGAGGGTCTAATTGAGAATGTTTACCTTGTTGTTTTCACGGGGGTTTGAGGATTACTCATAATTAATTGGACCACCCCCGTGTGCCGAAATACCGTCAGACAAATTATGTGAACACACACAAAAAATAAAAGATGTCGACAATGGTGTAAACACTCGCTCAGTACTGTGAAACAGACTCACTCATGTTGTCTCTCTCTCTCTCCCCTCTATCTCTCTCTCTCTCTCTCTCTCTCTCTCTCTCTCTCAGCTTCAGTCCACAGGTTACATCATGATTGTTTGTTTGTTGTGTAATTAGGTGTAGGTGGTGATCTGTGATACATCTGATGTAATTTAAGACTATTTAGCCTTTGCAGAGGAAGGCCATTGGAAGGCTTGATAATGTACACGGTTTCATTGCTGTTGGGACTTCAATGACCTCAATGACCTCAATGAATGATGGAAATGGAGTGAAACCGGATTAGAAGAAATGGAACTCCCAGTAGACAAGTGGCCACAGACCCCAGAGGGACTGTTGAAGCCTCACGATGCTAAACAGGAATAAAGAACACAATCCTAGAGCTCCAATCTGTAGTGCTGTGTATTTCAAATAATGTTATTGACATTGTCAACCAGTAGGCATCCTAACGTATCAATGGAGGAGTAGGGAGACCACCTTCAACCGCTGCAGATGTACTAGTTATATTGTATTAACATGCTCTGCCATGCAGGTTAAAATAAAAATGTAATATTAATTCTGCCACGATTGTGGCCTCTGCCCCTGCCCTGTGTGCCCTGCCCTGTCCAGTGTGCAATGTTCTTGTGACTTTGCCCAGTGTGTTTTCCCCCATGCGCTTCCCAGACCCTCCCGTCTCCTCTTTGGACTCTGATTGCCTAGTTGGCTAATGAGCTCCAGAGACCATTCAATACTTTTTTGATTATCGGGAACAGGACTCGAACCTGTGGAGCGCTGCCCGGCTGCATTAGAGCCTAGGTGCCCGGACCCCTATGCTGGCGGTCCGGGCGATAGCTTTGTTTCTTAACATTTTGTCTGAGACAAATCAACACACGACTGGTCTGAGGCTGCAGGGGAGAGTTTCCTGGTAATTATGTGTCACATTCCATGTGCCACAATGCTGCCTTCACTTTACGGTCAGATTACAGCTGTTACCAGACAAGTACAACCTGGCCTTACGGCACACGGATGAGCATCGACCACGATGTGTTAGTCACCTTGATTCAGATCACCATCTGTTGCACATGGTGTGTTAACTGGCTGAGTTGCACATAAGGGCATGAATTATGCTGGTCATCACCCTGTTGCTGACCCCATTGCTAATAGGCTATAGAGCTGTCAAAGAGGTTCTGCTAACTCATGTTCTATAGGTTTTCAAATGTTTTAACTGTCCGTATTCACTCTGGCGTCTCTAGTTTGGTGGGCGCTCTCCATTCCGACATGTCGCCACTCCGACAGTGACTTCTTAAAATGGTAAATGGTAAATGGTGCATTTATATAGCGCTTTTAATCCAAAGCGCTTTAACATAGATTGTGCATTACATTCACCCATTCACACACACATTCATACACCGGTGGCGGAGGAAGCCATGCAAGGCACCAACCTACTCACCGGAGGCAATTAGGGGTTCAGAGTCTTGCCCAAGGACCCTTCGACATTAACTCAGGGGGAGCCCGGATTCGAACTGGGAACCCTTCGGGATTTATACCCTTCGTGCTCTAATACCAGTTTCTCTAGCCCTGAGCTATGCCGCCCCTTATTGTCGGAGTGGCAACACTTCCATAGAGGTTAAGGTTAGGGACAGGGTAAGAGATAGGGTTAGTATCGGAATGGAGACATGTCGGAAAAGAGACATGTCGGAATCGAGAGATGCACTCCTCTAGTTTGGGTGTGTCATTATATGACATATCCATATACTCTGTGGTCCTTGAGGGGGTTCCATGAGGTCCCCGGTGAAATTTGTCAATCTAGCATCAAAGTTTTAACCACTTAAAGTGAAAATGAAAGTGAATTAAAAATATGTTTTTCACACTTTTAGAGCTTATCTGTGGTAATTGTATGGGCATTCCTAACACAAGATGCCCAAAAAAAGAGAAAATAAAACATTTTTTTTATATCAAAAGTCCATAAAAAGCTAACTCTTAATTATTTCCTGTGAACAAAAACGTAGTGCGTGATGTAGCAAGACCCTATTTAATATACATGAACCTTGATTACATTCACCTGTTTGATTCCCATTGCTGCACGTTCCTCAAATATTCTGCAGAACTGGCCGACTGTCTCCCTCTGCTTGTCGTCTGCAGGCTAATGAGGCTACAAACACAAACATTAGGCATCGCGTGAGTCAGATTTTACCGTCCCATCGCCTGAAGGGCTGGTCCCTTCTCATTGGTTCAGAAAATCAAAGGGTTCCGTTTCAGACTGATACTTCAAAATAAAATGACCAAAAAAGCCATTTCAGTCCGACTTTAAGTATTACTCCCTATTTAATACTTTGGCTATGTGTGTTTTATGTTCCCAGGTGACGCGTGCACCATGTCAGAGTACAACAGGCTGAAGAGCACGCTGCTGGACATGCAGCCCAGGGTTCTGCACACCGGAGACCAGCACAGCCGCCAGAGAGACATGGACCAGAAGAGGGCGCTGGTGGACACCATGTTCAAGTACCTGGACGTGGACAGTGACGGTCGGCTGGGCGCAGATGAGCTGGCACAGGTGGGCCTCCTCATGGATCAGCAGATCAGTCGCTTTCGAAGTGTGGTCTGGTGGGGACCCCCGGTGGTCCTTGAGGGGGTTCCAGGGGGTCCCCAGCAAAATGTGTTAATGTAGCAGTTTAACCTCTTAATCCGAGCTCACAACTCATCGTGATGCGACGCATTGTTGTGAGCTTGTAGGTAGGTGGGCTAAAATATTTTCAAATGGGGTTCCGTGGCTAAATACATATCAATTTGGGGTTCTTGATATGAAAATGTTTTAGAACCACTACCATGCATATCACAGTAAAACCCAAAGTGTTCTTTGAAGGTTCCAATCTGGAACTCGTCTCAAGGGGGGGAAAAGTATGTATAAATATTCATAAAATAAGGTCAAGTATTTTAATACTTAATTATAAAAGGCTTTATAGTGTGTTGAGGTTATTGCTATAAAGCATTATGAGTAGTTTTGAGTTCTTTTAACTACACTTGAGTGTTCTAATCTGCTTATATAATGAATTATAATCATGTTTATATTAATTATTGATATTGGCTTCATAGAAAGTGTTACCCATTGTCCTAAAACAAACACACACCACCCATCTGGCGCATTTGTTTCCACAAATTGATTTGAGGGTATGCTGTGTGCCACATATCGTCGTTGTCGGGTGGAAACCTTGTGTCTAAAACCTTTCTTTCTTTTTGTCATTATTTTAAATACGATTTAAACTAGTGAAAATAGCTGATCTACAAGCACACAACACCTCGCATCGCTTTTGTATGATGCAACACTTTTGTGTGATGAAGTAGGGCTTTAATTTGCAAAAAACATACAAATGTGGAACTTGGAGATACAAGGTTTCTACCTGACAGTGACGATATGCGGGTGTGGGAATTGGATTATGGAGGGCATCATCTGGTATCAGGAAATGGGCATCAGAACTGGGTGTTAATTAGACCAACCCATGCCATGATCAGGATATGCCAGAAAGGAATGGATTATCCGCACACAGTGTACTTTCTGCTCCCAAACTGCACTTTAATTAGAAAAGTATACAACATTTTGGGCTCGGGAACAGTGGTGTAAAGTAACTATAAGTACATGTACTCAAGTACTGTGCTTAAGTACAAATTTGAGGAATTCTTACTTTACTGGAGTATTTTACATGTCCAGTACTTACTTACTTCTACTCTACTACATCTCAGAGGCAAATATTATACTTTTAATCCACTACTAAGTATTTGGAAACTTCAGTTAACTAGATACTTTGTAGATTTTGAATATTATTACAAAATACACATTACCCACTTCAGCTCTACCATTTGAAAATAGCTGATCTACAAGCTCACAATGTGTTGCATCGCATTGTGAGCTTGTAGATTACTTGTAGCTTGCAGTGTTACATGCTGAATATAGCTGATATACCGTCTCACAAGTGAGCTTGAAGATCTGCTTTTTTTGGTGCATGACAATAATTGACAACATCATCATACAAGAAAAGTAATTAAACAAAACACCAGCGTTGCTGCAGAGGGAGCGAGGGATCTTATTGTATCAGTTATATTGTATTAACATACTCTACCATACAGATTGGACAAAATTACAATTTATTAATTTAAAAGGTATCTGAGAAGTTTCTGAGAAGAGCGACTGGGAGTAGAGTTTTGGTCTAGTCACTGAAAGCAACTGCATGAGCCAGCACATAATTCTTCAACAAGCACAGACGCCTCTTCAACTTTGGTTTCCCTCTGTTTACTCACACATCAGTGTTTCAAACTCCTCTCGGCAGTCTAGACTTTCTGAGAAGTACATCTATTGAATAGAATCCCATTCTCTCATCCACACAAAACTGCTTTTCTACCTTCTCATACTGTAGCTTCAGAATCGTAAGTGTGCAAAATAGCCGCTTTAGCTGTATCATAGACAGCACTTTGGAGATTGTTATGGAGGAATGTAAAAGAAAATCATCTGAACAAGACTTTTTTAGTTGAAATGTTAATCAATAAAGCTTTGACTGGGAGTCCTGTAAGCTTTAGTGTGCAGACAACAAACACTACAACCATGATGTCCAATATTCCACTGGCCATTTCAGAATTCCTACAGCAGCTCTGTTTGTAAAATGTGTGCATTTCATGTGTCCCTAGGGTATTTCGCGAACTGCCTAACTGATCGACTATACACACTCGGCCTATCTAGCCTATATAGCCGAATCTGACTTCATCGAGTTCTCCTCTCATGTGCCATGCACCTCGACCTCGCACGTTCAAACTCAAACTGCCTTTTACTTGTTTTCTTACCTTTCCCTTTTCTTCAACTGAAGTTTTAATTCCAATTCTTTCAACCGAGTAACTTGATCCCCAGCTGGAGTGTGTGCTTCTCATCCTGATCACCTTCCTCCTGCTCAGTCTAACTACCCTTCACCATCAGTTTCCACAGAGCCTTCCACTTGTTCTTTATGCCAGTTAACAAATTGATACACTTTAGCCTGCACAGACCTCTAACGTTTGTTATCTCTCCCAAGTTTTGGGTCTGAGAAGTTAAAATACCATCAAATGGTGGTCCGTGGCTCAAATGCTGAATAAATAATGGACCTTGATGTGAAAAGGATTGAAAACTACTGCATTAGACCATGGATCCAAATGTGTTGCTATTTTTTTAATTTACCTGGGACCCCAATCTCCAAAAATCTGTGAAATATTAATTGAACTCTGAGAGTGTACAAATGGACAAATGGACTCTCTCCTCTCACAGCCCCCTCACATAATATCCCCTTCAATACTACTCACAACTTTGGCTTGGATTTTTGCCTGAGGCGACCTAGTGCTGGGATCCTCAAACAACTGTCTCTTGTGCCGTAGTGTATCTATGTATGGAGCACCTTTCCCCACCTAGATGGGTCGGCTCCCACAGTATAACATTGGCTTGCCACCTGTTCCGGTATGCCTGACACAGTGCTCAGCTCTGTAGAGAATAACCTTTCTGATGTGGTCCGCCCATGTGTCATCAAGTGCCGTTCTTAGCATTCGTTCTTAGTTAGGGATTAAAGGTCTTTGCACACCGCTGTGTTTTCGGCTGAATATTGGAGCGAATTTCTGAGCACGTAAATAAAAAATTGACCTCACGTTATGTCAATCACGTTTGCCCGTTTCGTATTTATTTTCGGACTAGGTTTGATTTTTTCAGATTTTCACAATTGTCACCACTGGGTCCCTTGCTCTCTCTCTCTCTCTCTCTCTCTCTCTCTCTCTCTCTCTCTCTCTCTCTCTCTCTCCTCTTGCTCTCCTTGGCCTGAAAAACGCTTTTGAGTATTTCGGTTTTCCAAAAGGAACGGAGAAACGCAGCAGTGTGAAACCAGCTTAAGTGTCTTTTTCAGGGACACTTCGATACAGACTGGGCAAGCCAGGGATCGTCTGATTCCCAGATGACCTCTGTACCGATTGAGATACCGTTTACAAGTACAAACATTCCTTTAATAAGGAATCAACAAACCCTGAATGCTGCCTTACTCACTCCAAAAGGAAAACACTCACGCGTACATTCACTCGCTGGGAGGTAATTGGCAACAAATCCCAAGAAAATATATGAGAACATGAGTAGTCATTCACTAAATTGCCTACTTATCATTCACTAGCGAAGACCACACCGCCAATCAAGAAGCGTTTAACTGATTTATTGAGGGAAAACGAAACAGAAAATGAAACAAATGAAATGTGTGTGAGACTTGATTGCTGAGGTCTTCGATTGCCGCTTCTGTTGTATTATGGGCAAGCTTCGTATGGGGAGCACACCGTAGCCAGTGAGCATGATCAATCGCTCAGGGCCCTGTACGAAGAGGAAAGAAGTGTAGAGAGTGGAAGAAAAGGGAGGTTGGGAGGGAGGGGCACAGAATGCCAGAGCAAAAAGGAAGGAAAGAGGGTTAGGTGAGTATTATAGGAAAATGGGAGTAACATTTTGTTTTAAAATTTGTTTTTGGGCTTTTATGCCTTTATTGGATAGGACAGTAGACTGACAGGAAATGGGGGGAGAGATGGGGAGCGACACGCAGCAAAGGTCGTCCGGATCGGGAATCGAACTGGCGACGCCACCAGGCATCCATGCCTATGTGGCAATGCTAAGTGGTATGCGCCTGGATCAGCAGGCCAGCAGGCACCCCAGAGTAACATGTTTGAGGATTGAGGTGTGGTCCTTTTCCTGAAACTCTGCTAGTTTACAAGAGTTTGTGAATTAACCAAAACGACCAAGCACAGCATCAATAATCTAAACAAGAGATGTGTTTAGAAAATACTTATCAAGTACCCCTATGCTACCATGCTAATGAACTAACTTTATGAACTTACCTTGTTCCTATCCACCTACTGCTGTAACTAATCTGTCATTCTTCAGTGTTCCTTATGCTTTCGTGCGCCACCCCAAGTTACTGGGAAGGGGGAGAAAACGTCATGTGACACAAGTATAAAAAACATAGAAACAGAAACATAGAAAAGTCTAAATTTAAAACACCAGAAAACAGACTATTTGATGAGCTCCTGACTGCCCAGTATAATATTAGGGCAGATGAAAATAGTTATTAGCTAAACTAAATGGACAAGCAAATCACACTAAACATATAACTAAACAGCAACGCTACTGCTGGAATGAGAGAGGTAACTGAAACTTAAGAGTCACCTTAACAAGACCTCTGGCCATGTATCGAGCCAAACCTTTTTCTCAGAACAAATTCAAAACTTTGACAAATAGTTGAAATAATTGTGCTTGATGCCTGTGTGTGCAGTGTCACTCGCTGCCAAGGTCTTTAAACAAATAAAAGTAGTTTGAAATGAGATGGCTCACTCCCTGCATTTAAATGATGATAATGATGCAAGAAAAGTAGAGGAATTAAGTCACGTTACATCAGAAACAAGTGAGACGATGCTCTACTGTCAGCCTCTGTGAAATGTAATGCCTCCTTTATCAAAATGTTGTATTGTACCTACAGTACTACATTATTTTCTCATTTCAAATACGAATAGTATATGATCTGTTGTCACCTCAATGTTCTCACTAGAGTCAAATGTCTAACAGTAGCCTTCATTGGGGATCAGATATGCAATACATAATACAACACCAGTCTCTGGTGTGTCTGCAATAGCCTATCTCAGATGTCTGATGATCCCATCACACAATTATTAATGTTGAGACATTGCCTGGAAATAATTAGGAAAGACATTCATATCCTCTTTAGGGCAATCATGCTTTAAAGATCAAAGGGCGTGTGGAAAAAAAAGACACTCTTAGTCTTAAATGTCATCATAGAGGACTGTCTGCATTTTGGGGATGTCCATCTTTATTCATAAATGCCCTTAAAAGCATCAAGGACATTTCAGCCTGATATCACAGAGAATATTTTCAGATTTGAAACTGATGAATTAGAACAGATATTGTATAAAATAGATTTGTTTTAATGACATGGTAATTGCGACCGCCAGGGAGCAGTTTACTATGAAAACCTCCACCGGCCGTCCGTCCGTCCGTCCGTCCGTCCGTCCGTCCGTCACACCTTTGTGACCATCAACAAACGTCACACCTTTGTTGATGTTTAAATCGAAGAGTCTTGGTCAAATACTTCTGTTGGTTTTTATACAATTCAGCTGTGTTTGCTCGTGTCATCATGATGAGGTCATAAATCAGCCATGCCCAAATATAGATTTTACGGGTTTACATGCTTACTCAGTTATTCGTTATGTGAAAGTCCTATGACGTCTATGATATCTGACATCATCATACATACATTCCCTTTTATGCCCATAAATGGAGATCCCCTCTGTAGAACCAGCCACTGACATCACTGTAATGTCAGGGGAACCAAATCCCTTTTATGCCCATATATGGAGATCCCTGTGATGCCAGGGGAACCAAATCCCTTTTATGCCCATATATGGAGATATGGAGATCCCCGTGTTGCCAGGGTAACCAAATCCATTTTATGCCCATATATGGAGATCCCTGTGATGCCAGGGGAACCAAATCCCTTTTACGCCCATATATGGAGATCCCTTATGTCATCAATATTAAGCCCATATCTGTGAATATCTTTGGGTACCAGATGTCTCCATATATGGTTAAATGGTCCGATATACATCACTGGCCAGAAGACCAAGAAATGGTGCAACCTCGCCCTTTGCTTTTCTCCCTATAGGCATCTTACTGGTAGGTAGTTTAATGAGGAATGCAGTATGGTGGTAGGTAGGTAGTTATGGCCTTTGATGTAAGATTTTCACTTTCTAGGATAACTATATTTGCTATTCCCAGATGATGCCCTTTTAGGGTACCCCTCATGCCCATATATGGAGATCCCCAGGCTTTACTAATTAACATAAGTTTTATGCCCATATATGGAGATCAGTGTCCCAATGTCATCAGATATATGGGCATAAATGGACACAGGCAAACTAGATGGGCTGTATGGATATCCAGATGTGTGATGTAAGTGTTTTATTCCAAATGTGGCACCCCACAGACATATTTCCAGAAACAAAATCCCTTTCATGCCCATATATGGAGATTTCTGATGTCATCAATCCCAGGCCCTGTAAAAAACATGGTTGCTATGGTATGAGCAACTTATGTCTCCATATATGGAGATTCAACTTCAATGAGTAACCATGGCAAACTGTCAACTGCCCGTATGTCTTGATAATTGGTAAAACAAACTTTTGGCCTATTTGTGGAGATAAGCGACCAACGGTCGCTTATCTCCCGATTAGGGAGTCTTACTGGTCTATCTACTTGATCAAGTTGAAGTTGTCTGTCTGTCTGGACACATATACCCTACTGTACATATGGAGATCCCAGAACTCTAAAATGTGGTGCGTCACAGCCGCATTCTGCACCATAGACTCACCTCCAAGTACTATGGGTACAATGAGTACTGCACGGTGTACTATGAAAAATTAGGGCAATATGTCATAGACTGGCATCCAACTACTTTGTGTCTATTTCATCCATCCAGTTGCTGGTGCTGGATAGGAGGGATTGGAGGGCGGCGATCCAGGAATGCCAAATTGGTGTCGGCTACTCGGATTGCATTGCATTGCATTACATTGCATGAATGGAAAATGTCACACTCAGCAGAGTCAGTCTCTCAAGAACAGCCACAAGCCAATGCTATATATACTGTAGGGATTCCCAAACGTTTCACTAAAATGGTTACAAGTGATCTGTTAGCCGATCTACAAGATACAGTAATGTCACTTTTATGAAAATGTCCTCTCTTTATAAAAAGGTCAGATTTATACAGAATGGGTGGGCTTTGGTTTGTTACAAAATAAGAAGAACTCTTATTAATACAGCGTGTGTGTGTGTGTGTGTGTGTGTGTGTGTGTGTGTGTGTGTGTGTGTGTGTGTGTGTGTGTGTGTGTGTGTGTGTGTGTGTGTGTGTGTGTGTGTGTGTGTGTGTGTGTCCAGATGTCCATGAAGGAGCACTTGGAGGACAGTCTTCTGGAGTGCAACATGCAGGACCTGCTGCGATACGATGACTACAACAACGACGGACACCTCACCGTGCACGAGTTCTACACTGCGTTCCGTGAGTCTTCCTCCTCCTTTGCACTCTCTCCGCTATGTGTACGCCGTGCCGTACCATATTGTCACTGACAACAACCATGTTTGCATCTTTTACACGGAATACCCAGTTGTATACCTCATGGTAAATGGTGCATTTATTTATATAGCACCATTATCCAAGGAACTTTACAATCATTGTGAATTACATTCACCCATACACACACACATTCATACAGAGATGGAGGAGGAAACCCTGCAAGGCACCAAGCTGCTCATCGGGAGCAATTAGGGGTTTCAGTGTCTTGCTCAAGGACACTTTGACACTAACTCTGGGGGAGGCTGCGATCAAACTGGGAACCTCGCTAAGCTGCCGTTCTATCCCTGAGCCACAAATCATGTACATTTGTAACCATTTTTACATAAAATGTTTTGTTTTGATTTGCACTCCAGAACGGACAGTTTCAACAATAGTTTTAACACTAGTTATTTGCCATGGTATACAGTACGTATCATATTAAGCTACATAAGGACCATAATCTTTCGTGTTTTTTTGTGATTGGGGGACCGTTCATTCTACAAAGTAAAACAGTCCACCACATAAAAGTCCATTTACGTCAAATGGTGTCAAAATGGTTGTGCACCAAAAATAGATGAGCTTTTATTCCACTATACCTTTCACCCCCTTTCTCCCTGCCATGTCCACACTCCCCCAGGTGGTTGTCAGGACCATGGTAGTAGTGGATAAGCTACAGCTAAACTGGGAATGCCATACCTACTAGTGCTAACATGTGCGCCCGCAGCCAGCCATGATTAGGCTATAGCTTCTGAGACAGCACTAATAGCCTGTGGGCTTTAGGCTTAGAGGCGGCAAAGAACACCTGCGCTTCCTGCCTTACTAAGACCCATAATCACATGGCTGCCAATATGGGCTTTTTTTTTTTTTTACCACGTTTCTTTTATGAGATGGCATAGCAACCTGTCTACATTTGTCTCCCATTCTCAGGCTAACCTTTGATGTATTTCACCCACACACAAAGCTGTATTTATACACCTTTCTTGTTTATCCTATCTCTGCCACTGACTCAAATTTGAATGAATTGTATCTGACACGCAGAATGGTGACTGGCGGCGACCATAGCTGATAAAAACCAATAAATCAAGCCGTTAGTAGTGGCAGGCGGCCATTTTGAGGGCACGCATTCAGCCCGTTCGAGTCCATTAAGCCTCACCAGTCGTTTAGCGGTCCTAATGACTGGTTTTAGTGGGAGCCATTCGTGCCATTATTCAGTTACTCTCCCCTCACGTTGCCAGATGGCCCAGCGAATGGCCGTTGCGTGGCATTTATCTACCTACGGGCCTGGCCTGTGAGAGTTTGTCAAGGTGTTTTATGTTTTGACACGCATGTGAAAGAGTGGATCGGGACTAATAAAACAAGCTATTGATCACACAACGCTCAAGGTTAACTGTCGGGCTACGGAAAGAAAACCACAGAGAGGAGGAGGAGGGGAATGGGGGGGTGTTAGTAGTTCTGAGTGGCACATCTGGTGTTCATGATAAACACAATCATGTGTGTGTGTATGTGTGTGTTTGTGTGTGTGTGCGTGTCAGCCGCTCCCTCAGTGAGTGATCAGGGAGGCTGTGAAGCCAGGAAGCGCAGGTGTGTTTGGTGGAGTGGAAATCGACAATATGGGAAAACACTTAGGACCGGAATGCAAAGCGGTGCTGCAGCAGGGTGCTGCACACGTCCGATGTCTCATTCTGTTCTGCGTGCAAAATGCCTGACTGTTAATTTAACTCTTGAGTATGTATAGTACTGTACAACAATGGACCTATGAGTCTGGATCTTTTTTTATGACCCATTTTACCAGGCATATTTTAAGCACCCCAACTCAACTTATTTGTTGTCGCATCACAAGTGTATGTGGGTGATTTTTTTTGTACAAGCTATCACATTCAAAAGGGATAGAGTAGAGATAGAAAAATGGTCAGACATGTCAAATATTCCTAATATGAGTAAGGTGTAGAAATGGCAATGGAATGAGGTAGTTCATGTTGAAGCAGATATAGTAACGGAGTATATAGGTAACAGTAGAGTATGCAACAGGTACAGAACATACTGTAGTGCCCTGTGCTTACACTTCACCTACACAGGTTAAAAGCTTCCAAAGGGCTGACATAGAACCAGCATACTGTACCACTTGCTCCTTGTTCAGATGACATGCTATCTGGATCTAAAAGAAAAAGACCTCTTATCCTCCAGTGTTGTTCCTACACACTTGCTTCTGCGTGAAGGGAAATCTGATTGTTTCTGTTTGGGTTTATTTTTTTTGTTCTCGTTCTCTTTGCCTTATTTAATGTATAGACCTTGACAAGTAGCTCACTCTGCACAGCTCCATTCTGCCGCTGTCCAATTTCATTCCCTTCTTTGAACACAAATCTAATAGTGGGGAATTTGTCTCAAGAATGCTCCCTGGATGATTGTGTTCATATTGATTTTTCTTTTTTCTTTTTTTTTTGTGCCTTATTCAAGCTTTTACCAGCTCAGCGTGTTGCTTTATATTGTTATTTTTCTCTCATCGTCCTAACACTGTCTTGGCACCTCTCCCCCCACAGACTGTTAAACAGGTTCTGCTTAAACAGACCCTTTCTCTCTATAGCTACTGTACTGTATACTGCCCTACTGCATGATAATGATCAATATTCAATAAAAACTATATCAACTCAATTTGACTACACTGCAAGAATGTAACTAGACTCACAAGTCGGTCTCCAAGGCTTTCCTATACTGCAAATATTTCACGTTGCTTTCGCTCACACCAGAGTTCTCAAACTTTTTTATGTCAAGGACCCTATGCATCTCAAAATATCTTGTGGCAGGGACCCCCAGAAGCAAACATTTGTGTTAAAAATGTTTGCTTTTTTTCTTCTTTTGTTTTTTTTTAATAGCAGCTCATACAAGCTCATGTTTCAGTCATTTGGAATCAGAGAGTGTGCGTGCGTGCGTGCGTGCGTGCGTGCGTGCGTGCGTGCGTGCGTGCGTGCGTGCGTGCGTACGTCCAGACTGTTCAGACTTTAGCCTACCCTAAACACTTCATTCAGCTATAATGTAGCCAGACAGAGGACAGTCTGTCTCTCAGCTTCCGTTGTTAAAACTGTGTGGTAACAATAAAATAGTTAAAAATAAACCTACACAACATGTTGGTACCAACCCAATGTCTCTAGGGTGGTGAAATGATTGGTTTTAAAAGCAGTGGCCATGCAGGGTTGTTAGTAGCTGTATTTTAGCAACTACCTACCGTCCCCAGACATACAGTATCAGTAGCCGGGATCTCTGAGGCCCCATTTACTGTCGGCCAAATCCAGCCTGAATCAGATCTGTGCCACATCCAGATTGGAATCTGATTGGTTTAAATGGTCACATGGTCACATAGAACAAATCCTATCGTCGTGGAAAAACTACTCACACTCTTTACTTACTGCCGTATAGAAATACTCTGTCACAAGTAAAAGTCCAATATTCAAAATGTAGCCTATCTGATTAAAAGTACAAAGGTATTGGCTTCAAAATGTACTTAAAGTACCATAAGTAAAAGTACTCATTATGTAGAATGACCCAATTCAGGTTTTCAAATGTATAAAAGTCTTTTGATAATAGAAGATCTACTGTGAGCTTGTAGATCGGCTATTTTCAAATGGCCGAAATGTACAGTATAGGGTTGAACCTAAGTGGTTAATGTAGGCCTATGTTTTGTTATAACATAGGCCTATATATTTTAAGTTTTCAAATAAATGTAGTGGAGTATATTTGGATCCAAGATGTAGTGGAGTAGAAGTAAAAGTATTGGGAATTGGAAATACTCAAGTAAAGTACAAATACCTCAACATTTTACACAGTAAAGTATTTAAGTAAATGTAGTTACTTTACACCTCTGTGAAACACACACAGGCAGAGGTACAGTAATACGCTGTGTGGGGGTGAAACAGTGCAACATTCTGAACAGCGATCTAACATGTCTACAACATGTCTGTCATGTGAATGATGCACGTATCATAGTGTGGCGATAGGAGAAATGTGAGCGAGAGAGAGAAAGAGAGAGAGCAATTAGACAGCTTAATCCTGAATCGCTAATGCTCACAAGCTGTTACTGATGTCCAATTGTGTCGGATGGGATGCAGGGGGGGGGGGGGGGGGGGGGGTGGCATACAACAAGAATCCTCACTGGCAATTACATATTGTGCTGAGCTGTTTGCCCACAGAATGACTGGCGCTCGCCACTGTCCCGGGCTTCTGTAGAACGGCGCTAATGAATAGTAATCCCCTTGAAGACCACTGGTGTGTATGGTCGGGTAGAGATAATGGTATAATGCTGGCTATTAAACCAACCCGCCTGCATTGGGTAATGCTATATGCCTTCAGCTGGGACGTATTTACCATTTTACACAATGCAAAGCAGAGGATACTGCTGTGTGTGCTTGTGTTTGGCCACTCTGTTTACCAGACCCAGAATCGCATTAAAAACACCAAGCCCCAACAATAAAACAGGGAGTTTACTCTCGGCGATACTGCAGACTTTGGTGCATGGATATTGCACATTATTACCAGGGAGGCAGATAGCCGGGGAGGCTTACATAGAGTCACAGCGAGGGTACACCTCCTTTGTGAATACATGTGTAAAGTAGACAAAGCTACATGCACTGCCTTGGGCTGATATATGGACTGAATTCATATTAGCGTCCCCATACATACATGTTCTGTATGACATACATGCAGATGGCCGTGTTTACATTCTCTCCTGTAGGTTACGAATACTTGCGCTGCATATAGAAAAATAACCCACAGCTATAAATATACATGACTGCGTGACAACAGTGTTGGATTTTTACCAATTAAGGCTATTGCTGTGACCCGTGAACTCATTTTAATTGGATTGCTCGCAATGTCGGCAACCTTAGACATCTTTTTCTGCATGTACTGTACACATTCACTTTGGGTCAGTCAGTAGCCTATAGGTGAATCAACTCTAATATGCAGAGAAGGTGAAAGGCGCGTGAATGTAAGTGTTTGCAAATGTGAAATACCTTTCGTCAGGATACGTTGTCATAGCCTGGGGTGGTTTGGTGTCCATGTTACATGAAATACCGTCAACATACACACGGACATACCTTTATTGATCCTGCAGGGCAAATGTAGTTGTCATGGCAGTATAGCACTGCAGTTATGAAACGCATGACATTTATAGGTGAGCTTGTCTGTGTGATCCACCTATATCACAGAGAGCCGGTGTGGTTGATATGAAGAAGGAACTCTACATGGAGGGATAACAATGCAAGCTCTGGTCCAGAGCGATAGCGAGTTCTTCGTTGACTAACCTTTTTCACAGACATAAAAGTCAATAAAAATGAAACTATGATGACTAAAACTATGACAAAATATACTGACAATTTAGTCTAAAAACTAGACTAAAATGTTAGGGAGAGACTAATGGAGAAGAGATCCAGTAGAAATAAAAGACAATTTTATGTTTGGTGTCCAGGTGTTGTGCTCTGGAAATAGCAGATCTACAAGCTCAACGCATAGCGGGAACTCACTAACTCTCTGGACCAGAGCTATGGAAGACAGTGACGGGGTTAGGGTTAGTGTAATCTCTCGAGACAGACTCTGATGCTATCAGATGAAAAGGAACAAAACAGAGTAGGCGTTCCATTTTATTTGACGATGGTTAGCCAGACTGGGGTTCGTGAAACACATCCTGAGGAGACAAGCTGTGGACAGTGAGACATGGTTAGGACAGTGAGACATGGTTAGGATGGTGGGAAGCAAGAAGGAGAGATGGAAAGGAAGGAACAGCTGCAAGGAGACAAAGAAACAAGGTGGGGCTAAGTTAATAGGGTTGGTAGAGAGCCCAGCTTGGTCTCTCTCTCTCTCTCTCTCTCTCTCTCTCTCTCTCTCTCTCTCTCTCTCTCTCTCTCTCTCTCTCTCTCTCTCTCCGTCTCGCTCGCTCAGTGCTCCCTCTGTGTTCTCTCTCCGCGGCGAGTCTATTTGTTTTCCATGACTCCTGTTAATAGTGAAATTATATGGAGACGGTGAGCCATGCCGGCAGAGCCACTCAGCAGATCCGCTTAATTAATCAAGAGAGAGAGAGAAAGGGAGGGAGAGAGAGAAGGAGGAGGGAATGCGTATAAGTGGTAGCTTGGTGGGGGAGGCTATAGAGGAAGAGGAGGAGGGAGAGGGAGAGGAAAGGTGAAGATGGGAAGGTGTGCGTGAGGTTGGGTTGAAGAGAGGGAGGAGCATGGGAGGATGGAGGGGGAATGGGCGAATTATAGAGAGTGAAATGAGGATGGAGGAGGAAAGCAGAAGTAAGCAAATGAAGAGGAAGAGGATCCGGTACTAAACTGTAATTTATGCTCTGTTGCACCAGCTCACCACGTTTGTATGTTTGCTATTTTCAGCGCACGACTCGGGCTTAATTGGCTGGTTAGTGAGCAACACGAAGAGTGTGCCAACCCCATTGCGTGAAGTGTGTGTGTGTGTGTGTGTGTGTGTGTGTGTGTGTGTGTGTGTGTGTGTGTGTGTGTGTGTGTGTGTGTGTGTGCGCGCGCGCGTGTGCATGTGCGTGTGCGTGTGTGCGTGCGTGTTCTCAGTGTTGTACCCTCTTCAAAGGAAGATAACGCTACAGGCGACCAGACGGGTGTCTTTATCACAAAGAGATCACAAACTAATCGGAGATGCAAATTACACCATTATTGGAAGTGGAGCCAATTAACATCCACTGTGATCAAGAATAAAGACTGTCAATCACCAGATAACCCTTAGCGTGACTCTATATTGTGTCAGTGTCGTGGTCTATTGGTTCACTTCCACGCCAGAAAATAACATGAAAAGAAAAAAAGAAAGAAAGAAAGAAAGAAAGACATAGAAATAAAGAGACAGAGAGGTCCGAAGACCTTTTAACTCCCCTGTCCGTATGTGCTGCACGCACGCAATGGGAGAAGAAGCCGATCAGACCGCTTTGCTTAGGTCCAGTGAATGGGAAAAAAACTTGTATGCCAAAATGTGTTTTAATTGAAACAATATATAAATAATTGCTTCTCAGGTCAAATATTTATATGCAATTAAAATGTGATTCATTTCGATTAATTCATTACAAAGCCTCTAATTGCGCCTAATTGTTTTTTTTTTTATCGAGTCCCAGCCCTAATATATATAAAATAAAATAAAAAGATTTGAATGAAGGTCAGACCCTATACGTCACGTCATTGAGTCCCGAAATGAATTGATGCCCCCGCGCCGTAATTTGTGTAATTCTTCAAAAGCGTTCACGTCAGGACTTTGTGTCCTTGGTGTTACTTTTGTTTGCCCCCTGTCAACACGACGGCTCCCGCTGCGATCAGAAATCAGCTTTTACAAGGGAAGCCGGGCGGCCCGCAGATCTGCAGCCAAGCACTTATTGGAAAGTAGTGACTTTGGACTGCAGTCACCTGGAGGTCACTCACACACCCACTCACTTTTTATTATAACACTCTATCCCTCCAACAGCTCCTCTCCTCTGCTCTGTTCTACTGCTCTCTCTCTATGTCTCTCTATGTGTCTGTCTCTCTCTCTCTCTCTCTCTCTCTCTCTCTCTCTCTCTCTCTCTCTCTCTCTCTCTCTCTCTCTCTCTCTCTCTCTCTCTCTCTCTGCTTTACACCAACACTATTGTTTTTCTTCTCTTTTCTTTTCTTTTCTTTTCTTTTCTATTCTTTTCTTTTCTGATATTTTTTCTCTGTTTTTCCCTTTTCTTTTCATTTCTTACATTTCCCTTTTTCTTGCTTCTCCATTCTTTTCTCATCTTGCCTTTTCTTTTCTCCTCCCTTCTCTGTGGTCCACTCTCTCCCCATTCTTGTGTCTGAAGCCTCATTACCGCTCAATGGACCTTCAAGGCTAATTGCCCATGTGTGTACATTCGTGCGTTTATGTGTGTATCCGTGTGCGTGCGTGCGTGCGTGCATGCATGCGCATGTGTGTGTTCTGGCACATACCATGTGTCAGCCGCATGCCTGGGTAATTACCCACTGTCAGGTAGCTACGGAAACAGGTATGGGAGTCTTTGGGCCTTGGCAGCACCTCCATTCTGCACCGCGGTAGCAGAGGAGAAAGAGGAGAGACTGGCGTAAATGATCTCCTTGTGGCGTTCTGTTAGGGAACACAAAGCGGTTTCTGACAGGCAGAGCTTTGGATATCATGTCCAGAGTGCTTCTTACTCACGGCGTGTTTTACACAGGCTCTGAGACGTCTTCTCCGCTCAATGTTTGCCGCTCGTGGGTGTGTGTTGCTCCAACCTCTGCGTAGGAGAGGCAGTGTTGATTTTGTCGACAAAAACGATACTGTATATCGTCGTTGTGTGCTTGTAGATCTGCTATTTTCGCTACTTTTGTGCAACACTTTTGTATGATGAAATAGGGCTTTAATTTATGAAAAAGAAAACATACACATTTGAAACTTGGAGATGCAAGGTTTCTACCTGACAGTGACACTGTCACTGTCGGGCAGAAACCTTGTATCTCCAGGTTTCGTAAAGTAAAGCCCTGCTTCATCATACAAGACCCTCATACAAAACTAGTGAAACTAGCAGATCTACAATACTTGTATATCGGCTATTTTCACTAGTTTTAAATCATTTTTAAAATGATGAATACAAAACAAACTTTTTTGGACATCCAAGGTTTCCACCAAACAAAATGGTAATCTCCAAAGCGCTCTACAATGTGTATTACATTACCCCTTTTACACACAGGCATGTAGGAACGCAGGCAGGCATACGGCCAAACATTAGTCCATAGAATACCTTACAGCCAATGGTCACTCTGCTCGGTGTTCTAAATGCTATAGTGGGAAAAGACTGGCAAATCTCCATGGCAATTGTGTGCTGTCTGTTTAATCTTGGAATGATTTCTTTTGTGAGGCACTTAGCTGATGCAGTTAATTCAGAGGAGAGGAGAGGAGAGGAGAGGAGAGGAGAGGAGAGGAGAGGAGAGGAGAGGAGAGGAGAGGAGACATGAAGTGTTGACCCTAATAGGCCTAAATGACTTTGTGTATAATAATATAAAAACAACACAATAGTGCACACAGACAAAAAACATGTAACCATCCGCAGCACAACTGTCACATGAAGCTTAAAGCCTGAGGCCTGTATATTTCATCTGGTTGTGGATTAGTGTGGCAGAAGCTTTTCCACCGCATTCAGCTAGCCTGGAATGCAGACTGAAGTACTGAGCCTCCGGATCAGAATGTCAACCCTAGTCCGGATGCTCTTGATGGTGTTGTTGTAGAACATCCTGAGGATGCAGAGGCTGAATTTATTCAGCTTCTTCCAACACTGGGCCTTCGTTCCAGTGCTCTAAAGTAACTAAGTACATTTACCTAAGTACTGTACTTAAGTACAATTTTGAGGTGTTTGTACTTTACTTGAGTATTTCCAATTTCCAATACTTTTACTTCTACTCCACTACATCTCGGATCGAAATATTGTACTTTCACTCCACTACAATTATTTGAAAACTTTTGTTACTAGTTACTTTGCAGATATAAATTACAATATTATAAAACATACGTTAACCACTTTAGCCCTATTTTATATCTTGGCTATTTGAAAATAGCCGATCTACAAGCTCTCAACGCGTCGCATCGCGACACATTGTGAGCTTGTAGATCGGCTATTTTCAAACTTTTACTTTTGGTATTTAAGTACATTTTTATGCCAATACCTTCGTACTTTTACTCGAGTACATTTTGAATTCCGGACTCTTACTTGTAATGGATAATATTTCTACTTTGCAGTATTTATACTTTTACTCAAGTAAAGAATGTGAGTACTTATCCACCCCTGCTTCGTTCTACCCATCAGTGTGCAGCCGTTTACCTACAGAATAATGTGGAACCATTAAACAGATCAAACACCTGAGAGCTGAAATGTAATTACAATTAAATAGATGGACGTCATTATAACGGTGCTGAATGGCGTTCAGCAATACAGCCACATGAGGACAGTTGCAGGGACGTGCTGGGCCCCTGATTCAGCCCGGGAAAAAGAGTTGGAGAGGCCCTGGAAACCTTGTATGTCCAAAACCGTTTGTTTTGTATTTATCATTTTAAAAATGATTTAAACTAGTGAAAACAGACTGTAGATCTGCTGTTTTCACTACTTTTGTGCAACGGCCTTATATGATGATGCAGGGCTTTGCTTTGCGAAAAAAAATTTTACATTTGAAACTTGGAGATACGAGGTTTCTGCCCGACAGTGACGATTTACTTTGTTGGCCGCCCAGCCCCCAAAATGGAACAAAAGCCGACATTTTATTTGTAATATTTTTTCCTAATGGCCAGCCTAGACCGGCCGGGAATGAACCGGCCGTTCGTGAGTTTTCCCGCTTTTCCCAATGGCCAGCACGTCCCTGGACAGTTGAGTTGAGGTTGCTGGACATCCAACGGAGTCCTTAGAAAACTAAAAACAAAAAATGTTTCTGGCAGCCCGGGTGATTATATAAATAGTATACTTTCACTTTGTTTTAAATAATATAGACAGAAAAATGATAGGAAAAATCCCCTACTGCTGAATAAAAGAAAATCAACTGCAACAACTTCATAAGACTTTAAGCTATTGCATTATCCTAGTTCACTGTTTGGGGGGATATGTGTTTTCTTTTTTCCCCAAAAATGGCAGTCATTTTTGTACTTGTTGGTTTTCAAGCCTTGCAGCAATGTCTAGTGCTGGAATCTAGACATCCCCGAGGGGTGTTTGCCTTTTAGACTGAACAAACACCACAAACTATCTTTGAGATAGAGATTCAGGCTGGACATTTTTGCAGAAATAGATTGTGCAAGCAGTCTACTTTTGGTGTACATTAAAACACAGTTCGGAGACAAACTGAACTTGTATCATTCCATTTCTGTAAAACAAATCATTTCAGCATACTAAAGAATAGCGACTCCATCGGGACTACAAAATGGAGATAATTACTTCAGTGGAAGACACTTGTAAAACCTCCGTTGCACATCTGTAACATCATGAGCACATCATCGCAATTGCATTTTTATGCAAGTTTTATATTGTAATCAGCAAAACAATTCAGTGTTTTTAATGGCACCTGTATTTTTGATCATGTTGAATCTGAATAAACACACAAAGTACTCATTTGTAGCCGATCCCACGAATACTCGCGAAATATTAAAAGGTATCTAGAGTGCCGATCGCGCGTATACGTGGGCTATTTACTGTATATACAGTAAAGCTGGCAGGGGCTACGTACCGTCCGTTGAAAAGTGCTGGCACGGGTGGACTCGCCGATTCATCATCATCGCGCATCCACGAGCACACAATAGTGCATCCAAGACATGGAAGCCAACGGTCTTTCTCATCTTTAATGTCCATTTTCACCAAAAAACACTTTTGATGCCAAGGATGGCATTGGATTCTCGCTAAAATAGCAAAAGTATAAAGGGATCCATCTTCCACTCCTGTTTACATCTGGACCAGAACTACTTCCGGGTGAATCGTAAAGATCGTCAAGTAGGAATTGTGAGCTCGATCTACTTCCGGCCTTCAAAATAAGAGACTGGCCGCGGACGGAGCAGGCGGCCGGCAGCTTGGACTTTTAACCCTTTCATGTCTGGAGCACTAAATGGGTTAACCAACCTTTTATGTCCGTAGTATAGTGAAAATAGCAAATCTATACAAGTGAGCTTGTTGATCTGCTATTTTAACTGCTTTTGCGGGCGACTCTCTTGTGTGATGAAGTAGGGCATTCATTTACGAGAAAAAACATAAAAAGTCCAAATGGGGATACAAGGTTTGTTTTGAAATGGGGATTGAATGGATCCCCAATAGCTGACGCCGGAGCAACAGCTAAACTTCCTGGGGTCCATATAAGATACACAAAATATAAAAACATGAAATGAAAAGCGCTTCACTATCCGGTTCAACTAAAAAAAATAAGCTTTCCTCTGGTTCTAGGTTTACACCGCGCCCATAGTCCATTCACACACACACTGTTAAGTGGATACTGGGCGGAGCTACAACAACAGGATGGCATATTTTTTCTGTCTTTCCATTCCACCACATTGAGGATCGTGTCCACACACAGACACGGAGTACACGCACGGAGACACGCGCGCGCTCGCGATAGCCCACGGAAAATACGGTAAAAACACTGATAACGCTGGCAGAAGATTTAATGTATTAATACCTAGCACGAAATGGTTAAAAGATGCCTACAGTATAATGACATGCCCAAAATAGAGCCGGCCCGGCCCCCGGGGTCATGTGGTTAGAGACATGACTCCTGGTGAGTGACACGCCCTCGCCATGCTCCCAGACATCTAATATGTTGTGATTACACACACTGAATAATCCCCTCCCTATATCCTCCGCTCCCCGCCACCCCGCCTCATCTATCGCTCTCACATTACCGCTCCTTTAATTTGATCTTTGCTTCCTCAGTTAGCCGTGGAGATGTAAAATTCATAATGTTGACTGGGGGTGGTGGTGGCGGGGAGGGTCTCGGACGTGACCTACAGCATTACCCTTCTTCTCTACCTCCTCCACCCTTTTTCGCTTTGCTGTCTCGTTGCTTTTTTAATTTCCTTTTTTTCCCCTTTTTTTTTTACCCCCACTGTCCTTTGTACCCCGCGGCGAGGGGTCCTGGGGGTGCGGTGAGATTCACAGGCAGAAACCCCCCCCCCCCCCCCCCCACATCCCCGCCCACCCTCACCCCCCTGGCTGTTAGCGGCACAGCATGTGGTCTGCTTTTATCTCCCTTCCCCAACTCCCTCGCTGGCGAGGAAATAATTCATTATCATGTTTTCATTGATTCACTCATTCTCCATACTCCAGTGAGGCGATCCTCCCTCCTCCTTTGCTCTCTGTCTCTCCATCTCTCTCTCTCTCTCTCTCTCTCTCTTTCAAATCCTCCTTGCAATTTTCCTTGCAATCTTTGTGTGTGTGCGTCTGTGCGTTTGTGTGCGAGCGTGCGTGTGTGAGTGCTTGCGAACCGGCGTGCGTGTGTGTGTGGTATAGTGGTGAGAGTTATATTCTCCATTCCCCCATGTCTTCTTTCCAAAAAAAGCCTCCAGCAATCCCACACGTCGGCTTTGAAAAGATTCTCTCAGAAGGGAAAGGAGATAAACACAATAGAATATAGCTGCTGGGATGAGAGGGAGAAAACAAAACAGGAAAGAATACAGATGAACAGATTTCTAGAAAATGTCCCGGTGCTGTGAAGCGATCTCAGAGCGACAGTGCACTGAAATTGGCCTTGCAGACAGAATGCAAACACTGTGGCTATAGCCATGCTGCAGTGTTAGTTTAAATACTATACTATAGTTGGCCGGAGTCCCCCAGGGCTCTATATCAAGCCCTCTCCTGTTTTTGCTCTACACCCAAAAAAAAACACATTTTAAGGAGCATGTGTGTTTTTAGCGTTGCCAAACATCTGTTGTGCATAAATCAGCATAACTGCACCTT
The DNA here is from genome assembly GCF_963921795.1 of Nannobrachium achirus. Classification (NCBI taxonomy): domain Eukaryota; kingdom Metazoa; phylum Chordata; class Actinopteri; order Myctophiformes; family Myctophidae; genus Nannobrachium; species Nannobrachium achirus. The sequence continues at coordinate 36,985,259 of NC_137826.1, forward strand.
GGGCCAAACGGCTGGTCGTGGTGTGGACTGATAATGTTGTGGTTTAATAAGTGTCTGCATGAGGTGGAACCACACAGGGAGCCGACTATATGCTGTGTACTTCATACTGAACAGCACAACATCCCCGGACAACAGAACAACAACATGGAAACAGAGAGAGAGAGAGAGAGAGAGAGAGAGAGAGAGAGAGAGAGAGATAAGAGAAGGAGAGTCAGAAGAAAGGAGAGGGGGAGGGAGGGAGGGAGAGAGGTAGTGGAGCTTTATTATAATCTTAAATTATTTTCTGAAGAAGGATATTCGAGGTGAAATGCATCAGCTTTGTTTTTGATGCAATCAATAGTAATCATGTTTCCATTAACTACTTTTTTCATATAGAAATAGTAGATATTTTAAATATTCCATTAAAGAATCTGAAATGGATAAAACTCCTAAAATATCACCCAAAAAGTTTATAGTCTTTTCACGCGACAGTTTTTCTATGGATTACTCACCCCATGGAGATTGAATTCATGGATATATTTTAGTTTTTGTCGCATTCGTAAGCCAATAATTTGATGATGAGCAGTCGTTCCCTATGGAGACACACAGTGTCTCCTAAAAATTGGCTTAGGAATGCGATAAAAACAAAACAAAAAATATATATCCAATTATCTATGAATTATAGTCTCCATGGGGAGAGTAATCGATAGGAAAAAAAATGTCATTATGGGGGTGTGTATTTTACTCTTCATGTGACCAGCTTGTAATGCCTTCATCTTTGACACATCTATGATATCACTCTACTATGAAGTAGGGGTGGGCGATATGGCGATAATTATCGTCTCGGCGATACAGCTTTGCCACGATAGGCCATTTCAGAATATCGTTTCTCTCGTGATACAAACAGTCATTTAGAAAAGGCTCTGGAGTGCACGTTCCATGAGTCGCAGCTCTATTGCTTAATTTATACTTCTATAGTACTGTGGTGTAATTCGCCAAAAAGAACAGATCTACAAGCTATAACGTGTCGCGGCTCAACGTGTCATATAGTTTGAGGATCTGTCCCCTGCTTTCACGGCCCCTCCCCCGTGCAGCACGCAGACAGGCTACAGAGTGTCTACAGCACTGACTGAGTTGTGATTGTGTGCAGGAGCACGGCACAGTGGTCCACGATTTAGTTTCACTTTCACGGGACTTTAGTAAAGCAGTGATGCAGCTTGGCCTGCATTCTTTGAAGCATATTTTTTATAACGGATGCATTAAACTAACAGGACGCAAACTACTTATCCGTCCTGCTATCGCTATCAGCCATCTCACTGCTTGCAAAGCTGAACTGTGCTGGAGTCTCATCCATAGCTGTGTGTTCTGGCAGTATTGATGAGATGATTTAGATCACCTTGTAAATCCATGCATCTGTTTTTATTAACTATAAACAAGTAGCTATTTGCTGCTATTTGTAAAGTGCTTATGTTTTCACCATTGATGCATGCGTGTGTCGTCGCGAATCGCGGTGAAATCGTCGCGTCTATTTTGCGTCTATTTTATCTATTACATAATTGGCTTAGTCATAAAAACCATGCCATTATTGTTAGTAGAAAAGCGAAAAGCTAGGATGATAATGAGTGAGTAATTCTCTAAAAATAAAGCTTGTATCATAACAAACCTCCTGACTTTGGTTGGTCATAAGGTAATTTGTTTTCCCTCAAGTTTCAATGGTAAGGCATGGGTTGTTGTCAACCTGTGGGTCGAGACCCCCAGAGAGGTCCCGCCAAATTGTTTTGAATATAGCCTATCTACAAGCTCACAACACTCAAAAAACATTTCAAAGGAACCCATAAAACATTTCTGGGACCCATTTGAATGACCTGAACCATCATCACACCAACTAGTAAATATTTTGAGGTAAAAGATGATAATTGTTTAATCAAACATCTGAATGTTATCATTAAAAAAAAACTATCTTTCTATCTGCAGCATAAAAATGAATAGATTATCTATAGAATATCTGTGTGGGTCTAATAAACCAACCATAAGGTAATTTGTTTTCCCTCAAGTTTCAATGGTAAGGCATGGGTTGTTGTCAACCTGTGGGTCGAGACCCCCAGAGAGGTCCCGCCAAATTGTTTTGAATATAGCCGATCTACAAGCTCACAACACTCTGATAACATTTTAAGGGAACCCATAAAACATTTCTGGGACCCATTTGAATGACCTGAACCATCATCACACCAACTAGTAAATATTTTGAGGTAAAAAATGATAATTGTTTAATCAAAAATCTGAATGTTATCATTAAAAAAATCATAGATTAGTCTATCTATCTTTCTATCTGCAGCATACAAATGAATAGATTATCTATAGAATATATGTGAGGGTCTAATAATCATAATAAACCTAAAAACCCGCATAAAACAGTATCGTGATAATATCGTGTATCGTGATACTGCATGAAGCATATCGTGATAATGCTTTTATCCAGTATCGCCCACCCCTACTATGAAGCATCTTTGAAGATGTGCCAGTTCAAGTCTTCAGGCATTACTGCTAGTTTCCTGAACATTTCCTGCAAATTATTTTCTTGCACAGGTTTCTTTCCCCGTTTTGCCTTTACATTTATTATCGATAATGGAGCGTCAATGCACGCATCGCAGAGGATTCGAGGGAATGCAGTGACTTCGCCCACGGTTGTCCAGAACCGCCGATCTAACCGATACCAATATACAGGATGTGGGCATATACTGTACTAATGACATCAGAGATCTCATATTCCATATATGGTCATAAAAGGGACACAGGCGGACAGACAGATACAGATCTTCATATATGGGCACCTAAGGATACAATGAGTCCTCCACACAATGACTGACACAAAGACATATTGGTTGGATGACTTCATACAGTTTAAAGAGCTCCTCCAAATGTTGCCAGTGACGGTGCAACCCAAGGCAACTCTGCCAGTAATACATCTGCATGTGTACATTTACTGTAGCTCAGTGGTTCTCATACTTTTTCATGTCAAGGACCCCCAAATTGACACTTATTAGCCTGCGGACCCCACTTTGAAAAGATATGCCATAAGAGAAGGTTTTTACGGCTCTAGCAGTAATTCTCAACCATTTTAATTTCAAGGGCCTCCATTTTGACATGCATTGTAGGCATATTTAGGCATTTAATGGTATTTCGGAGACCCCAATTTATATTGTAGAATCAATGTTAACATTTGTACACTTTCTGAGTTACATCCCCATCACCATCTGTGTTGTTTCATGCATGGCATTTGTAGAGCAAGATGATGTTTGCTCTAAAAAGCGAAAACTTTTTGAGCACAGTGCAAAGCATTTTCAAAACTGAGACCATAGCGAGTCTCAGAGAAAAACAAATTGTAACTGAAAAGTGCATTTTATGGTATTAAGGACCCACAACGGTTTTTCAAAACATTGATACACTAAGTGATTAGGGGGAGTAGGGAGCGGGCAAACACCAGAGAGACAAATTGATACAGACAGAGGAGAAAGATACAGCAGCAACATCCACCATCCCAAAACCCATATATCCCACTGAATCCTCCAGAGTGAGGCCTGTTTCTCTGTGGAGGAAAGTACTATACTTCAGTACCATTTATTGGTACTTTTGCTTGAGCATTTACATTTCTTGTTACCTCTTAACTTCTACAATACATCTCAGAATCAATGTTGTACTTTTCACTTTTCATTTAGTTGACAGCAAATTGTACCAATGAATGAAATCATTCATCACAAATCTTGTTATTCTTATATTCTTTTATATTTCACATTTTCAATGCAATGTGACACCTTGTGAGCTTGTACATTTTCTCTTTTCAAATAGTTTAAAATAGGGCTTAAGTGCTTAATGATTACTAATTATAATCCGTTATGACATGATACACTTCATATGATTCTGAAATGAGCATGCTGTAGCTGTATATTGATAGATTGAGTATTATGTTGATGCTAATACCTTTGTACTTTTTACTTTTAAGTGCAATTTTGAATATGGTGTAGTATCTTTATAATTATGGCATTGCTACTTTTACTTAAGAAAATCATCTGAGTACTTCTTCCACCACCTCTGGCTGTTTCTTCTAGCTCAGCTGAACGCTGCACGTTCCCAGCGGAGCATCAGCCTATCTCCTGTGGCAACGAGCTTCCCTTCAAACCATAGCTTTGTGCGCAGAGACAGCAGGCATTTAGCTGGCTACAGGGCTTAAGCTCAAAGGGGTTTTGCAATAAGTTGTTGCTGTACTGTTTTGGGATCATCTGAGCTACATTCTCTACATGCGTAGTAGGGCCTTGATGTATAAATGTCAACGTCAAACATTTTCCAAACCCATGGAAGTGTTCCACCACAAGCCATCGAGCAGAGGAGATGCCTTGATGTCGAGGAAGAGTGGTGTGACTTGATGGAATGTGACTATTAAAAAGGTACACAAACTTAGCCTTATAGATACAACTTTAAACAATACTGTCGTGCTTGGAGCAGCGACTATAGTCTGCGAGGGTATTGCAGGTGGGTTCCCCAAATAATAAAAAACACAAAGATTTTAACAACAATATAACATAAATATTGAATTGATGATTTGTGTAAAAAAGAAAAAAATCCTTATGATACCAATAAATAGGAATTCTTTCAAGATTGCAAATGGCCATTGATAACGGAAAAGTTTGGGAAACTTCTTAGAAAACTGTCATGTTTGGATTATTCAGAAGCATGTGGCAGACAGAATTTCTTCTCCCATAATTCTTTGCTGAGAGGGTAGTGAGTGTTTCAAACAAGTCAATTAAATGTGTTCCTCATTGTAATTTATCGTTCTTTTAATGTAGCATGGCAGGGGTCTTTTTTATCACATGCACTATTCAGAAGCACGGGGTAAATGCGTCATGAGCAAATTTCAATTTCGAACTTCAATATCACAAGTACATGGTATGTAATTATAGACATGAACTTTTCAAACCAGTCTCACCGGGTGCACATCTCGATAAGTAATGGAAGGAGCTGTCGTCCCTCAAAGATATCCTTCCACTAATAGAATTCAGCTCACGCGGCCATCCTCACACCCTTGGTTGTGAGGATTTGATCTTGTTTTTGTCATCAAATGGTGCTCTTTAACCCAGAGGTCTTCAACAGGGGGTCCGCGACCCCTAGGGGGTCCGCGGAGGTAATGCAGGGGGTCCACGAAATTGTTGCTTAAAAAACAAAACAAAACAAAAAGATTTCAAAAAATGCCATTTTCCACATTTATGTTAAAAAATAAATCATGATTCTATCCATTTTTAATAGCTTGAATACATGATTATTATGCAATTGACAGATTTTTGATATTATTGACATTGGATCTCAGTTAATAAGTAGTATGTTTAGAAATGGTAGTGGTATGGCCACCCATACCACTACCATACTCGCTATAACTTGTACATGTTAAAAAATATGTCGTAGCCCCGACCCCCCCAACCTACGAGGTGGTAGGGGGTCCCTGCTCCATCTCCCCATCAGTTTGGGGGTCCCCGGCCTGAAAACGTTGAAGACCCCTTAACCCATTTCCTAACCCAAATGCATAAGTAAGCCCTGCAGAGTCATGAGGCCCATAAGGGAGCTTATCTCCTGTTTCTGTAGCTTGAGGCAGCTTGATGTACAATACACCCCCTGGACAGGGACTTACCCCCAATCCAACCCTTGATGCATACCCTATACAAACTCTCTTAAGTCACCCGTAACCTACTATGCTGTAGATACCACTTAGACCCTATAGTTGATCGGCGTCCCCCAGGGCTCGTTTGAAAGTATTTCCCTCTAGACTAGATCTTTTTGCCAAATAATCTACAAGACTTTGAGCTTGTCAATCAGCTATTTCTTTGAGGTGTTCACCCCAGCTATCCACAACTTTCCCATTTCCTGTCGTGCATTGCGCAGAAAGGCAGTTTCCGGCGTTGCAGCCGAGAATGATTTACAAGCTCACAATGGTTCCATCTGCGATGCGACGTGAGGTTGTATGTCTGCTATTCTCCGGAAGTGTCCTACAGATAATGCTACAGTAAATTCTCGCGGAAACAGGTGGATAGGGTACACGTGGTTAAGACTAGCTAACAATGCATTGCATCACTGGTGGCCCAGAATGTTTTAGCAAGTGAAACTGTTGAACTACACAGTATACATTCTGCCTTATTCATCTTCCAGAAACTTCTGGAATGTTGTTGAACTTGTCGCACCATACCTGGTTCTGTAATAGTTCAATGTGCTGCGAAGTATCTTTTGGCAAACAAATGTCCATCAAATTAGGTTTATTCCGTTGTCAGTTAATTAAGCATGACACACACAAGTGATGACACAAGCGTATTAGGAAAGTAAACCCCACAAAGAAAACTAGTTCTGTCATTCCTTTCCCCTTTCTAGTGCATCCAGGTGCACAGCTAGGTGTAAACTGTTGATTCGGACCATTTGGGGGTATTTTTAGGTGCAGGCTGGTCATCAGTTTTAGGTTCATTTGAATAGAAAATGCAATTAAAACTGAAATTTGTTCAAATCCACTAGATTTGACAAAATTGAATGTCTCCTCAGTCAAAAAACACCACCATCCCCTGTCATCCCCGGACATCATTGTGACACATGTCAGGCGTCAGCCATTACATTACATTACATTACATGTACATTAAATTACAATACTATGCTACACCCTCACCACATGCTCTGTTATTTTGTTATATTTCTGTTATATCGTTGAATTTGTGACAGACAGACAGGCAGATGCCGGTGATTACCGTACATCTGGCCAAGCTACAAGACTGACCCAACATGCAACATACAGCATGCCAACACAATCTCTTAATTTGAAGGTAAATTCCACACGTCAAGTTTGATTCCCAGACTCCCAGGCCATGCGACATCTTGTTATTTCATTGTCAGCTCAATCCAAGCTGATTCCCACATCCATCCATCACACGGTAGGATACCCTCCCGGTTCCCCCTGGGCCTCTCATGATGACGTCTGTCTGCTGCTTACAAATCCAACCGGACCCTGGAAGACCAGTGTTTGTTACCCTCCATTTGATTCCAGAATCCCAGTGGTCCCACATGTGCGTTTCTTTCCCCACCCCAGTGGCGTCAGTTCAGCAAAAGCTAAGGTATGGCAACATGACTGGTGCCATACCTTAGCAACAGGCATGATGAATTTATTTTAACTCATTGACTGCCACCATTAAAAGTGAACTATCAAGCTAGATTTTTTCAAACACATTTTTGGACACTGCTCCTACAGAATTTGCCCTAAAATCACACAAATCGGTACACAGTATGTCTACACTCATGTCATCAAAATGTGTCTGTCTATCGTCGACGCCGAGCACCGCTTGCATGCTCATAGTCAATCTCTGCGTGGTACCGTTCGAAACAAAGCCTCCTGTGCAAAGGCACAAGACACAGAGGGCAGTAGAATGAGGTCTCACTCCTTTTCTTGTGTATTTTGCTGCAGATGTAGCAGAACCTTGTAGGGTTTCTCCTTCGTGGTCTGGGCGGTATCTTCTCAGGGACATGGGCTAACCTCCTCACACTCCGAGGATCGGGCCAGAGGGGTTGGGTGGGTCGCGGGGTGCACCAGGCTTCGACAATGGCTTCGGTGAAGCTCAGGAGCTCCTATATATACACACACACACACACATATATATATATATATACACACACATATATATATATATATATATATACACACACACACATATATATATATATATATATATATATATATATATATATATATATATATATATATATATATATATATATATATATAAAATATCATTATTTTTATCTTACCTTTGCCTGTTCCTTTGCTTGAAGGTCTCTGTGTCCCAGTGCCTGACAGAGAAGCACTTCCTTGATCAGCTTCTGAAAACGCATACCAAAATAAAATACATTATTTACTCCTCAAATTGTTCTGTTTCCATGTGTGTGTGTGTGTGTGTGTGTGCGTGTGTGCGTGTGTGTGTGTGTGAAAAGCATCAATGCTATATGAGATACATAAAGGTTTGCTGTGGGTGTATGTGTACTATGGGTATGCAGGGGTACTGCATGGTGAAAATGGGAATATGTATTTTACTGTTATGGGTAATGACAAAACATCAATACCTTGACTAGAATAACTTGAACAGAAAAAATAATAAATAAATACATTATACAGTATATACTGTGTGTGTGTGTGTGTGTGTGTGTGTGTGTGTGTGTGTGTGTGTGTGTGTGTGTGTGTGTGTGTGTGTGTGTGTGTGTGTGTGTGTGTGTGTGTGTGTGTGTGTGTGTGTGTGTGTGTGTGTGTGTGCACGCGCGCGCAATGTGTGCTGGATGTGCACAACTTACGCGCATAGAAAGGGTCGTCTTTGCGGTTGCGTGTTGCTCTCCAGGGGTGCCACTCACAATCATCAGAGCCCTAGAATGGAGAGTTGCGTCACTCCCGTTCACTTCATGGGGCCAGGTCTTCTATCGGCCAACCGGAAGTTTACAAAATGCATTGAAGTCTATGAGGTGTAAAGTGACAATGAACCACGTGACCAGCGCTGTTTCTGACCCCGCGGTGACACCACTATCTGATTATACTGCTCTGACAATCATCAGTGCTGCCGATGACATCATCTGCATCGGAGAAGTCCTCGGACACGGAACTGTACACATCATTTGATCGAGTGAATAATTTAGCGAAAGTTAGTTCAGGAAAGTAGGCTACAAAGTGATGCGCTGTGAACTTGCACTGACTGCTATCTGCTGTTTTTGAATGGATCAATGATATGGATAATACATACATCTCACTCTGGGACTGGGAGAGTATAGTGCGTCTCGATGTTATCTCTCGGCGACATGGGCATGGCAGAGCGTTCTTGGCGTGGCCTCAATCCGGGACGGCGAGCCACCGATTCCGGCGTGAGGAGTGCGGGCAGTGGAGCCGTGTCTGCCCGCGGTGTGTGTTGTTGGGACGGCGACGCCGCCTCTTCTTCCTCCGTCTCGTACTCCGTATCCGTCTCCGGACGGGGCAAATTGGCGATTAGAAAGGCATCCATGGTGGTCTGACCAGGACCGGGGTTCGATGGAGGCCCTCTAGCCCCTCTACCTCGCCCGCATCCAGGGCAGGATCGGGCTGGTTCGCGACGGGAACCAGAACCAGAGGCGACCGGCGAACCATGGCTAGCCGTCGGGCGCTTGCTGCGCCCGGCCGGGGCCTTAGGCTTCCGTGGTGTGGGCATGAAACCCGCTCACAAACAACGAAAAAAGAAAACTACACGAATGAAACTATAGGATTACTGATCTACTGACACTAAACGGCACTGGAATTATCTGTCTGTCTGTCTCTCTCTGTATGTGTGTGTTACACCAACGCTCTCCTCCTCACACTGAGGTAAGTTCATGTTGAAACTTTTATAACATTTTGAGTGTTGATTTGTGAACGCTTTCATCTGGGAGGTGTTGCTGTGTTGTTGATGTGTTTGTGTTGGCTTGTTTTGGTATAGAGAGGCCTGAGAGGCCGGGCGGTTCCTACGAGGCTCTGATGTAGCCATTGTTGTCTTGCTGTTTTGGTAAACTTTTTTTGTAGAGACTTTGAACTTTTTTGTGTGGGTATGGAGCTGTGTGTGGGTTAGGGTTAGGGTGACCAGTGCAGCAGGTCACAGCTTTTCAAGTGAAAATGTTTTTGATTCATGCAGAATGGTCTGCTTGAAGATCTGCTTGTTTTGTTTTCATTGTCTGACACCACCACTGCTGCGGCCGCGCCGCACTGTGTCGGCGGAGCCGTGTCCTGATAAATGAGTTCACTTTTGGGTCATGGGGAGGTCGATTTCTCCTTTGCTTTCAAACAAGCTGACTTTGATGTGTGATTTTTAACCACCCTTTTATCATAGCAACATGAAATTTTGTCACAGGCTAGGGGAAAGTGTACTTTTGCATAAACCTTGAAAACAGCCCCAACTCGTGAAACTCGGGCGTCGCAGCCTCAGACAACGGGAATAACTCGGGAAACTCGTGGCGGCGCAGTCAATGAGTTAAGAAGTACATTTTTTTATTTTTTCCCTGTAGCCAAGCTATGGCAGCTGCTATACCTTGCCATACCCAATTGACGCCTCTGCCCCACCCTCTCACCTCTCTCTCTCTCTCTCTCTCTCTCTCTCTCTCTCTCTCTCTCTCTCTCTCTCTCTCCCCCAGATTAACTCTCCTACTGCCAGATTATTTATTTATTTATTGGGTCTGGTGACATCAAAAAGCGGCTTACCTTTGCGACGTTATAGTAGATAGACAGACATTTATTTATTTATTATAATTTATTTATTTTTGATTGTGCAATAGTGCACTTTGGTCTGCCAGGCAGCAGAGGGCGGCGTCATGCGAGAATGAATGTGAATTTGCCTGTTATGTGTTGCCGTACATTCAGACCAGTCACTGGCCACAGAGCCTTACAGCCAGAGGAAATCAACAAGGAAGTGAATTGGTCTCCGTTGATGTTAACGCATAATGGATTTTTTACACCATCACCGCGGAAAATGTGTTTACAGTACACGGCGGCGCGACCCCTCATCAGCTTCAACAAGGTAAACGAACGAACGAACGAACGCGAACGAGCGCCGTATTGGCGCGGAGGTCTCTTGAGAATTGGGGCGAACAGGAACGTCCAAAGCAGTATAAGAGTTAATGTGTTTGTCCACAGACCAGTATAAATCAGGCATTACGACGTCATCACGGCCTGCTAAAGATACATTTTAATCGACTAAATTAACTTTAGATTTAGTTGACTAAAATGTAATGATATTTAATCAATTGAAGCTAGACTAACACTAAAACATTTCAGTTTTTAGACACTAAAATATGACTAAAACTAAATTGAATTTTATTCAAAAGACATCGACTAAAACTAAATCAAAATTTGCTGTCAAAATCAATAGTGCCTGGTTGCTTTTTTCTCTCGCTAAATCTGGCAGCGCTGCCTGCCATCAGTGATGTGCGGTCGCCGTGGTGTCGTCAAGGTGACAGACACAGAGGCTATGCACGGCGTGGGCTTGTGTGGGCAGGTGCAGATATCGGTGTCTGCTACCTATATGCATGCATGTGCACGTGCAGTCAGTGGCGTAGCTAGGGGTAGGAAAGTTAGACTGAGGTAAGGGGGCCCAAGGTGCCAGAGGCCCTCGAAAAGTCTGGATTAAAACTCTTTTTCCCCCAATAATAATAATAATTATTATGATGTTTATCATTTGTGTCTAAAAACGTAAAATTACTGCTGGAATAAAACCAATGAGCGATACAATTTAAATAATTGAGGGTCCCTATATTATATACTCACCCCTTACAAAGCTAAAATGGTTTCTCCTGCTTTCACGTTGTTTTGAGACCTATAGTAGCTTTGCGGTTTGTGCGTCCGCTTGCATCATGTTATGGTTGTGAAACTTAGGTGTGCTCTACAGGATAATTATGATCATCTGAAGTAAATGGAAAAGTCTTTTCATTGGCCCTGCAAACATAAGATCAACTCTCACGTTCTGTTCGCCCCACCCTCCCCCGGTCCTGACTGTAAAGCAGCTTCTTCAGCACACAACAGCATGCATTGAACAGAGACAGGGAGAGGGAGAAAAAAAAAAAAAAAGACTGCAAACATAAGATCAACTTTCAGGTTCTGTTCGCTCCACCCTCCCCCGGCTTCTTCCACACACAACACGCATTGAACAGAGACAGGGAGAGAGAGAGAAAAAAAGACGTAATGTGACATAGAGCAGCATGTTTCATTACTGTAAACTGAGAGGAGAGCTTGACTGTTTACACTCAAGGAAGCAGCTGATGTCTGTGGGTAAGCATGCAACAGAAAATCTTCTCCCCTCTTCCTTCTTCCTTCTTTATCCAACACCATTAAGCAATAAGCATGGATAAAGTTTTAAGCACAAACGCAAGTGTTTCGAACGAAACACCTGTTTGCTAAGTTCTGGAAGGAAGCACTCCCAAACTAGTGACATGATCAGTTGATCACAATCGCATCATGTTATGAATGTATGTAGGTTCCCAAATCAAAGTGAAAAATGGTTTGGTTTGTTGCAACAATGACTAGTTATCTAAAGTATGGTAATAGTGTCAAGTAGTGTGAGGATTAATGTCAGAGTGTTTGTGTTTGAGCGCCTCAGTGCAGCCGCTGCAGAGTTCATGTGCAACCTCTTCCAGAGAGATAGATGGAGACACTAGAAACTCTGCTGGAGAAACAAGACAAACTGCTGGATGTCCCTAGTAATAACAATAATTGTATAATATCCCATCATCTATCTAGTAGTCATATGATTATGTCATACAAAAATAACAATCTAGGCATCACAATATTTTTGTTTCAGTCAGTCACAGTAGGCTATTATTGTTTTGTGAACTCCCAAAATGTTCACAGGATCTTGCTGTAGATTAAACACACTGACTGACTTTGCTGTTAAAACAATGTATGTGCATACACACAGACACAGTACACACAAGAATGTCCTGTTATGCCATTCTCATATAGCCTTATATGATCTAGCCTGTTATACAGTAGATGTATTCTCAGATCATTATATCCAACCCTTGTTTTCCATAGTTTAGCTAACTAGCCAAAGTTCTGATTGCATGCAGACTCATTTTTGCATGTAGGCTAATCATGTTCATACTTCACCCAATCTGAATAGTCCTATACTGCTTATTTTTTCTCCTATTCTACTTCCTATGTATAGCCTATATGCTTCACTCCTCATGTGCATTTGCTTGAGCACTGCTGCTATTGATTAGTGATTGTATATTCTGCACAACACCTGCACATATTTAAGCTGCTACTAAAAATACAATGTAGTGTTTTATTGTTATACAGTTTTATATTGGCTTGCATGGGAGGCTGGGCTCAAGTCAGAGTTCTGGTGTCTCATTCACTTGCTGGTGATGATGGTGGTCTGCACTTTTTATTTCATGGGACTGTTGTGGATTATACTGTATTAATAATACAGTAGCTGTATCTGAGTGTGCATGTAATGGATGATTATGTGTAGTGATCATGGTTAGATCAAGTTAAAATTCCTGGACTTTGTTTCAAGAGCTAGCATTGTCAAATTGTTACACCAGACACTACATGTTTGTTTATATCCTGCTTAGGCTACAAGAGTAAAACTAAAAGTAGACAAAAATGGTAAATGGTGTTACAATTTGACAAATAAGGTGAACATGATTGCTGAGGCGATCACGGCTACCGTATCATTGTGAGACATGTCATTCAAACAGTAACAAAGTGTTCCCGGTTGGCCGGTTCTCCGCTTGCATGGGGGGGCCCATACAGATTTCTGGCCTAGGGGCCCAGAATTGCTAGTGACGCCCCTGCGTGCAGTATGATGCGTATGTATGAGGCGTGGGCTGGGCACATGTGTGTGTGTGTGTGTGTGTGTGTGTGTGTGTGTGTGTGTGTGTGTGTGTGTGTGTGTGTGTGTGTGTGTGTGTGTGTGTGTGTGTGTGTGTGTGTGTGTGTGTGTGTGTGTGTGTGTGTGTGTGTGTGTGTGTGTGTGTGCCTTTGATTTCTCAGGAGGTCTGACATCTGACAAAACTCTGGCTCAACTCCAGTCTGTGTCCAGTCTTGACACGCACGCGCGCACACACACACACACACACACACACACACACACACACACACACACACACACACACACACACACACACACACTGACGTGCGTGAGACATGAGGTCTGCTGGGATGAATAAGTGGGCTGGGAGTCACTGCTGGCTATATGAGGCTACTGCTATTTTGATCTACTATTTGATATGCCAAAAAGGGTTAGGACATTTAAGGGATTTTACCTAATGTTGCATTTTCTTTTTTTCACCGTCACCCTTAAAGGTTCGTAGGGCCAGCTAAACACAGGGTATAATTGTCATTATTTTGTCCAGCTCAAAACCAAAACCTGCATAATAACTTAGAGGTGATGCCATAGTTTTGTACCTTTTCTGTTTTATATGTGTATGGAGTTAACATTACTCTAATAGACACGGTACAATGTCTTTAAAGGTGATTATGACTATGAAATCATAAAATATGTGCCTGGCCCGCCATTGCGTGTTACTCAAAAATATTTGTGCTCTAAATTTATGTCCGGGCTGTAGCACGCAAACCAAAGCCTGCATAAAAAATGTGTTAGACCACTCTCTGTCCAGAGTAAAAAAAAAACGACATCTTTAGCAAGCATCTGTTTCCCACAGACAGCCTAGTCTGTATACTTTATAAGCAAGCTGCTAAGTGACCCTAAAATTTCCAGCTTTATGCATTAGAGCCTAATGTTGGATAAATGTACTCACTTTGTCTCCATGTGAAACGGCGCTCATTAGTTCCCACAGAATATGATGCAGTTTTATTGGGTATGCGATCTACGATGCCTGGGAAAGTAGGGCATTTATCACGACCCCAGTGGTAGAACGAGAAGAGAATTAAACCAATACAATACTTCTTAACGGCTTCTCATGCCTTTATGGATAGCGATTTCTGTTCCATTTTTTCTCTGACTGCTATAAACCTGCCCCCATACTTACACTAATTGGGCTTTTTTTCTGTACAGTTGCTTGTAGATCTGCTATTTTCAAAATATGTTTATTCATCTTGAAAATGTGTGAAAAGGGACATTCTGTGTAATGAGTACATGTACTTTTGGTACTTTCAGTAGATTTTAATGCCAATACTTTTGTGCTTCAGACTTTTACTTGTACAGTAACAGAGTATTTCCACATGTTGGTATTGATACTTTACTTTTACTAATTGAGTACCTTTTGCACCACTGGATGACATTGTAGACCATGCAGGTATCCAATTACTCTAATAATCTGTGCTGATGGTTACTGCACCAGTAGTCTCGCGTGGCCAGACTGTTGCATGACTCCGCGATTTGGAAATGCTCCTAGTCTGGGGCATCGTAAGAAGAACGATGAGTACCCGGTTAAAGCGGAAGTGAAGCCTCCTCGTCACTTCCGTTTCCGTCTCACATCACGCACATTTATCATTACCCAAATAAAAATCCTCTAAACATGTTTGGCTTGCTGCTTAGCAGAAATGACATTTTAAAATATATTTTCTTGATATATATTTTCTTCCATTACTGTAGTTCCAGACTCTATCCACCTGTTTCCGTGAGAATTTACTGTACCGTGGGACACTTTCCGTTAACAGCAGACATACAAGCTCACGTCGCGTCGCAGATGCAACCGTTGTGAGCTTGTAGATCACACTCGGCTGCTGCGCCGGAAGCTGCCGCACACCTTTTGCGCAATGCACGATGGGACGTCGGGAAGTTGTGGATAGCATTCAGAGATTGTGGAATAGTTGTCTGGCTACGCGAGACTACTGCACCAGTGATAAAATTGGTAAAATATACCAAAGCACACACCAGGTGCTGGACCTGATAAACATCAAGTGCTGGAACAAAGAACACATGGTTGGACGGACTGACCTCATGCTTCCTTCTATGCATGCATGAGTGGTCCAAGCTGCTGCTTTTCACCTGACAGGGGAGAGATTCCCCGGCTGGACGTAACGCGTGGAAGGAACACATTATTCCTACAGTACATGTCTTATAATGCTAATGGGAGGAGGATGCTCCACAATAACGCTCAACTCTCTTCAGATTCTTCTCTCATCAATATTTAGTGAAAATGGTGTTTCCCTGATGTACTGTACTGGTGAATGTGCATGCCAGTCATTTTGTATGCTGAACATTGAAAGTTGCTGCCTCTGAGCTTTGGACATGTCAGTGCAGATAGAATGATTCATTCGGTAACTGAACCCAGATATAGAATGAAAATAAGGAAATAGTTGTATTTCCTTATTTTATTCATCCTAGCTACAACTATATTTCTTTATTTCTATTTCAAATCTCTTTTTTTCTTCTTTCTTTTCTCACACCCAATGATAATTCCGCGCTTTGTCATGTCATGGATGTGCGTTGCCTTACAGTAGTTTACTGTGTGAAGGGAATCAATCATTATAGAGCAGACCTCTTCACTGCCATAGCCGGGCTCTTTCTTTCTTTCTTTCTTTCTTTCTTTCTTTCTGTGTGTGTGTGTGTGTGTGTGTGTGTGTCTGTGTGTGTGTGTGTGTGTGTGTGTGTGTGTGTGTGTGTGTGTGTGTGTGTGTGTGTGTGTGTGTGTGTGTGTGTGTGTGTGTGTGTGTGTGTGTGTGTTTGTCCGGAGCTAAGCTTATGCCCACTGCCTGTAGGCCAACTTTGTACCTACATGCATTTCTTGTTTTATATTGTTTGAAATATTCTAATTAAATTGTATAACATCAGACTGAAACCTTGGAGTCATACATACATCATAGACGACTGACATGCTGGCCACACGAAGAGCCACGCTGTTCCCATGAGATCCACATGATTCAATTCTTGCTATACCACCAAGTGACATTTCATCATTGTATCTCTCTATTCTATATGTGTCGCTGTCATGGAACAACAGCAGCTAAACCCCACACACAGTGCGTGTGCATGTGAGTGCATGCGTGTGCTGCGTTTTTCATATTCACTTCGCGAATATAAACCTCATTTGTAATTAACTCACATAACAATACACAAGTCAGGTTTATTTATGAATGATGTATGAATGCAACTATGAATACATGAATTATGTATACCTAACCTATATGCATCTGAGAGTGTACACACGCCAGGTGTACGTGAATATGTGCATGCTGGTTATTTTTTATCCCACAATTTTGCAACCCATTTTTCACCCAGTGCCAATTATCTACAGTAATGTAATCCTGGGCGCTACACTCCCTCTGCCAACCTGGGGAGAGCAACGGACTGACCTCATGCTTCCTTCTATGCATGAGTAGTCCAAGCTGCTTCTTTTCACCTGACAGATTCCCCACGGCCGGACTTAGCGCGTGGAAGGAACACGTTATTCCAACCAGTTCCTTTTCCCTCCATTAGGTGCCCAGGTTGGCCAGGGGGAGGCAGTATAATTACAAAAAACCTAGGGGGCCGTGTCCCCCAAATGTTGTGACGTCATGAAACGGTCACCTGTGCATTCAGTCTCAATGTTTGTAAACAAATAACTGGTCTATGGGGAGCGGGGATGGGCCATGGGGCGGGTGCACCGATAGGATCCACCAGCTGTTTCCTCTCCACCCTCCTCCAAAATGCCCAAAGACCACGCAGACCACTTTGTCAACTCTGTCAAAAGCAGGGGTGTTGTCCCGATTTAAAATTAATCAAACACGAAACTGAAAGTTCCTATGATTGGCCGCTAGTTCCGCTGTTCTGACACCAGAAGCAACATGTTCTCCATACGAGAACCAGTGGCTTTCCACCGTCCATATTTTTTTTACAGTCTATGGTCAAAAGTGCCTCATGTAGCTTATAATAAGATACATGTATCTTTCTATATATAGAGATATTTCTGTACCTCCTTCTCCTCGCTCTGCACTTCTCTATTTGATCCTAACAAGACTCGTTAAGGGCTCTGCCAGTGAAGGGGAGAGAGAGAGAGAGAGAGAGAGAGAGAGAGAGAGAGAGAGAGAGAGAGAGAGAGAGAGAGAGAGAGAGAGAGAGAGAGAGAGAGAGAGAGAGAGAGCAACATGAAGGGGGGGAGAGGGCAGGGGCGTCACAAGGTGGGGGTGGGGGGCGGAGTGGGACTGAGTTACTAGGGCCCAAGGTGGAGGCCGGGGCCTTTATTATTGAATTCTTTAACTATTGAAAAAATAGCAGATCTACAAGCTTGCAGCGCAGCACTCGATGCCACGCTGTGAGCACCGAGTATGTGTATATCTGCTATTTTTGAAAATTCGTGAAAATGTGTGCAAATCTTTGAATATATGTACTTTTTAAGCGAACATTTGTAACTCAAATTTTGCTTCTGGGGTCCCTGGAACTAAATATTTTGAGATGGGGTCCGTGGCAAAATATAAATCATTTTGGGGGTCCTTCACATGAAAATGTTTGAGCACCACTGACATAGAAACATAGGTTTAAAAAAATAAAAAAAGATTTGAAATATTCAAAGACTTGCACAAATCTTCTCGACTTTTCAAAAATAGCAGATTTACAAGCTCGCAGCGCGGCACTCGGTGCCGCACTGTGAGCTTGTATATCTGCTATTTTTCAGTAGTTAAGCACAAAATAATGCATTATAATGGAGGGCCCGCAGTGAATCCTTGTTCCCGGGGCCCAGAATTTGGTGCGACACCCCTGGAGAGGGGCGTGGCTAGAGGGAGCCTGGGAGGGAAAGAGAGAGTGAAAGAGAGAGAGTATGAAGGGGGTCTGGAAGATTATCCAGATTGCCAGAGATCCTAGTCTGCTATCAGACGAGAGTATTACTTTAATGAATCTGGCCCTCAAATCAAGTCTAGGAGATTAGCTTGTGCAGCTCGTTTCCTCTAAGCTTCTCAGGGGCAAGTTGGAGTCGAAAGAAAACAACTTTCTTGGCCTTTTGAACTTCTAATATATTGTGCACACATCAAGGGGGATTTTTTTTCGCACACTGAGAAACTCCATCACAAACATGACAGTTTATTGCACCTCATGGTGAAGCCGTGTGGATCTTCTTCAGAGTCAGACACTGAACAATCATACATGCATGCTCTATTGATCCATGATTTCCCAACCTGTGGGCCATGAGAATATTGTAAGTAACTTAAATCTATAAAAAGAAATGTCATGGTATTTTTTCCTTAAAGTTAAATCCGTCATTGTGATACAGATGAATAGTAGGCTATATTATGTTTGTAATCTTTTTCCCCTTTTCCGTCAGTTGTTTATCACACATCTATATGACATCAAATATGGGAAAGATTTCAGACCGATCAAAGCCTGTTGACTTTCATTATAAGATTTAAGTTAAATATTTCAAACGTATATGTGGGTGAAAGAAAATGTGGAGGTACTTCTTTGTCCTACTGATAGTGTGCATATAAAGGTTGTCAATTGGTCGAGAGGTTGCGAAATTAACTTCCGGACACACAGATACACACACATATTTTGTTTTACTTTCTTATTACTTACCTTCTTTCTTGCTTACTTTATTCAAAATTCCTCGGGCCAGGTCACAAAGTGATGTAATGAGCAAGCTGGCAACTTGTTTTTATATTGGTTATATGGCATAATAACATTTCTCAAAATGTGTTTTAGAGTATTGAGATTTAACTTATTTTAGTATTTTTGTACGCTGAGTACTCCATTTGAGAAACACTGTCCTATACAGACGTGCCTCTAACAAAAAATGTGAGATAACAGAGTAGAACTGCACCACACAAGTAATCTTCTAAGACAGGTATATACGAGACAAAAGAAAACAACTAGCACATAGTGTAACAAAAGGCAACAGAGGTAGGTGGAACTGTGTTGGTTAGGCCTACACACATATCAAATCCAGTCAGGCAAGACCTGAATTCCACCACTGGACAATGGCCAGGAGGAACCAAAACAAACTGAAATCTTGTTGTAACAAAATAATACTGGGTTCCCACTGGAGCCACTGTCTGACTCACTGAAAGTCCGGTGCCTAACTAGCCTGGGAGACTATTCAGCTTATACTGGTTAGAACAAAAGTCACTGATTCCAAAGAGCGCTGCCTTGCTGCCTACCAGCTCTGTCCTTCTGTGCTGAGCTGGTGAGGTGTCTCCCTAACGGCTCTTTTAACACGGCTTCCACACACACTGAGGGTAGCTGTGCATAGTTCATGAGGAACTTGAGCTAACAAGCTCAAGTGGAGACAACTCTCTCTCTCTCTCTCTCTCTCTGTGTGTGTGTGTGTGTGTGTGTGTGTGTGTGTGTGTGTGTGTGTGTGTGTGTGTGTGTGTGTGTGTGTGTGTGTGTGTGTGTGTGTGTGTGTGTGTGTGTGTGTGTGTGTGAGAGAGTGTGTGTGAAGCTGTCCTTTGAGTCAAGGAGATGGAATGTACAGTAACAGCATCCAATCACCATGCCCTTAAGCCCATCACAGTATCCAGAACGTTATGACGCTCCCATAGACTGTTGTAAACGAAGAATAACAAGAAGAATGCAGAAGTATAACGCTTGCCACCTCGCGATCATTAGTTCCAAACACTGCTGCATGCCGTTGTTCCAAAGATTGAATCCTCATAATTGAATCCTCATAATAGAATCCTCATAATCCTTCACCACAGTGACAGAACACAAGGGTGTTACAAGAAGGGATGTACCTTTGTTGTGACTGACGTTGAGGCCATTTGGCGCTAAAGTGTCCCGAGTGTCCATGAGCATTGAATGATTCAATTAACGTGTTGTGTCCTTGGTTTGGTTTTATTGTGACATTCAGTGACTTAACTGAATGCTTGTTGTTGTTTATACTTCCTTTGCTGGAAATATTTCAATAGCTAAAGACTAATCCAATTTAATAACGGTTAATTCCTTAACCTTGAGAACTCAAAACTTGTAATGCAGCAGAATAAATTAACTACTGTATAGTCCTTTAACCACTTATAAGCTCTATATATAGGCTACTTCATCATACAATGAATAGCAAAATAGCCGGTCTTCGCAACATGTCGTGATGTGACAAGTTGTGGGCTTGTATACAGTATCTGCTATTTTGCCAATCATGATAATTTTTCGGTATATAATTTTTATATACTGAAAATTCCATCAAACCCCCCCATTTAAATTCAGCTCCGTCCAAAACCTCACGTGATCCAACGGACGGGGTAAACAGGCCTGTGACCCTCCCAGACAGGCAATTAATCTATTTCCTTCCCCACAGGTAAGTCAGGTGTCCTGAGGGAAAGGGAACGGTACACAGTAAAGGAGAGTTCTGTCCTATACCGCCGCGGCCAATACAGCCTGCCAGTTCATTACTGAGACACGTCCTCTGTGAATCTGCCACCGTTCATTTTGTGCTGTCCTCAGGTGCTTATAGGAGTAACACCGCTTCAGAAGTATAGCTCTGTTGTTAGCAGCCTGGCTCCTGTTAAAATTGGCCATTAAATGATGCCCGGGAGAGAATAGACTTCCTCCTTCAGATGCCTGGCTTCGTAGGTGGGCAAGAAAAAACCTGCAGCTACAAACATAGTTGTCAACAGCAAGTACAATGCTAATTGCTGGAATAGTCTCGTCACACTGTCGTTCATTAATGGGTGAATTTTCTCCTTCTACCGTGTGCTTGAAATAATGACCGTATTTGTTTGCTGACACAGTCGGGAACACCCTTGAGGCTAATTTATTTTAAAGTGTCTACACAAGTCACTTTATGTATGTATAGTATGTATATATATATCGTCACTGTCGGGCAGAAACCTTGTATCTCCAAGTTTCAAAGTAAAGCACTGCTTCATCATAGGCCATCGCACAAAAGTAGTGAAAACGGCTGATTGGCTGTTTTCACTAGTTTAAATCATTTTAAAAATGAACGGTTTTGGACATACAAGGTTTCCACCTATATATATATATATATATTATATACAGTATATATATATATATATATATATTATATACACACTGTACATACATAAAGTGACTGAAGTATATAACTATAAATTTACAGATTGTCTGTCCGCCGTCTTCTACAATACTCTGATGCCATAGTACTGACGTCACAGACTGGCCTGGACACGGAACACCATATATGGGCATAAAAGGGTGAAACAGTGCCCTCATTTCTGACATCACAGATACCTCTGCCTGTACAGCGCAAGCGTAGCTGCCATTGTAACAGCCGCGTGCTGAAACAATGCCCAAGTTTGACTGACATCAATGATACGTCTGGGTTCTCCTACTTCTGAGACTCCACTACATTCAATTCAATCCCTCATATACTGTGCACACCACCGTGCAAGTTCCTAGTGTGTGCGAGTAGAGTAGAGTAGACACACTGTATACATGGCGTATATAGAGTAAATATATTTCCAGGAGCATCCGTTATTTCTAATATTGAAGGAATGGACCCAGCTGCAGTGCTTTACGGGGGTGGCTGACCTCATATTGTTCAATCCTCATGTGGCTGCTTAAGCCCACCTGTCAAACCTGCACAGCGCTGCTTTATTTGTACACCTTGAAGTGAGCGGCAGTTTTTCTCATTCCTCCTTTCTGCACCCATACCTCCTCCTTCTCGCTCTGCACTACCTCTACTTGATCCTAACAAGACTCGTTAAGGGTCTCTGCCAGTGAAGGAGTGCCGTCAGAGAGAGAGAGAGAGAGAGAGAGAGAGAGAGAGAGAGAGAGAGAGATGGGCATGCAATGAGGCAAACCTTTTGGGAGAGGAATGAGAGGGAGGAAATGAAAGAGAGAGAGAGAGAGAGAGAGAGACTGTCTGCTCAGGCAATTCTTTCAAGGAGCATACTGGTGGTCTGGCATGTCTATCCCACTGACTGTGTTTCACGGTGTACGTCACATTACTGCCGATCATCTCCAAAGAATACTGTAGCTGGTCCCAACTGTGCATTGCGATTGGCCGCGAGGCATTTGGTGGTGCCGTGCCAATTACCGCAACACACCAACGGGTAAATCGGCGGTAAAAGTATTGACTCTGTGATAAGTTGTGGATCAGTCCAGCTGGTGTTCGCCCTAGAGCAACATGTAGGCTAATCGATGGGGAACTATTTGAGATTGCCGAGGGCAGACAGAAATGCAGTTTAGCTAAATTGAACACTATACTAACCCATATATTTGCTTTAAAAAGATTTAACTACATTGCAATGCTGTATAAAAGCAATAAAACATTCAAGGTCCTGCTTCATCGTGGTTATTGGCATGCTGTGCAGGGCGACGGAGCGTGCAGAGCCATGCCGATAACCTCGATGAAGCGCTCCCTCTCATGTGTTATTGCTTCATTATTTCCAAGGAAGCTATGGATTCCATTCATTCCAGTACAATATAAAATCTACTTGCAAAGACGTTCATTTTATTTTTAGAGCTTATCATTGCATTTTAAGCTCATTGATTGAAAAGTCTAGCTGCAAATAGATCGCAGAGATATAACAGTATTACGTCTAATAAAAACTATGTGGATTTTCACTCACCCAACCGTCACCTGTCTACTTTAACCACACTGACACAAGTTATATTTTGTTATATTTCGGGTGGAAACCCAGTATGTCCAAAGCCGCTTGTTTTGTATTTATCATTTTAAAAAATGATTTAAAATTGTGAGAATCGTCAATCTGCTGTTTTCACTAGTTTTGTGTGACAGTCGTGTGATGAAGCAAGGCTTTACTTTATGAAAAACGTACAAATTTGAAACTTGGAGATACAAGGTTACAGTGAAGATGTCTTATAGTATGTTCTACTAAACCTTTTGATGTGGTTCAAAACACAAAGCCTAAAATCTCCTTTGTAACACTTCACTTCCCGCACCAAAAGAAAGATTAGGATATGTTTTAACTTGATTTTGTGGTTCATTTGTTTTTCATTTGGACTGCATTGATCTCTTGCACTCGTAAAGTGAAGGGCGGACTTTACACGATCAGCCCATTTGATTTAAGAGTGCCGAGTCTCCCCTGTGAAATAAGGAATGTAGGAGAAACCTGAATTGATATTTATGAATTATTTCCATACAGTATTTACATACCGATTTCAGTTCTGAATGACATTATCAAATTTTTGACCAAAGTCAGATTATTATGTTGTTTTTAGGGGCCTTGAAGTGGGATGGTACACTGTGTCAAATAATATATCGCAAATACTGTAGATAATGACTGTATATAGAGAATGTACGTGTTGGTACAGTCCTTTAAGTGGAAGAACAATGAACGGAAAGACACACACACACACACACACACACACACACACACACACACACACACACACACACACACACACACACACACACACACACACAGACAATGTTACAGCGAGAGTGTGTGTGTGGGGGGCCTGTCTAATGTACAAATGTAGATATGCCAACGCCATACAGCAGCTTTAGCAATGACATCCTCCTGTCACAGCAATAGCGCACATTGCTTTGAAATGAATGGAACTGAACTGAATGGGGAGACGAGGAAGAGAGAGACTGTGAGGTAAGGAACATCAGCGGAGAGCCAGAGGCACACAGAGAGACAGGCATGAGTGAGGCAGAGAGAGAGAGAGAGAGAGAGAGAGAGAAAGATGCAAAGGACCAGTGGCGTCAATTGGGTATGGCAGGGGTATGCAGCTGCCATAGCCTGGGTCCAGGGGAGAAAATAAAAGTTACTTTTAAATATAAATCCTTGAATGTCTCTTAATTTGTCTATCTGCTCTGGTTATTATGTTGTAAAATGACAGTAAAATAACTACAAATGCAAAACTTAACAAAAATGTTGTTAAATGGTTATTATAATTACATTCTCCACACTTGTATTCTCGCCATCTTAACAAAATGTTATATTCCCAGGTTCCGCAAGTCAGCTGCACAGGTGCAATTCATTATTGTTAATTGTGGCACGTTTACTAACATGCCAAGTTTAGCTGCACTTGAACAACCATTCCAGGCTGCCTTATCCAGCCCAAGAAACCGTAGAAACGGGGGAAAACATAGAATGTACTTCTTAAAATAAATGTATCATGCCTGTTGCTAAGGTATGGCAACATGACTGGTGTCTTGCACGCCCGCCTTCGCACGCGTGCAAGACACCAGTCATGTCGCCATACCTTAGACTTTTTCTGAACTGACGCCACTGCAAAGGACGTTGACAAGGGAGATGAGGGAGCTACGGAGAGGGAGAGGAGAGGAGAGTGATGGGAAGGGAGCGTTGAGCGATGTAGAGGAGGCTGGGGTAGATTTCCCTGTACCTGTGGAGGAGATTAAGGGTTTCCATCCTGGGTGATTAATGAGTCCCTCACTTATTGCTCAGCCCCATCTCCCGCCCATGAATAATCACCATGCTCACACTCTCTCACACTCTCTCACACACACACACACACACACACACACACACACACACACACACACACACACACACACACACACACACACACACACACACACACACACACACAAAGGGGTGCGTGTGTGTGTGTATCTGGCAGCGAGAAAGGACCACGAGAGACGAAGGATGAGTCAAAAATATTATGTACAATGTGCGTGTGTCGCGGTCAGCTCCTGAGAGAAAGTCTGGGGGAAAAACCCACTTGTTACATTATAGAGAGAGGGAGAGCGCCAAAGAAAAACACAAATACTTCACACTGCAGCCTGTTAACAAAATGACCAGAGATTGAGCTGCCTGCACCTCCTGCGGAGAGCAGGCTGCATATACGCCGCGTCGCGCGGAGATCATTTGTCGTCGCCGTGGCGTCCCTCCCTGCGAGAGTCCTGTCCACATGTTCTCCAGACCTGTAGGTCACCGTCTTCCCTAGAAGATTTACAGCTCGCAGCAGTGCAAATACTGTAGCTGTAAATGGAGTGGGCAGGTCCACTCACTGATCACCATATGTCTCTGCTGCTAGTGATTTATCTTTTTCCTAGTTTTCTTGCCGCTGCTGTGACTTTGCTGCTGTGAAATGACTGGATTTCTCTTCTCTTCTCGGTAGCCATACATAACTCACATACTATATTAAAGCAATAAGCCACAAGAGGCGAGTGGTTACCGGGGGAGTATGCACCGGCTGAGAGGCGTTGGGAAACACGAGGCGCAGCCGAGTGTTTCCGACCCTCTCAGCCGGTGTATACTCCCCCGGTAACCACAAGCCTCGCGTGGCTTATTGCTTTTCTAAAACGGTCACAATATTGCAACATGAAAATCATAGCATTGCATCATTTAAAGAAAGAAGTACACTTCTCCGCCACCAGGAAGAGACATTTCCTTGCGTTTACCAGCCACATACAGGAAAGGGACTTACGGAAGCCAGTGTTTACAAAGTCACGTCATTCTTTTTGCCCAAAAAAATAGGGAAACAACACTTATGTTAGATCAGTCTCATGTTAAGAAGTTAAGAACCATATTCAATCCATAGACATGTTTATTTTCATCCAGATTTAGCTGCTATGTGGGTGAACATCACATCAAAACGCTAGCATAGCAACCTAAGCTAAACAGCCGAGTGGTGCCTGGAGAATAGAGGGCGCTTGTTGCCTTTACAAGCCCCGCCCGGAGCCATTCAGTCACTCTCCTATGCATGCGGGCGGTGCTTAGAAGCACCCGCACGGCAGGATTTGAGAGGAAATCAAACGCTCGCTTCTTTAGTTCAGCCTCACGGCACAGTGGAAAGAAATAACGCACCTGGCTTTGATATAAAATGATTCAAGGTATGGGTTACAGTCTCAGGTATACCATGGCAACCAGCCAATCAGAATCAAGGAATGGAACTAGCCGTTTTAGAAAGTGCAACAGGACATCGCAGAGCATACTGTACAATACATTTAGACAAGGCATATCCAATTTTGGACACCCATTCAATCACTCACATAAAATGTGATGTTCGCTACAATACTATTAGGAGGTAAATACCTAATGTCCTAAATACAAATTTATATGTATGATTTTTTTCAAGTAGACGATCACTTCTCCCCTATAGCCTACGCCATTTGAAATCAGTCTGTTGCTAACCAGAGAATCTAGCTGTAACATTGAGAAGGTACAGGAAGGGTTAATATATAGAGGCAGAAATGAACAGAATGAAGTGTCTATGTACGGACACGGCCTTCATCTAATAACTACATTTTATCTTGTTCATTTGCCAGGACTGGAGGAAAAATAATTAGTTAAGGTATTGTAAAAGTGATATTAAAGTTAGAAAAAGGTTAAACCTCGGAGCAAGATAAATATATGAGAACATTTAATGAAATCAGCACAGGATTAAATGTATGCGAAAGCAAATTTAAGCTTTCCATAGTATATTGTACAAGTTAAAGGTATACACACACCAGTATGTCATTGTAGGTGAGCATCATTGTGAACGTTGTTGTCCGACCTAGCATGGGGTTCAGAATAAAACAGCCCAATGTAGTTTCTCATGGTTAAAACACAAACACACGCACGCACGCACACACGCACGCACGCACGCACGCACTCACGCACACACGCACGCACGCACGCACGCACGCACGCACGCACGCACACACGCACACACGCGCACACACACACACAGAAGTGTATACAATACAATACAATCGGAAACAAAATATGTCCAGGTGAAAAGAGTGTAACAGTTTTCATTACGTGCAGGCAGAGCAGACACACACACACACACACACACACACACACACACACACACACACACACACACACACACACACACACACACACACACACACTTCTCGATTAATTAATCAAAAAAGTAATCGATAGAATAATTGCTGAGAAAATAATAGATATTTGCAGCCCTAGTTGCGTAGCAACACTTGTCTACAAAACACAGACCATTGCCTGGGCTAAAATGGCATTCGTGTGATTGTCTGAGTACCAGTGCTGCACCATTTAGAAGTCCTTATTTCTTTAAGCGCCATTACTAAGCAGCTTGGCACTTGGCTGCAGGAGAATATTGAGGGCCAGTGCTGGCAAATCAAACCTAGTTAGCAGCACTTAGTTGTCATGTAATGATGAGCTTAATGATTAATGCCTGAATCTCAATTTACTTAATGAAACGTAATGAGGATAACATTATGCATTAGGGTCAAATTTTAATGAAAACTTGAGCTGTGCGTACATTTGCATTACCTCGGTTAGCTGCTATTTCAGTGAAAGCAGCAGAGCGAGGGGGAGAGGGAGAAAGTGTATGTGTGTGAGAGAGAGAGAGAGAGAGAGAGAGAGAGAGAGAGAGAGAGAGACAGAGACAGAGACAGAGAGAGACAGAGGGGCCCTGAGAGATTGTTGTTATTTGTTCATACCTGTCATTTAGATAGCATTTTTATTTATTTTTATTTTATGTACCTTGCTCAAGACCGTCTGCTAAATGCCTAAATTGGAAATTGGAAATTTGTTTCAAAAGCTTTATATCAAAAAAGCTTATACCAAGCTACCCTCACCAACATGTTTATAAAAAACATACAGGTTTTCTGAGTTGCAATGTGACATATAATAGCTCTGTTTACACAATGCCGTACCCTCACCAACTGTACAGTATACTTGTGTTTTCGACTCGTTTTGAAACATGTTTTAACAAAGCTCAATTAAATTGCATTGAACTGATTTGAATTGAGAGGGAGAGTGAGAGAGAGGAAGAGAGGAAGAGAGAGACAACCATTGTTCTTTTTACGAGATGTAAGAGGTTCTACTGCCACAGCGCATTAATTTGTGTCTGTATCATTGACTGTATGTACTCTCTCTCTCTCTCTCTCTGTGTGTGTGTGTGTGTGTGTGTGTGTGTGTGTGTGTGTGTGTGTGTGTGTGTGTGTGTGTGTGTGTGTGTGTGTGTGTGTGTGTGTGTGTGTGTGTGTGTGTGTGTGTGTGCGTGCGTGCGTGCGTGCGTGCGTGCGTGCGTGCGTGCGTGCGTGCGTGCTAGCATTGATGCTCATGCTCTAAATCTTCTGTGTGTGAGTGCATGTGCGCACACATAAAATCTCTGCTGTGATAAGACATGTCTCAGTCAGACATTCTCTGTACTGATAGCTTCATCATAGTTGCATCATCTTCATGAAGAGCAGGATGTGAGGAGAGGAGAACCTATTACCTGATACCCTCCAAGCACTCGTTTTTGCCTTTTGGGGTTGATTGAGAACAAACTCGGGGGACTCTATAGGGCCTGCATTTTGGGGAAAGTCATAGTTGCGGTGGGTGTTAGGCACAGTGTAATCTCTAAAGATTACACCACTTCCTTAAGCATAGTGTTGTTGCTAGTAGGATTAAACACAGGAGCATGCAGGAGGAAGTGGATTAAGAAATGAGAGGAGCCAAACCGACGTCCTGTCTTTACACCAGTGGTTCTCAACCTGTGGTCAAGACCCCCAGAGAGGTCCTCAAATTATTTTGGGGGGTCCCCAGATGTTTAGCTAACATTTCTAAAGTGACAATTTAAGGACTTTAGACCTTTTAGGTACCTCTAGTCCGGGGGTCAGCAACCCACGGCTCTAGAGCCGCATGCGGCTCTTTAGCGCCGCCCTAGTGGCTCCCTGGAGCTTTTTCAAAAATGTATGAGGGAAAAATATTTTTTTTTGTTTTAATATGGTTTCTGTAGGAGGACAGACATGACACAAACATTCTTAACATTTTCCAATGCTGTAAAAATGTGTAGAATAAATATTAAATTTCAACATTCTCTCCAGGGAAAATAAACAATTAATCATGAATGCTCATTATGTATTTGTAGCCTACTTTGTCATTTTGATAGTAGGCTAATATAGCTAATATAGACACTTACAGCACGTGTTGCCTTCATTATAAGGCTTATATAAGGCTTTAAATTTTTTGCGGCTCCAGACAGATTTGTTTTTT
The DNA here is from genome assembly GCF_963921795.1 of Nannobrachium achirus. Taxonomy (NCBI): domain Eukaryota; kingdom Metazoa; phylum Chordata; class Actinopteri; order Myctophiformes; family Myctophidae; genus Nannobrachium; species Nannobrachium achirus. The sequence continues at coordinate 37,014,540 of NC_137826.1, forward strand.
GTTTTTTTGGTCCAATATGGCTCTTTCAACATTTTGGGATGCCGACCCCTGCTCTAGTCAAACATTGGTCAAATTGTCAAATATTAGAAGCAGAAATTGTGAAAATAGCAGATCTACATGCTCACAACGCCTCGCGAGGCATTGTGAGCATGTAGATCGGCTATTTTCACAATGGAATAGATCGAGTCAAACTAAGTGTTATGCCAATTCCGACAATTCCAAGTGCTTGTGGAGGGGTCCCCAGTTCAAATATGATTATTTTGGGGGTCGCGGCCTGAAAAGGTTGAGAACCACTGTTCTACACAAAGGAAATCCCTGCCCATTGTTTTGACCTGCAAGGTCCAATTGTGTGCAAACGTCCTTTCCTCAGTGGCATGATGGGTCTCTGCTTCTGTATACGTTTCTCTCGCTAGTGCAGTCAGCGCTCTATCACTTTCTCGCGCACTCATTCTCCTGTCTCCTTCAATCTCCCACTCTTTTTATCTCCTTCTTTTTTGTCTGCTATTGTCTGCCTCATTCCTACTGCGTCTGTCTCCTGCCTGTCTCATTTCTCTAATATGTCTCTTTCCTTCTATACACCCCACCTCCTCCTCCTCCTCTTCTGTCAGTCTATCTCTTCATTGTTGGCCCAGGCTGCAGGGTGTTGTATCGGGTGTCATGGTGTGTTGTTGCTTAGACTGACAGCTTAAATCTTATTTCTCGCCTATCCAGATTCGAAGCTGATTGTTGTTTTTGGCGGAAACTGATCTTTGCGAGTTTGCAATTTGAATCACATTTTGTAAGTGATTTGAAATGCAATTCATCGCTGCATTCCAGAGATGTGTCTCTGTCTGGACACTTTTTGAATGACAGTGTTGCTCACGGAAAACACGCATTGCATCACAACGTGTTCTAAGCGCGTAGATCGGCTATCCTCAACCAGCGAATCCTTGCGATAGAGTACAAGTTAAGCATGTCTCACGCCTCGTGTCAGTACATCATGTACCACAGCAACCAGTGCGGATAGCTTGACGATGATGTCTGAATAGACAGATCCGATCTCATCCTTTGCAAATTCTGTGCACACCGAAATATCATACTGAATCTGTGAGAAACAACACAGATTGAATAAAAGTCTGATAAAAGGGGAAAGTTGTTTGTTTTTGTACCGTTATATCTACAGTATATGTGAATTAACTCTGTTAGAGGCTCTCTTACTGTACCACCCACGCTGGCTACTCTCCCGTCCATTCTCACCATTTATGTTTGCTTTTCTCACTTGTTTTTTTCCACACACTCTTTCTCTCTCTCATCTGCAGGCCTCCCTCTTATCTCCTTGTTTTCTGTCTCACCCTATATTTCCCTTTGCTTTTCTCTCACTTCCACCGACCTCCACACACACACACACGCACACACGCACGCACGCATGCACGCACGCACGCACGCACGCACGCACGCACGCACGCACGCACGCACGCACACACGCACACACACACACACACACACACACACACACACACACACGCACACATGCACGCACAGACGCAGAGTTTGTGTCCTCCTCTCTCCCCTCAAGCCTCAACAGTCCAGACATGACAGTTAGCGGCAATGTTCGATCAATAGTGCTCATGAATCCCAGGAAAGTTAATTACTAAGCTTTTTTTTGGGGGGAGGGGTGTTTACAAAACCATAGGAATCATTAAGTATATCATGTTGTGTTAACCTTCCCCAGCCGGTAGACAGCCTGTGGATATCGTTGCTACCTTGTCTGGCAGAAACCTCATATCTCCATCAAGATTTTCGTGCAAAAGTAGCAACACTTGCTGATCTACAAGCTCACAGCCCGTAGCTTATCGCCGGCTATTTTTTGCTATTTTTTTAAACATGTGAAAGTGCTAGTTAAGTGCGTATGTGTGTTATAAATACTGGACCGATGAAAAGTATAAGCTAGTAACTAAACCTATATCTATTGGAACACGGGTAGTTTTTTTTTTCCTACATGAATAAGTGACGGTTTCGGGCATACAAGGTTACTTTACACCCAGCAGCAACCATGTGCCATTTGTCTGGGTCACCTAGATGAGGAGGGAGAACAGAGGCTGCAGGGATGCAGACCAACCTATTAGTAAACAGCCCGTGGCAACCGCAAATCCTTCCATCTGTTAAATCCAATTCAGTTGACCTCAGTTCAGTGCCGTCGGTTTGCTTTATTTTACCATGACACTGATTCTGTGCACCCTACGGCTGTCACGATCGTGAAACCTTAGCTGTTGATTAACTGTCATACAAATAATTGCGATTTGTTCTTTAATTGTGTTGAAAGTGGTTGAAAGAGCACGGACACATGATGTGGAAATAATGGAATGGAAATATGGCATTTGTGTTCAATGTTTCTTTCATACAGATGACTGGAAACGATTAAATGATTATGCAAAATAATTGTGATTTGGACCTAGCGGTACGAAAGCAGGACAGCTTCAGGACAGCTGTCATAAAGGACTAACATTCAGTATAATAGTGACAACAGTCCTCGTTTCTTGGCACACAGACAAGGACATTTTTTGTCTCTCCCTCGTCTTTCGAGGAACATCGATCTGAGAACGTTGAGTCTGGATGTTGACAAGGCATCAGGATGCATTTCACAACAGACTTTTCAAACCAACGCATAAAGAAGAAAAAAAAGGTTTCTCCAGCTCTGCTTTTTTTGGCAAAGAGCAGAGGATGTAAATAAATGCTGCTTTGCCAACTGAATTTTAGTTTAGGTCGAGAAGAGAAAACTTTATTAATCCCCAAGAGGAAATTCAGCTATTTTACCTCGGCAATAAAGTCAGTACAGGGGCAAGAAAACTAGGAATACGATAATTCTGTAGTACAGACATATGGTGATAAACAAAGTTTAGGCTATAATTCATAGTATTTGTGAGGCTGATTATGGTGGATTTAGATGTTACATCGATGCTATTTTCACACCCAGTTGAGCAGGAAAGTTCAGAACTTTAGGTCTTTTTGCAGTAGACAGACAGAGAAGCTATAATCTAAAAGGGAGTGTTCTTTTGACAGATCACACTTTTACAAATCAATGAACCAACAGATAAGACTTTAGCTCACTGTTCCAATGTTTGTTTTGTGAATGAATAAATGAATACTTAAGGCTGCTAAAAGTTATCCACCCAGACAGTCAATGTTCCGGTTCCATCGATTTGACATTATCTGCACCCCACGGCCATTCTGTGGGGATATATTGTATCCAGAATATATGATTAAATGTATACATTCCCTTTTGGGAAATGATATATTTGCTATTTTTGATAATATCACAATTTAACAATTGTAATAAATCCCCATTGATCCTAGTGTTCCTAATTTGGTAAAATGTACAAAGTTTTTCGAATTATAATAAAGATTATCGAATTAGCATTGCAACATATTGAGGGTGTAGATTGGCTATTTTATAAGTACTGTATGGCTTACAGTTTTGAATAATATACATTGAAACATGTCTTGTAGCACTCACTCACTGTGTATTATTGCTTTATTAACCTTTTTTTCTATTACATATATATTATTTATTAATGTCTCTATACTACATACTTTATTACTTATATCTGATCTTAATTCTACATTCATTTATTCACAGTTCTATATCAACGAATGGCTTATGACAGGCTACATCAAAATAACCTATTTCACTTTGTTACGGAATGCATGGCAGTCTAGTTGAAATGCACAACACCCACCACCATCAAACCCAACCCCAAGGCACGTCAAATCAATGCTTTCATTCTTCATCTATCTGCATCCGTCTCACAGGCCAAACTGTCACCCAAATTACTGCTCTGTAGAATTATGACCTCATTGGATCTGGCAGCGTATCATACCGTGGGCAATCTTAAATACCACAGACAGACCTGGCTGTCAGCAGTGATGACTCTATCTCCAGGAGAGCTACATGGAGTAGACAGGTCATGTCCTACGGTCTTTCAACACCGGTGGATTGGGAAGGCTTGGATCTATGTTCCCAAAGTTCCTCGCAAACATTTCAAAGTCTATCAGACACTCTCTGATGTAGGTCCGGCCAGGTAATTCTGTCTTTTGATAACTGACATTATCATGGCTTGTAGGTGAGCAGCCTTAGAACTGAGAATATGTAAAGATACACACAAGATCCTAGGCATTCATTTATTTCTGGGGGGGAAGAAATGTACCCTTATCTCTGCTCAGAATAAACACTGTGTGTTACTGTGTATGATTGCACAGTAGGTGTAACTCTGTACGTTTGCACAGTAGCTTGCTAAGTCATCATTACTTACAAATTCTTGGCAGCAAGAAAAAGTCATAAAAGCGTAGTTTTGTGTGTCCTGGCGGCTGGTGTGCCTTCCATATTTCCGGCATGGTGTCAGTGTAATAAAGAACAGATGCTATGAAAAATTATCTCTAAAAACAGATAAAAAAGGACAGAATTAAGACGAGACCAGATGGTTGGAACTGAGCAGTCCCGTCCCCCCCCGTCCCCCCCCCCAAAAAAAAAAGTATCTCAGTACAAAATCCTGTTTGTTGTGCCTCTGATTTGACAAACAAGCACCTTGTGGTGCAGAAAAAACAGCAGAGCTGACAGGCACACATGTCTGTTAGCTTGCTTCTAAATGTCTGCACACCAACAGTACTACTTAACTAAACTTTCCTGTTCAGAGAATCTGAGAGTAATACATGTTTCAATGTTGTTGGACTGATTAATTAATAGCAATACACAGAACAATACAATATTAAAAAAATATATATATTTATGATATGAATAATGCGATACAATCACTGAATGAAAGCATGCCTAATAAGTCTGAAGTTTGTGAAATAATAGACAAACCAATAAAACCAGTAATAACTTTGTTAACAACCCTACATCTGCAACTCTGGAAAACCAGATCTCCTTAGGCCTATATGTGGTTGTATCAGTCGGATCTGCGGTTGTGGACCGCCTATCTACCTTGAGCTACGTACGTTCATAGGGCTCAACCCCAGTCATGGTTAAACAGATTTTGATGCTATATTAATTAATTTTGCTGGGTTCACCCGTCAAAGACCCCTGGGGGTCCCTGGACCTCACTTTCAGAACCACTGCAATAGAGTGTAAAAGGTTGCTAGGCCATGCAGCATGCTTTGGGTTCAGGACGCACCAGGCTTTTTGTTCAGCACCATGGACAGTTCACCAGGCTCTGTAATCAGGACCCGGGACAGCTCCATGGAGCTGAACTCTGCAGTGACAGCTCCTATTTAAAGGAGAATTTCGCTCGAGCCGTCGTACCACGTTAATCTGATGTTATGATATTCCACAACGATCGGTACAGGTTTTTCCATCTCAAGTTCTCGGCAGCTCCGACCGTGAGTGGTGGGATTTTACGCTAAATCGCTTATTTGTATAGCTCGACAATTCCTTATTTATTTAGTTATTTTTTTTTATTTTTTACATCTGTCCTTAATAATGGCGGAGATGTCTGCAGTGTTGTCAATAATGGGCTGCTGCAAAAATGTGAACGGACGCTAGACCCCCTCTCATCTCAGGTCAGACCTAACTTATTTTTTTATCAACTCTAACACTGCCTAATGGATGGAATATGCACTCTCATAGTACAGACAGGGTCCATTTGGATCGCCTCAAGGAACACCGAGGGTCCCTGCCTGAACCCCACTTTGAGAACCACTGTGTTTGGTAATAACCAGATGTTGGACTTTCTTGCGACGGTGGAAACTAAGCGATGGAAGAAGTCTTGGTAATTGAGTTGTAGAATCGTGGCACAAAGTTGTTGCTTCAGGAGAATAGGGCTTGCACACAGTTTTTTATTATTGTTGTAACAGTTGATGTTGCAACTGTAGGTTTTGTGGTCCTCACACACTTGCGTTTCTCTGCTTGTACCAGATGTGAGAAGTGACAAATAAACCCTCTTGATCTAGCAACCGATGACACTTCTCTCTGGTCACTGACATAGCCAGGGGGATGGTGGGGAAATCCATGTCTCTTCTTTTCAAGTTCAGAATTCTACAACTGCTTCTGTTATTGTAGGTGGGGAGAGAGAAAGCTATGATTCTTTCTTATTCAGTATTGTCTCGTTGGAATACCTTCTAGCTGTTGAAATGATAGTGAAATTGAGCACTTTCACACTGGCAACTTTATTTTGGGCATGTTTTAGCAAAAACAGTCAAATTGCAGATCTACAAGCTGTGAGCCAGTATTTTGCTGGGGAGCCCCTGGAGCCCTTGCAAGGACCCCTGGGTATCCCTGGACCCCACTTTGAGACCACCAGCCTAAATTACAAGGACTTTGTTTGTGAGTGCACTAGGGGAGCCCATATGATGGTATGGTCTCCGATTTGTAAGGCTTCTAGGAGAGAGAGAGAGATTTGGATGTATTTTCATCTTAAAACTTCATCTAAAATGGGACGGAGCTGGTTATTTGCATACAGGCATATGGAATATGTCCACAGAGAGAGAGATTCTGTGATTTTGAGAATTTGGGTTAATAAAACCAATTCTAATCTCTCTAGGGAGATGACATTGAATAACAAACCTCATCATTGAAATCCACATGAAATAAGCTTTCGATACATTATCTGACATCTCATATAAATGATAACAAAACTGTATTTAAGTTGCCATAACTATCGTCATGAACTACATTAATCCATTTGAATACATTGTGACTTCAATGATTCATTTGGACATGGCATAGGCAAATCCCATTACAGCACTCGCACATTTATTCCAATTTCCAGAGAACTGCAGAAGTCTTTTTGTGTAAGGAACTTCTCACCAGATAAGGGTTTAAGTCATAGCTATGCATACCAATCTAGTCTGTTTTTTTCTGAGATTTGTAAAGGTTAACACATGGATACCATAAGCTCAATAAGGAGATTCGTAGGGACAACCTGTGTGCATGTCCATGGCACATTGTCACTGAAAAGGTTGCAGTGGATCAGCCTCATATAGGTGAGAAAGCCATGTTAACCACTTAAGCCCTATTTCAGAAATAGCTAAATTAGGCGATCTACAAGCTCACAATGTGTCACATCACAGTGCGGGTATTTTAACATTTTAACAACTTTAGGTTTAAAGTGGTTAAAAGATTTCTGGTAATTGCTTGGTGTGCATAGAGAGTGAGAAAAGGACACAAAACATGTCCTTAAGTGATAATCTATACAATGCACCAATCAATAATATAGATTATTATGGTGTGCATACTTGTGAGTGTGCATGAAGCCAATTATATTTGACCTCTTTCTCCACAATTCTTTGCCGTTATGCCAATTGATTCTTCCCCACACACATTTCTATATTGTCACTGCTGTTGTATCCTACTGACTCACCTGCCAGTGAGGAGCTCCCACCGAGAGGACGTAGAGCCTTCGTCCTACTCCTCCCACGCAACACTCCCTGCTGCCACCCCAGCGCCTACGATTACATGCAGTGACAATTATCATCCTCCCCGCCCGGCTTCACTCCCCCGAAATCAGGGGGAGTTTTGTTTACAAGTCAGTGAAGGTTCTAGATGTTGTGCACAGAGATGGCGTGATGTGTATTTGAGAGGGAGTTTAAAGAATAAGTGGGGTTAATATACTGAAGTTTATTTTGTGTTCATGTCAAATTGCTCCCTATTAGATACATGGTGTTGGTGTGCTTGCTGAGCAGTGAGGAAACACTCTGTGACGTGCAAGTGTCTGACAGCCTCGCCGGGTTTGCATTTCTCACCTCAAGTGAAGATGTTTTTTTGTTTTTGTTCATGCACAGTACGCCATTTACATAACAACATGTTAGTGCGTACAAAAGCCTAAGCGACCGTGCTTAGCTGTCCTTGAATTTCTCCTGCCATTGTCACTCGAACTGGTATGGAATGAATAAGAAATGGTGAGCAGAAATAAGCAATGGCCTTTATACGGTGTGTGTAAAAGAGCCAGCGCGAGGAGGCTATGTATCATTTTGTTTGCCTCTGTAAGCTGATGGTGGCCATTATTTTGTTGAGGAAGGTACCTTTTTTCCCTGCTTGGAGGCAGGGCTTGTGTTATTATAGTCCACCAATTTAGACATTTTGATAGCCTTATACAGTAATATGACTCGGAGAAATAAGGAACCCTTCGCAAAAGAAGTGTTGCAATTGCAGTGATGTGAGACATTTAGTGGTTGAATAGTCTTATTGAATTGCACCTTTGACTATTGAATTGTATTCATGGAAAATATCCTTTTGTTATGGATGACTTTACCACTGTGTTAAAGGTCTTAAGTCTACTGTCTTCAAAAATAAAACTAATGTTTGACCCTGGCTTTTGAATAGCTGTGATAACAATGGGATTTCACAGAGCCGTGCTGGTTGTTGAAGCCAAGGCCTGTTACCTTTTGCAGCATTGAGAGGGGAAACAGCCACAGGGTTCTCCTTGATATTGTAATATATACAGCACTTGTCTTCCAATAATTAAAGCTAGTGAACTGTTGTGATAGCCAGAGGCCCTAGGGTGAATTCACCTCATGCTAAAGCTATACATCATACCTTGTTACACTACATTGTGCATTATTTATAAATAAGCAGAATTATTATACAAGCAATCTTTAAAAAGAAAAAAGAAACACACTTGGCAAGTGCAATACAATACATCATGCTGCTATCAGTTCATGGTGAATAATAGGGAAATAACCGACTTGCTGTTTTGGATGCTTTGTGTTCTTAGATATTGTTGGTGCCCCAGAGTCTATTGGTTTCTTCTAAGCATACTGGAGGAATCAGAACCGATTAGTGGTTTGGTTCTCCCAGTTGTTAGGCTACACAAGAAAACAGGCAAACATAATCAAGTGCTGGAATACTTCAAAAAGCAGGGGTTGGAATGTTAACTGCTTGCCTTAAGCTGTGGCTTTGTGTTGGAATCTAGCTCTGATATTTCATCATGCGCTGTTCTTCTGGTGTGTTGAACGGGTTGATGAATGAACATGGCAGCTGCTACAGAATCTGAAAGCTTTGTGGAATGATGATATGTTTATTTGGATGAACAGCATGAAAGACACTGCTATAGGTAGCAGGTGGGGTATAGGCTGCAAACCAGTCTACTGTCTTATTGAACACTTTGGAGATTGTCATCCGTTTCTTTTGATCGAAGCATTTGGACTGACTTTTGAGGCTATTACACAGTAGACAGCAACCGGAGTACAATATCATTTGTTGACCTGGCATCCCATAGTTTGTATATGTACAGATTATTAATGTGTTTATATTTGTATAATGTTTAGACTGATGTTAGATTCTTGGTTTACCTATGATTTTAGATTACTGAGACACTACACTGTCTCTATGCATTTGACATTTTTACAGTATGTTTATCTTGCTCACTAAATCTCTCTGGATTAAGAGCTAAATGCCTAAATTGTAAATTCGATCAAGATCTGAGACAATTTCTATACCCTAAAACTCAAAAAACGTCATATAAACTCTACAATTAAATTACAGTTTATACATATGGACTGCAGATTTTCTTCACTTTCACAAAATGAACGGTTACATATAAGGTTTCCACCCGACAACAATATTATGATATAATTCGAAATAAAATGTGATGTTTGTTCTGTATCTCACTGCTTGTATTGACTGAAATTAGCCATCTTGTGATACAGAAAAGTGTGATGCAACACGATGCATCATAGAATCGAATCATTACCTTGTGAATCGTAATCGAATTGAATCGTGAGGGTAGTGCCAATGCACACCTCTACATGCAGCGCAGTACAGTACAGTAGCAGTGTACTTTGTATGTATGTACTGTGTGTGTGTGTATGTGCCTTGGTGTGCAGATCAACCAGCGTTCCCTGAGCCTCATTCCTTCGTATCAGGTACATTCATGAGAGATTATTATTTGACGCCCTGCTTTTTCTTGATGCTCCTGCACAAGGACGTGCAGAGAATGTTAGAGACGCAGGGGCTGAAATTTCTAAAAGGGCCTTTTTGTGAAAATCTAAAAAATAGCAGACCTCCAAGCTCATAGCGTGTCACGCTGGGACGCGTTGTGAGCTTGGAGGTTGGCTATTTTTGATGCTTGATTTCTACACAGATAGGGCAATTCTTTCAACATGAGATGCTGCATTCAAGTTCGGGAGAGTTTTGATAAGGCAATTCTCTTTAATGTTGCCTTCAGGTATGGCATGGAACGGGGGCATTTGCATTTCTTTCACCACAGTAAAAACTACATTCATGGTCTGGAGAGGGCACTTTTTACAGACGGATAAAAATGCAGGGGCTCAAGCCCCCTTTGATGTCTGTGTGCACGTGCCTGCTCCTGCAGTGTCTGGGTACTAAAGGTCATGGAAGGAGGACAATTGAAAGTGCTGTGTCAATGTGAATGGCAACGTGTGTTCATTTCTAGAGTGTCTTTACTGTATCCTACGTATACTCACCCATTCACATACTGTACCAATAGGGGAGGAGAACATTCAAGTTACACTACTGCCCTCATCGGGACCAATTAGGTGTTCAGTGACTTGCTCAAGGACACGTCGACACAAAGCCGTGAAGAGACAGGGATCGAACTGGGAACCGTGTGTGTGTGTGTGTGTGTGTGTGTGTGTGTGTGTGTGTGTGTGTGTGTGTGTGTGTGTGTGTGTGAGTGTTAGGGGTGTAACGATACATTTGAACAACGATGCGTTACGTATCACGATACATGGTTGACGATACGATACATGGACGATTTTGGTTCATTCATGGCGATACGATTCGATTCAATGATTTAAAATCGATATAGTAACTATTTAGCAAAGAAATTAAATCTGTTTGAAACGTGTCAATAGAGCAGGTTTTTAAAGGGAACAATCTATTATTATGGATATAACTAAGTAAACACTGTGATTCTTTAACAAATGCATGGACATTATATTTCAAGATTTTCAACACATATGGACAAACCCGCACCTTGACATGAACACAGAGATTACACACATTTATCGATAGACCAAGTAATTAGACCCCTCTTTTTCATTTTCCCTCTTAAAATTGCTAAATACAAGGCACAAATAGTTTCCATACAATCGATTATTTGCATTGCAAAACGAATCGATACCAATTATTTGCATTGTAAAACGATACGATACGATGTACAAAGCCAAACGGTACAATATTTGGTTTTGCAAATCGATATAGTAGATCATTGCTAATTAAAATTGATTTTTCGATTCAGTTACTACCGTGTATCGTTACACCCCTAGTGTGTGTGTGTGTGTGTGTGTGTGGGGGGGGGGGGGTGTTGGATTGATGCAATGTGTCCTCACCTGGTTGACTTCATTTATATTTCTGTCAGGTGTCTGAGCTCTTTATGTGTTGAGACAGTTCTATTCCTGGGAGGACAGACACCTATATTGACCATGGGTCACGCTCAGATGTCTACAGTATGATAGCAATCACTAGCTGCCTGAACTCCTTATTCACTCTCACCGCCCAAGGCATATTTACTCTTACCACTACATTAAATGGACACAAAATTACAGTGTTTTAGTTGAACGTCTTCTTTCTTTCTTTCTTTATTTATTATCTAGAGCTGGACCAGAACTCTTAATTGCGCCCTTTGAACTTCAAAGGGGTTGTGCACTGAGTTGATTGATTTAGCTCGTTAGTGCTCCTTAAGCAATTAAAACAGAGAGTGTGTTTGTACAGATACAGACTTACAGTACCATGTTTCCCTTTAAAGTTATATTATGATTAAAATTGTAATGTTTTGTCAATTATTTGGGGTTCCCACAAATCCTCACGGCCCACAGGTTGAGAAACACAGTTTTAGGTTCATAAAAAGCTAAATAGTGTTCAGCAGCTGGTGAGCACAGCTCACTGGCTGCTCTACTGTACGTCTGCAGCGTTGGCGACAAGTCAACCACTATTTATGAGACTGAGGGGACCTGGGGAAGAATAATTCTTAATTTACCGTAAAGGTGAATTGAATTGGACGGCCATTCCGGTGAACATAAATTTCCCGTAATGAGAAGAATGATATTTGCTTTAGCGGCGTGTCCTCTGACACGCTTCTTCTTTTATTTTGACGTCCATTACTCTTCCCTGCCCTGCCGGTAATGAGAAAGATGCTTTGAAATCTATTACGTCTCTCTTGGGGGTCCATTATCGCCTCTCTTTCTCTTCTCATGTGTGTTCTTACGCTGTATCTCTCCTCATCATCATCATCACCACCATCACCACCTCCACACATCAGAGGTGTAACAATGTACATTTACTCAAACTAGTAGTCCTGTGCCCGGGCGGTGTGCACGTGTGCACAGTAGTATCTAAGGGATTGAATGTAGCAGTCTCATAGGTAATATTGGAGTGCCCATTGGGCAGATCTTTATGCCCATATATGGTGTTCCATGTTAGAGTGCCCGTTGGGCAGATCTTTATGCCCATACATGGTGTTCCGTGTCCAGGCCAGTCTGTGATGTCAGTAAGTATAACGTCAGAGTATGACGTCAGAGTGGCATGCAGACAGACAGTTACCATGGTGGCGAAACTGTGTAGTATCAGTGATGTCAGCATGCAGATGGTCTGACGGACGGACATACATTCGCTAAATTAATAGTTAGATGTTGAACTAAAGTACAATTTTGAGGTACCTTACTTTACTTTATACGAATTATACTTCACTAAATCTAAGAGATCTTCTCCTCCACAATTCTAGTTACAGCTTTAGCTTCTTAGCAGATTTATATTTAAGCGCTACTTTCTACAGTTCACAATGTCAGCTTTTAGGTCAGCTATTTTTGAAAAGGTTTGTCGAATTGTAGGCAATATTTACTTCTAACAGAGTGTTTTCACATTGTGGTATTGCTACTTCTCCTTATGTAAAATATACTGTATGAGTACTTCTTCCACCACTGATCTTCACCATCACCATCCTCATCCTTCTCTCTCTCTATTTTTCCAACCCTGCTAATCTCTATGCCTTCTCCTCATCCCTCCCCTCCTCCCCCCTCCTCTTTCTCCATGTCTTTCTGAACAGAGGTCGTTCAGCTGACCCTGGCCGAGGAGCAGCGGGTCAGCGTTTCCACGGTAACGGTGGGCCTCAGCACCGTGCTGTCCTGTGCCATTCAGGGCACGCTGCGTCCGCCAATCATCTGGAAGAGGAACGGCATCGTCCTCAACTTCCTGGACCTGGAGGACATCAATGTGAGTGTGCAGAGCTCCGTGCTCTTGGCCTCGTCTTGGCCTCTAGCTGCCTTTTTTTATTTATTCGTGTATGCCTCTATTGATTGGGATTGACTGACGTGAGGAGTGACATGCAGCAAGTTCACCGGGATCGTGACTCGAACCCACAACGCTGCCCAAGCCACACCGGGCCCAGGCTCTTTTTATTTCCTCCCCCACAAAAAAAAAACACAGTTTCCAGTGTGTCAAGAGAGGGCAAGCCTCCGCGTTATGAGATTGTTAGATTGGCTATTTTCACTATACTGTATTATTGATTAATTCATAATGAATTCTTGTAAATTGGGTCCCAGGCAGGCAGACACCACATTTCTTGCTCTGTTTGGTCTCAAGCTGAAAAAGCCTGGGAACCCTTAGAGCAGGGGTCTTCAACATTTTCAGGCCAAGGACCCCTTGGTTGAGAGAGAGATGAAGCAGGGACCCCCACAACCTGTTCATAGATTCATGTTAATGTGTGTTTTCAGATATTTAACCAGAACTGTCAATACTTAACAAAGTTGACCTTTCACTCTGTACTTAGTCTGCTCTTTTTTCCCCTCTACACCAAATCCCTTGCCAAAAAAAGCCGATCTACAAGCGTTGTGAGCTTGTAGATCTGCTAATTTTTGAGCTTGTAGATCTGCTATTTTTTTTTCTTTATAGCTGAAGTTCTCCGAATATGGATTCTAGGGTTCAAGTGGTTAATATAAAAAAGGAGAAAAAGGTTTTGGAGGACCCCCTGTAGTAACTCTGAGGACCCCCTAGGGGTCCCGGACCCCCTGTTGAAGACCCCTGCCTTAGAGTAATGGTGAGTCACATTACAATGAGCAAAGAGCAGTACGGTTCCTAATCTGTCGAGATTCTGGCTTGAGAGGATCATTTTACGTGCAGCTTCCAGAGAGATCTAGGTAGAAGCTTCTTTCTTGTGTGGCAACATGCTATGATTATCATTGCAGTGTTTCAGTGGCTGTGCGTGAGGACTTTCAATGTACCATACACGCAATTAAAAGGACTGCATCTGTATACAACCTAAGGTCTCACCAACACAACAGTTCAACATTGCTCTAATAACTCAGACCTCTGAAGGTCTCAAGGCAAGGTGCTTATTTCTTTTCTTCCAATTTAATTGGACAACGTTTGGTTAATTAATTGGCTAATTTGGGTAAACTCCAGGACCCCGGCACTCTGCGCAGGGCGGCGCATTCATTTAAAGCAAATAGTCGGTATAAACACAAATTAAAATACATTTGAAATTCTAATGTAAACAATACACACATTTTCAGGAAGTTAATTCCGTTTGCCTTTTGAATTAATTTCCAATTAAAAAGCGGCCTTGTTTTTAATTGCTCCCTGTTTGTTGTCAAATGATATCATGATCTGGGAGCTTGGGAGGTTTGCCAAGAAGCCTGCTGCTTTCATAACACCACCTTCTCCCAAAACAAAGGAGGAAGGCAGGGAATCCCAGCAGCACACAGAAGAGGGAGCAGGGCCTGTGCTTCATTAAGTGTGAAGCAGAACACTGCTGTTTTGGATGCACCTGCACCACTGGCAGTGCAGCGCACGCCTCTGTTTACCCGCCGCCACATCGCAACTCTCTAATTGCATGTTAATGAGCCGGCCTCGCTGGTCTGCTGTGACGGTGATCCAATTTGAGCTGGAGCTACACAGCGAAGGGTTACGATTCAAGGTCCCTCTAGATCAGGGGTTCCAAACCCTTTATATCCTAGTTGGAGGATATGCCTGACACATTGCATGCATACACACACAGACAAACGTTTCTCATACAAGTTTAACAGTGTTATTGCTGTGCTTGGAGATCCCTGATGTCATCAATAATGTCATTGTGCTGACATCTTAGACTGGCATCCAACTTAAGTGCTATGATACTGGCTGCATGGGTACTGCACTGTACAGTACTCTGAAAAACGAGAATTGCATAACTGAGGGGCATGCATTGCCGATGGGCATAGGTCTAGTCTATGTTAAAGGCACATGATAACAGCTAATGTACTTTATGACAAGTTGGCCTGATCTCACTTTGAGAACAGACAGGCAGAGACTGGATGACAGCAACGACCTGGTCAGAAAATGTTTCTTCATGTTTTAAATGTTTGGATACCTGAAACAGCCATGCCCCCATGATCACCTTAACACAACTCAACAACACATGTACATTTCCCTGAACTTTGACCGCTCACCAAACAACATCATAAACCATGTGAGAATTTCATATTATATGATCATAATATGGTAACATTGTACTGCACCAAATTGTCGAAATCTCACTTCACAACCACTTTTATTATTCTTTATGTCCACTACTCCAATTATCTTACTCTCTCATAATGTGTCATGTTGCAGCAAATAGTGAGCTTGTAGAACGGCTATTTTCGCCAAATGTTTGCCCAGAGTAGCGATGCTAGGGTTTATGTAGTTGAAAGAAACTATGATAGGATGCCATGCCATTGTGAGTTTAAGGAGTAGGATATTCCCCAAACGTAGGGCTGTAGAAGCAGAAAGGCGGTCTTGCCAGTGTTGTTGTGAAATACTTTGGGAATATCTAAAAGGAAAGGGGAGGGAAACCTAAGTGTTATGTCTGGAACATAAAATTAAAAGGAGTCTGTGGTGAAGGTGCCAGGTTATGAAGTGCTTTATAAACAAATAGACCTTAAACTCAAAGGTGCGGGTTGCCAGTGCCGTGTCAGCAGAACTGGGAGTAATATGATCTCATAGTGTTCATTAAAATTCTTTCTGCAGCATTCTGAATTGTACCTATAATTTTCGTATCGATTTCCCTTCTTCTTTTGTAATCCAGTAAAAAGAGTTACATTATTCCAGCTGGTCTGTCATACAAACAGGTATTAGAACTTCCATACCGTATGTTTGTTTATTTTATTTTTTTATTTTTTTATTAAGAAAGAGAAGGATAGGCTATTCTTGTGACGTTGTAGAATAAGAATAAAACACATTTTGATCAGAAAATAAAATCACAGTTCTGTAACCTTGGTTTTCCAAATATGTCAATTAAAATACTGTGGTCAATCATGTCAAATACAGAACTCTGATCTAGGAGGACAAGGGCAGCCACTTTAGTTGTGTCAGCAGCAATAAGGCCATTTACTGCTTTTAGCTGTAGGGCAGTTTCAGAGGTTGACTCAGAAACCAGAAATGTGTCTAAATGCTGTTGTTCTTTATGTAATCACCTCCAGAAGGAGGTGGAAGTTGGAATTGGGCCCGCAGGTTGGGCTTCTCAAGTAGACGTTTTATATCGAGGCTATTTTGATGGGTTTCAAGGTTCAAGGTTGTACTTTATTGTTACGTCTTTTGTATCGGCTAGCGATTCCTTTTGCCCTGGATCGTTCTCGTCTTTGACAGTTTGTTCATGTGCCTGATTGTTTGTGGAAAGAAGCTTTTTTGCAGTCTGTTTGCTTAGTAGCTTTGAGACTGCGTAGTCGTTTTCCATGTGGCAACATCTTGAACAGACTGTAGTTGGGATCTTGAACAGGTTTGGGGAAGATGGCTGATTTTAGGGAGGACGTTACTGCGCTGTGCTGTACTTGTATCCTTGGAGTGGTAGCTTTAAAGAGCTTTAGTTGGAATAGGGTCAAGAGCACAGGTACTGTGTACAGTAGATGACTTCATTTTCCTAATGGAGATGCTGGCTGTGTCTTTGCTAATGAACTCAGAGGATGTCATCCTCGATGTTTGCTCTTGGTCAGGGGCATCCCAGGGAGTTAAACACTGGGTTAAAAATATCAGCTCTCATATGAACTATTTTAACTCAGTGAAATCCCCCACATTTCAAAGCCAATGCTTGATTGTTGAAAAGTGGAACAGGGGTTGACTTTAAAGCTGATATTCATAGTTATTTTAGTGAAGAAAATGTTATCATGAGAGTATGAGAACACAGCTGCAGTGCTTGTTGTTTGTCTCCCTGCTCTTCTACTACTGGTGTACATGAGGTAGTGCATGAAACTCAAATGGAAACTGTAGCTCAACAGTAAAAAAAAATATAATAACTAGTAAGACACCTGAGGGTGGAATGCGACCTCAGGGTGACATGCGCGCCAATTCTTGACTATCTGGCCAACCACAGCGTTTCTCTGACGATTCTAGTTGTTATCATTCTGGGGGGAGTTTGTTCATGTTTTTGTGAGGGTATCAACCCTAGGAGACACGGGGAGAACACAGGGGTTAAAGTTCTCAGTCCTGGGGACTGATTTCAGTCTTGAGGATTCCATAGGGGCTTTTCTGAGATCAGTGCAGATCTGCAAAAAAATACATAAATGAGGGGGAGGTGTAGCGATGAATGACTAAGTCGTCAAAACGCTAGTCAAGTGATCTCCAAACTAAAAAGCAGTTATAATTTCAACATATGAGTATTTGAATTGGCCAGACTAGCAATAGAATACAACAGAACTACAGAAGATACTTCTATAAAATGAAGCATGGATTGGCACACACACATTCAGTGAAGGCAGTTCAGAACTTCAGGGAAACAACCCAAATGTTGATGTGCGCTGCACGTGCCATGTTTCAAAGATCACATATTGGGACATGAAGAAATGTCAGTCTTGGGATTTCTTTTGGCTTTAACCCCTGAGAACATGTAAACTCCACACAGAAAGGCCCTATCGCCAACCCCACCTAGGGTGTGAGCGATAGGGCCTAAACATGGAGATGTGGAGAACACTATATATGGAGATAGTCCAGTCCATCATGTCATATGGGACTACCGTCATAGACAGTAGCCATTGTTAGGCCGGAGTCAATGGCTGTCTGTCTGTCTGACTGTCTGTACAGGAAGTGATGTGACATGACATACTTTTTATGCCCATATATGAGTCATTCTGTACCACATCTCCATGTTTAGGCCAAACAGGTTTGCTCCATTTCTCCATGTATAGGTCCAAATCTTTACGCCAATTCTTGACCATCTGGCCAACCACAGCGTTTCTCTGACGATTCTAGTTGTCGTCATTCTGGGGGGAGTTTGTTCATGTTTTTGTGAGGGTATCAACCCTAGGAGACACGGGGAGAACATGCAAACTCCACACAGAAAGGCCCTATCGCTCACACCCTAGGTTGGGTTGGCGATAGGGCCTTTCTGTGGGGAGTTTGCCTAAACATGGAGATGTGGTACAGAAGGACTCATATATGGGCATAAAAAGTATGTCATGTGACATCACTTCCTGTACAGACAGTCAGACAGACAGCCATTGACTCCGGCCTAACAATGGCTACTGTCTATGACTGTAGTTCCATATGACATATTGGACTAGACTATCTCCATATATAGTGTTATCAACATCTCCATGTTAGGACTCATATATGGGCATAAAAAGTATGTCATGTGACATCACTTCCTGTACAGACAGTCAGCCATTGACTCCGGATTAACAATGGCTACTGTCTATGACGGTAGTCCCATATGACATATTGGACTAGACTATCTCCATATATAGTGTTATCCACATCTCCATGTTTAGACAGCCAACGACTCCGGCCTAACAATGGCTACTTTCTATGACGTTAGTCCCATATGACATGATGGACTGGACTATCTCCATATATAGTGTTATCCACATTTCGTGTAGCCGCCCTGTACAGTAAGTGATGTCACAACTCGCTGACATCACACTGACATCACAGAGGATACGGACGGTCACGAGGATACGGAAGGAAGGAAGGACACTCAAGCGACACGGTTCTTCAGAGTATATGCGACCTTCGGTCGCAATAATAGATAGGACATGAAAGTTATGGATTGCAGCTTTAAAAGATGTTGTTTTGTTTTTCTGTAATTATCTTTGATAAATGGGTTTGTATCTCCTCAAGATCCATGGATTGCATTGCCCTTAAATCTTAATATGGACATTCTTCATAATTAGTAAGAGAAATGGACATCAAAAATCTTAAACTTCTAATATAAAATTGGTGGCATACTTACAGTCACAACAAGTAGACTGCTGTGATATATAATTATATTCTAATGGAATGCAGCTAGGCTATAGTTTAGTGGGGAAGCCTTCAAACTATAGTTTGGCCCGAGAAAGTAGATACTGTAAAGCAACATTCAGTTAAAAAGCTTAGATCACGATTGGAGATACAAAATACATTAAAAGTCTTACTTGAGAGTGATCTAATATTCAGTAGTGCCAACTTGTGTCTGCGGTGTTGACAATAGGTCTGCTGTGTTGATGTGGAATATTGTATTGTAGACAAGGAATTGCTGCAGCCATATTTTACCATGGATTCTGAGCAGAAGATCAGAAGAAGAAGGAAAAATGGCCACAACTGGTTGAGTCCCTCCCTGTCACCAAACAGTAGATTTAATTTAATAGTTATGTACTTGTATTTATTTATATACAACTCAAGCTTTACTGTAAGTCTATTGGGGTGATCTGAGTTATTAGAGAGATGTTAAAAAATATATATACCAGTAAATATTATGTTTATCGGCTAATAAAACTGTGGTCTGAAGGCCATAGTGGCATTTAACTGCCTTTATTACTCTTAATAGATAAGCAGCACTGTTTTCTCCTATTCATCCACTCTCTCCTTTTCTCCGCCTCTTCCACTGACTCTCTCTCTTCTCCATTACTCCTGTGTTTTCTCATGAGCCACTCACGCATAAAAACAGCACATTTTGCATATTGAATAGTGAGGAAGTGATAGTGCTGTGTATTTTAGGCTGCTCAAATCTCTGCTCCCGCTTTGTGTCAGAGGAGTAAAGCCACAGGCAATTACATAGAGAGGCGAGGAATATTATTTTAATCTGCTACAACTTCTTATGGTGCAGGTCTCTGCAGGTCCGGTTCACCATTTACTATGAGAGCAGAACAGATGTACGCCTGGATTATTAGAAGGAAATAATTCACTCTGCGGCAGAATGAATAATACATGTTCCTTTATTGAAAACAATTACTGCATACCTACTTTAATTAAGGTCGCAGGAAAAGCCGACTTTTATTTTTGCTAGCGTGTGGCGTCGCCTTGGAAAACACATTATTCCAGCTCTATGCATGCCCGCCGATGATTATTTCATTAGTGCTATTCTGGGCTTCATGAAGCTGCGCTCTATAGACACGACAAGAAATCTAGATAAGGTCGTATTTGATGTAAAGTTGTGCGGCTCAAAAGGAACACTGCGCTGGTTCGACTTCATTCATGAGCTCTTTGTTCATGTCCATGTATCAGTCCTGATAGCAGCTATTTCTTAGACAAAAGGCTACAGGGTCCTTGCCCTATCATTTAGTTATTAATGTATGCATGCTTTTGTGCATTTAATGATGCCAACAGAACTGTTCCCATGTACAATTTTGGCAAATCGCTTTGGAAGTGTACTAATGTCATGATAAATCCCCCAATCCTTCGGTTCAAAACTACTTCATCATCTCTTCTGTAGAGTCATTGATGGCAGCCACTCAGAGAGAGAGAGAGAGAGAGAGAGAGAGAGAGAGAGACAGAGAGAGAGAGAGAAGAGTTCAGCATATCAATCCTAACTGATGATAAATTCTTTTCACATTTTGTGACCTTAAATTCTTACAGGCATAATTCTTGTACAAACTGCATGTATGGCTATTGTTCATTATGTATCATACACCTGGGAGTGCATGGCTAATTCTAATTATGCAGTATGTATACCAGTGAATACTGTATCTCAACAGTGCTATACCCATTTGTCTTTCAGTGTCATTAACCTATTCCCACAACAGCTCTGCTAACTTAACATTCAGCAAACCTCCACTTCTCGCGGTACTTCTGGATGCCCACTTACTTGCATTCAACAATGGAAGTTTGCACGAGACTCGGGATTTCAACAGGAGTTCAAAGTTCAGCATTTTATAAACAAATATGGCGGTGCTCTGGTCATGTTATCGCTCGGATGGGATACTAACAGTATTTGAGGCAGGGAAAAAAAGTACTTTTGATGGAGAAAAATAAGCGGATTAACAATTTATCCTATCGCTCCCGTCCGAAGCCCTGGTGGGGAAAGACAAGTCGAGCCAAAAATTGATTATATTGCATCTTTTGAAAAACGAACACCTCGACAAATGGTTGGGGGAGGAAATAAGTACTTTTAAAGGTAAGAAAGCCTTTTGGGCCGAAGCTCTCCTTTAATACTTAGCATCTACTAAAAGCAATAAAGACATCTTTACTTTTCTGGTATGCTTTTTTAATTGAATTTATTTATTTACACATCCAGCAACCTTCCAATTGTTTGGAAAATAAGACTATCAGAATATATTAATTCTGCAGGAGAAAAAATAAGAAGAAAAAGAACCTACTACCCGGGCCCACTCACTCTGTGTGCTCACACAGATTTGAATCAGATTCAGCAAAAACACACCCAACACACACACACACACACACACACACACACACACACACACACACACACACACACACACACACACACACACACACACACACACTCACACTCACACTGGAAAAATCGATTTTTGCTAATCAGAATTGAACCATGGTCCTTGGTGGTTTGAATTGTGAATACAATTAGATTTCTATGTGTCTCTGTCTGGACACTCGGATACTGAAGGGAGGGCTGATTCACGATTTGTTGTGCAACTACATTAGTTTGAGTGTAAGTTAAGTTATTACGCACGCCTATGTCATTTTGTCATTAGCAACAACAACGTTTGAATACACCCATCTAATCTGATCACGTGCAAACAACATAAGTCAGTCAGTCCTAAACCGGATTTGCTGCAGTCTGAGTAAAGTCTTGAAGTGTCCCTCCGGAGAGCCAGGTAGTGATGTGGCCTGATGGAGACATCTGCACCGCCGCTCGGCAGCGGGACAAGCAAACTATTTAATGCCTTAATCCGCCCTAAGCTGTGGCTGGAACCCCCCGGTGGCTGCGGTATCCTGCGCCAGCAACAAGCGGCATCATTCATCAAGCTAATGGGCGTTATATTTTTAACCCTTGCCATTTATCAGGCTGAGGCAGCACGGTGACGGGGGGAGAGGGGGATCAAATCCCCCAACGCCTGCCTCGGCCCAACAGGGAAACCCTTGATTCATGGTCCCTCTTCCTTTTCGCATCACTCTCCTCTTTCCTCTCCATCTCCTCGCCGTCACTTTCCCACTGGTGTCCGTGTTGATACCCATATTCTATCATGCCGCTGCGCTTTAACGTCCCACACCTACTCTACGATTCTTCACCCACATTCCCCTTGTTCCTTCTGACTGTGTTCTCTCTTTTCTCCCTCTTCTCTCACTGCATCTGTTCATTTTCCTCTCATTCTCATTATACTTTAACCATCTTTGCACCCTTTTTCCCTCATGTAATTCCCACCCTTGCTCTGCCTCCGTCTCTCTCTTTCTCTCTCTCTCTCTCTCTCTCTCTCTCTCTCTCTCTCTCTCTCTCTCTCACACACACACACACACACGCACGCACACACACTCACACAAATGCATCTCTCTCTCTCCTCTTTTGACACGTTCACGCGTTCAATCTCTCCCTCTCCATCCATTCATCAGGACTTCGGCGATGACGGCTCGCTCTACATCACCAAGGTGACGACCATCCACATGGGGAGCTACAGCTGTCACGCGTACGGCTACGAGGACCTCTACCAGACACATGTCCTGCAGGTGAATGGTTAGTAGAGGCTCCTTACTTCACACATTTGTCGTATACTGTAGGTGACAGAAATGGCTCATCTAAAAGCTCACAACTTGAGCATGAGCTTGTACAGTAGATACTAGATAGTCTATTTTCAGGAGGTCAAAAGGCACAGGATACACTTTCACATCCCCTAGTCCAGGGGTCTTCAACGTTTTCAGGCCAAGGACCCCTCAGTTGAGAGAGAGAGATGAAGCAGGGACCCCCACAACCCCTTCATAGATTCCATGTACTGTAGTTTCATCGTTTGACAGCACAATCATCAGTGTATTTTAGATTCATCTCAATTTGTGCTTTCAGATATTTAACCGCTTGAACCGTCAATACTTGCCCTTTCACTCTGTACATAGTCTGCTCTTAGTCCCTTCTACACCAAACCCCTTTGCCTAAAATAGCCGATCTACAAGCTCACACCGCCTTGCAGCGCGAGGCGTTGTAGAGCTTGTAGATCTGCTATTTTTGACTAAAGTTATCAGAATATGGACGCTAGGGTTCAAGCTGTTAATATAAAAAGGGGAAAAAGAGTTTCTATCACACAAAGATTTGGAGGACCCCCTATAGTAACTCTGAGGACCCCCAAGTGGTCCCGGACACCCTGTTTCCCATTATTATACATAAACATGTCGAGTTCAACAGAATGAGTCCCGGGGTCCGCTTTAAATAGACATAATGACGTCAGGTCACATCAGGCTCAATACCAAGGTGGAGTATAGTACACACCTCTGCACAGTACAATCAGGACTGTTCATTTAATTCTGAGAGGGTATACATCTACCCTCACAGGATCATACAGAATATGTAGGTCCTTCCATTCAGTGGGAAAGTAACTGCTAATAAATTGTTTTTTTCCTATTTGCACGGCACTCAGAGAATTCAATCAAGTATTAAGGCATTTTCTATTATTGTGATTGTGTGTCAAATTAGATTTTCTAGATGAGATTCTAATAAACACATTCAATTCATTAAGCACCATCTTTAAAAGGTTATTTTCCCTGCCATTAAATGGAATAATTAAATTACTTATTCCATTAAATGGATGGTTAGTCTAAAAGCTGTTTGCTCTTGTAATTTCTTTGAAGGTGATGCATTTCCCACCGTCATTTCATAAAGTAAATCAAGGAACTGAACTCTCTTTACCAGAAAGGATTTGTGACAGGTTTTTCTCACAAATCATACTTACTCTCTTTAGTTTCAAATGAATGCAGGATTGTGATTAAATGTTTTGATGATACTTCTAAATTGCATAACGCTTATAGTGGATATAGATGTGAAATTGCACCTCCTATACCTATTTTGATTTGAAACCACTGTATATGATCCCAAATAATGCCTTCCCCGAAACGTTATTCAAACTACTTCATGTCATCAGATGACTCTACAGCAGTTTTAAGTTGTAATATCCTCCATTGTGTCTTGCAACAATGTCATCATCATGGCTTTAGCAACTTAAACTTATTTCATGAATTGACCGGAGTCCTCCAGGGGTCTGCACTTGGTGCGCTCCCTTTTCCCTCTACACCAAACCTATACGCTGAAAACAGCAGTTCTGAAGGCTCACACAACGCGATGTGTTGTGAGGTATTAGAGCGTCTATTTTCAGGGAATGTTCACCCGCAGATCAGGGACTCTAGGGTTCATGGTGGTTAAATCGTGTGTGTTTGCAGTGCAGTTATATTGCCTATCGTCACTGTCAGGCAGAAACCTTGTATCTCCATGGTTAAAATGTCCATGTTTTTTTTCATAGATTAAAGCCCTACAGTACATCATACAAAGTGTCGCACAAAAGTATATGCGAGGCGTTTTGTGCTTGTAGATCTGCTATTTTCACTATTTTAAATCGTTTTTTTAAATACTAAAAAAAAAGGAAGGTTTTGGACATACAAGGTTTCCACCCGACAGTGACGCTATACTGCTCTATGTTTACATGACCATACATGTACTTAACAGGACCTTGGTTTAGACGTCAGACTAATGCATGCGTTGTGTCACGGTGATTATCTCCCATACAGAGCAAATGCTTATCACAAAGCAGCTTTTTCATAGCAGCGCCTCACAGGACCATAACTGGCAAGGCATCGCCTCAAACCGGCTCTCGTCACACTGTCCAAATTGCCAAAGATGGCAGTTTGTTTCTTTATAAGTGCTTTTCGCATATGTGTGATGGAAAACTAATTGTGTTCACACAGTGTGTTCAATTGATTGCACACCATGCATGTAAACCACTTTAGTTATGGCACAATAGCCAGCAGGTGCACGCACGCACACACACACACACGCACGCACGCACGCACGCACGCACGCACGCACGCACGCACGCACGCACGCACGCACACACACACACACACACACACACACACACACACACACACACACACACACACACACACACACACACACACACACACACACACACACACACGTACATGCACATGAATACGCACATGCATACATGCATGCGTGTGCACACACACACGCACGCACGCACACACGCACGCACACACACACACACACACACACACACACACACACACACACACACACACACACACACACACACACACACAGACACACAGACATACACACAGAGAGAGACACATACTGTACACACATACAAATGTAAGCATTCTGTACACAGACTCACGTATATACCTGTCCGCGACAATAATCATCATACACACATGCGGCACGCATCCACACACTGATGGAGTTGAAAGCAGACAGTTATCATAGCACACTCTTTCTCAATTTAATCGCCCCGCATAAGTCTCTTCCTCCCTCCTTCCCTGCGTCGAGTGATTACCAGGCCTCTCTTCAATGAGAACCCGGGGATCGGAGGCATTTAAAAGCCCCCCTATACCATAACAAATCAAAGATAACAACCATGCACCCCCACCCCAGGAGCTTTTGTCTCTGCGCCCCGACCGATATGCGTTAAGGAGAATAAAGAAAAGCAAATGAAAGTCAGTTTCAATTAAGAGGCGACAACAGTCTTGATTGTGTTCTGATAGCGAGCGGTACACAATCCTAGCGTTAATTGAACTCAGACAGCGTCCACATGGAACCACGTGGACCCTTGCGGCTCTTACGGGTCCACGTGCTTCCATTTGTACGCTCCCAGAGTTTAAATCCATTCAGGCCTAGAATTATTTAATGCTTTAACTGTTGAAAAATAGCAGATATACAAGCTCACAGCGCGGCACTCGGTGCCGCGCTGCGAGCTTGTAGATCTGCTATTTTTGAAAAATCATGAACATTTTTGCAAATCTTTCAATATCTCATTTTTACACATTTGAAACATTTGAAACTCAAATATTTGCTTCTGGGGGGGGTCCCTGATACAAAATATTTTGAGACGGGGGTCGGCGGCCAAATACATATAATTATAGGGGTCCTTGACATGAATGAGTTTGAGCACCACTGACGTAGAAAATGTTGGGGGTCGTGTCAAAATTGGGTCAAAATTCGAATGTTCACGGTTTTTCAAAAATAGCAGATCTACAAGCTCGCTGTGAGCTTATAGATCTGCTATTTTCTAATAGTTAAAGCATAAGATAGCGCGTTCCCGGTCTAAATGGTTTAAAGAACGCTGAGGGTTTTACTGCGTAGGAAGTGTTGCTGCTGCATCGTGTAGGAGGAAGGAGTGATGGAGGGCGGATGAAGAGAGGACGGGGAGAGATGGAGGGGAAGAGAAGAGTGCTAATTTCCTGGGAGGCAGATCATCTGGAGTGGGCAATTACCATATGTTTGTGTTGGGGATTCAAGGTGTTTTTACCCATCAACGGAGATTGGATAGGCTTAGTGAACAAAGTCAACAACTTGCGTTATGCCGCTGGATTTTGTAGGCAGACAATCAAATAAATGCATACACTACAGCATTGGTTCTCTCAAATTGTGGTCCGGGGACCCCCAGGGGTCCTTGAGGGAGTGCTAGGGGGTCCCCAGCGAAATGATATTTAGGAGCCAAATGGACCCTTATGAGTATGTAACTCAGAGTCAGATTTAAATAAACATTGATTTTACAAGATAAATTAGGGTCTCAGAGATAGAAATACTAATAAATAATATTAAATGGGGGTCCATAGCCTGATGCATGTCAAACTGGGGGTCCTTGAAATTAAAATGGTTGACAATCAATGCTATAGAGCTGTAAAAAATCTCTTTTGAGGGGTCCCTGGCTTATCTTTTCAAATGGGTGTCCGCGGACCGCTGCGGCAGGCTAATAAGTGTCAATTTGGGGGTCCTTGACATGAAAATGTTTGAGAACCACTGCACTACAGCAGCAGGGCGGGGGAGGCGGGTAACGTTGAAAACGCACATTGACATGTTCATGGCTCAATGCCAAGGTAGATAGTGTAGCAAATGCACGGAGGACCTTTTATTCATAGCCAGAGAGCAACAGGTTGTAGACTGCTGCAACAGCTACTTCCCCCAGATAGTCAGGCGTAGGAACGATCAGGCCAGGAAATAGAAACTTGAGAAACGCTAATACCCAAATGCAATAATAATGTCCAACATATATAGTAGGCTACCAAATGTAATACATATACAAGTAGATAATTGTGGGCTCGCCTATAAGGCGAGCACACTTTAGATATTGTCATTATTTATCTATCAGGCAGGCAATCAGTAGACGGGATCTTCGGTTCCTTTCTACTCCTACATACTTAGTGAGAAAATGAAAATAAAAACATCAATGTGTTCAGTTTACAGTGGCGAAGTGTGCTATTATTTTTTATAGCAATCGGCCAAATGGTGGCGCTGTAGGAAGCCTTCGAAAGTGCGATCTTTGAACAGGTAGAGCTCATGCTGTGTTATACATACAGCCATGAAACCTGTATACACTTATGCGTCTCCTCATGCCGAACAACTTTTACCCTCTAACTTTTGACCTCTGACCTTTAGGTCTCCCACAATTCGGAATTATATGAAAAACAGTAAAAATCTATCTCCTCCTGGGATTTTCGCGTCAAGTGCACAAGACTTTTTTCACATGAACTTTGGACCAATACGGTCAGATTGATCAACCAGATTTTTTTTAAAGTGAAATATCATTTTTTAATAATTCAATCAATATTGCGGTTTTATGCAAATTATTCTTCGGCCTCTAAATCATACATGCAAAGTTACACGTTCATGGCATTTGGCAAAGATGTGGAGGGTTAGTCAAAGTATCACTGAAACCAATTTTATTCCAATCGGCCAAAGGGGGGCGCTATACGAAGCGTTTGAAAATTCAAACTTCAAACGGGCATAAGTCATGACTCGTTTTGTTTGAAGACATGCGACTTGTTACACGCGTGCTTTGACTCGAGCGGAAGACATCTGTGTCGTTGTTAAGTAAGCTCCGCCCTTCGATTTTCCGCCATATTGAGCAGTTTGTAAAACGCGTAAACCCGCTTTTATTCTGGAATTTTCGCTCCACGTGCACAAAACTTTTTTTACGTGAACTTTGGACCGATATCTAAAGATCTGTCAGATCGGATTTCTTTAAAATTGAAACATGCTTTTTTAAATAAATTCAATGAATATTGCAGTTTTATGCAAATTATTCTTCTGCCTCTAAATCATACATGCAAAGTAACATGTTCATGGCATTTGGCAAAGATGTAGAGTGTTAGTCCAAATATCACTAAAACCAATCTTACCCCAATTGGCCAAAGGGGGGCGCTATATCATTTTGAGCAGTTTGTGAAACGCTTAAACCCGTTAGGATTTTTTTTTTGCAATTTGCATGAAACATTCTACACACTATCTAAGGACCTTTATCTAATATGCCTATGAAGTGCACACACACAAAAAAATTA